>NW_026067907.1:1794287-2151643 GCF_014885135.2 Alexandromys fortis
GGGAAATGGGAGGCAGGGAGGACACGGAAACTTTTTTTTTTCTTATTCTCAATAAAAAAAATTAAAAAAAAAACAAACTACATGATACACAGACATTTTCCAATATGGTCCTAATCTATAGCTCCATTTACTTCAAGTGCTCCTCTAAACTTCATATCTGCATCAAATTTCTGAACATCTTCCACTTCTTAACAGCATTCACAATTTCCTAGACCTATGCACTCAGTTCCTTCTATGAGAAATGTGTGCCAATGTTAGAAAACTTGAAGGGCACCTGTTCTTCAAGGTATACAGTTTAAATGTCACTTCTCTGGGCATTGTCTTTGACTTCTCCAAATAGAGCCATTCTATGAGTGTCCATGCTCCTCCCCGAACATTCCTGCATGATAGTCATCTCTTTCATGGGAGTTACCTTCTAGAAAATGAAGTTCCAGAAACAAAGACTGGCCCTTTTCTATTCTCCCATGCTATCCTATTACCAAAAGATATACTATAAGTCTATTGCTATTAGGAAAAGAGGGACAGGTGGGATTGGGTCAAATAGAAGAGTTACACTTACCATGCAGACCAGGTGGATTAACAAAACTGACAATTTCTGAACTCCCTGTTCTTGGGTAATATTTGAGTAAGACGATCTTGGCATGAGAGCCAGATCCACAGCACAATTCTTGTTTTGGGGGCCACGTTGGGCTAATGATTTTTACAAGGATACAGGTAATTTCCAGGAACTACATGGTCACCACTGTATCCAGTAGAGGATGCATGCCATGAACAATGGCTGATTACAGGGGAGAACCCCAAGCTCTTAGCTTAAGAAGAACCAAGACAGTGTGTTTTCTCTTCCTGGTGGTAATCCCCCATTGCAATCTCCTTCCCATCTTGTATTCATTGTGACCATCATCAAATTAAGGAGCTATCCTGCCAGGAAATGTTTCCAAAGCAAGACACTATCCATACATCCAAGAGAAGAGTTAATACCTTTGTATTAACAGATGATCTCAGAAGAAAAGAAATTCTGCACTATAGTACAAGTTATGATATGCTATTAGTAAGTCATCTTTGTAAGAAATGAAATCATACAAATGCCGTCTTCCCTTGTATTTAACACCCCAAACTGGATGCTAGTGTGAGTTATATGAACTCTGAGTCAAAATTTTGTAGCCTTGCAGGACTTGCTCTGTTCATTTTCCTAGAATAATTGCCCAAACTGCAGTGTTTCAAAGGAAAGATTAAATGCGATGCTCAGGCGTGCAGTTGGCTGTTCCCACATGGATGTGCATAGTTGTGTCTGTTGCAATAGCCCCTGTTCAAGAAGCCGTCTAATCCTTCAGGGCTACACATACTTCCAGTACTGAGCCCATCTTTAATCGTCTGACTGCCTGTTCCTATGCAGAATGGAATGACCAGAATGGTTGGAAACCCAGTGCTGCACAGAAACCATTTTTACCCATGAATACCACCAAACACTGAAGAGCATGCTTGGGAGTGGGCGGGGGGGGGGGGAGCTGTACCTCTAAGGCAGACTCCTTCTGGTGGAGGTTTGCATGGAAATTTTTCCAGTCTTCTTTTGCAGTTGCAACTTTGGCCTGGACACCTTCTGCTTTCTCTTTGGTCAGCAGCGAGCTCAGTAGCTCCCCTTTAGATAGCATTGTATTTAACTTGTGCTGCCCACTTTCACTTTCTGAGAGAAACTCCTACGAGGAAAAACAGAGGATTAGGTACCTTAGGACATGCCAAGCTGTAATGTTCTTTGCCTTTTTCCTGCGTGTCTCAGTGAAATCAAGGAAAACAACAAATGAATAAAACAACTGTTTTATTGCCTAAGTTAAGTGACCCGGGTTTTCCTTTAGCAATCCAGTTGTGAAATATTTCATTTCCTAATACAAAGTCTAGATTGGCTGCAAAACATTGGGAGGTATGTTATGAACTGTTATTAAAAAATAAACAGGAGAAGTAATGAGGACGAAGAGACAATAACTGTTATAAAATAATCTCTGGCTAGGTTTAGTTTAGAAAAAACAATCCCACATGGTTCTGTGTAATTTGTAGAACTGTATGATATCCTTGGTTCTCAGCATCATGGCTGCCAAAGAGAATAAACACAAGGAGGTACACAACCTTCAGAATCATATGATAACTTCAGTATCAAGTATTCCTATCAGAAGACCATGGGAAAGTTTCTATGGGGTAGGACGGGGGTAGGCTCTGTAAAGTGGATGCATGAAATAAGGGATATTGTAGTTAGTGGTTTATAAAGAAAACAGTAACAGGGTATTTTATAGGGCTTTTTGTTTGTTTGTTTTATTTTAACTTTTTCAATTTACCGTATACTTTAAATTTTGCATAAACGTCTGAGAATAGAAATGTGAAAATCAATGAGATGCAGGGTAATATATATGGATCTAATTTCATTATTTTACATGTGGTCATTAATTTTCTGTATGCCATTTATTGAAGATGCTTTCTTTTTTTCCAATGTATTTTTCTGGCATCTTTGTTGAATATCAGATGGCTGTAGTTATATGTAATCATATTTGGATCTTTGATTTCATTACATTGGTCTAAATGTCTGTTTTTCTGCAAGGAACATTTTGTTTTTATTGCTATAGTTCTGTAACTTATCTTGATATTTGGAATGATTCTTTCAAGCTCTCTTTGCTTAGGTTTTTTATTTTTTTATTTTTTATTTTTTTAGCTATCCAGGGTCTTCTTATGAAGTGCAAGTTCATGACAGAATGGCTACATGAAGTGTGGTCATGCTATGTAGCTTTCTCAGTGTCTGGGTTTATCCAGAGGTTAGCTTCCCTCTTAATAAGTAAATATATTCTACATGTTAGAGTCGATGACAACTATTACTGGCAGACATTAGAAAAGAAACAAAATGAATTAACAACTAAAGGTTATTTGTTTTCATTTGTTTGCCAAGAAACCTAAAAGTAAAGAATCTACGCTTTGGACATGGATTAATCTGAGTGGGCAAAATGTCCCTCTTGGACTTGTGTGTTGAAATATTGGTCTTCAGGGTGGTGACTCTTAAAAGGAGGGACCTGATGGGAGGGAGGGTCTGGTGCAGTTAGAGCCATGCCCTTGAGAGATCAAAAATAAACGATTAAATGTAACGATTTACTTATTTATTGTGGTTGCATGTGCATATGTGTTGTGGCAAGTGTGTGGGGGTCAAAGGACAGCTTCCAGGAATTGCTTCTCCTCTTTCTCCACGTGGGATTCCAGGGTTTAAACTCAGTCTTGACAAAGAGGACCTCACTGACCATCCTGGAGGAATTCTAAGAAAACAAGCTGGCCACTTCCTAGTATCATTTGCTTCCTCTCGGGTGTGGCCCTGGCCTCCTGCTGGCAGGTCCACATGCCATGGGAATCCTAGCTCTAGAGCTCCACTGAGTTCAGAGTGGTTTCCTCCAGGCTTTGTGAAGGTGAGCTACGCCAACTTGTTTACTCTGTAAAGTAGGCTACACAGTCATGCAAACTGGACCAGTTCAGGACATCATCAAGACATCTCTTTGGATGGATGACTACTTCACACAAACAACTGGGCTAAGAGTCAATAGAAAAGGCTGTTGTCAAACACGGAACTGGGTTTCACAATCACAAACTGGTGGTTGAATGTTTCCAGCTCTACTCCCTGGCCTGGAGCAAAGTTGGAGGAATTTTAAAGGCAATGCATTTCCAAACAAAAATCTGTTTTGCTACACCATCAACCGGGATTCAAAAGTCAAGTCAGTAGACATGGACACCATTATTTCAGAGCCTGTGTCCAGTAGACAAAGTTCTTGCATGAATCGTTCCATAGTAATCGTTGGCTGTATTCATATGTTTCCCAGTAAGAAATTCAAATTCCCCAAACATTGGCTCAAGATTGCTAGTATAAAAAATTACCAGCCATATATGACACTTATCTATGAAAAACAAAGTCACAACAGTATCTAAAAGTGTTGAGGGTCAAAGTGGCAGCTGACATGGCACTGTGGAGTTGTAGTTAGGTGAGGAAAATATTAAAATAAAGCCAAGCAAAGAAGCAAACATTACATGTGACTACAGCTCTGACTGCCTCAGGCACAAACCACCTGACCTCACTGAGACATCTTTATCCTACTGGCATATGCTGAGAGCAGTAATATTACACACCTGTCATGCTTGGGGTAAAAATTGAATGAAAAAGACCCTCAGAGTGCTCAGGTGCACTGTTAATAACTACAAGGAACTGTTACCGTTTTCTAAGCCTTTATTAAAACATAAAATAGCACCAAGGTTTGTATATGAGTGGGCTAGTTTCTCTTCTGTTGTTTCAAGGGTAGGTCTATCTGAAACTTAAATTTCTTCAGCCAACTTTAAACTGTAATGCTCTTATGCGAATACCCAGAGTAGCACACGAGTCTCACTCAGCATTGCCATGAGTGCCGTCAGCAGCCCTCTTACCTGGATCTTCTGAAGACTCGCAGAGACTTCGCTGAGATTCTGAGGTAGATCAAAACACTTGGCCGTGGTGAGTTTTGCGTTAACCAACCACTGCTGGAAGCCCCTGAAGGCCTTCTGAAATCGTTCTTGCAAAATCTGTTCTTTGTTCTGGCAGCCCTTGGATGCTTGCAGACAGAGACTGAAAGGGTAATTTGCAAATTTGGTGACAGAGGAAAAGCGAAGAAGTTGATTCAAGTGATACCTCCTAGAGCCTACAGTCCTTAGAGATGTGCATTTACGTAATTTGGCACTCCATGTCACCCTTAATTGATATCATCACTGAAATCACACTATAAAAACGTTCTAGCATCTTTAATATTTTTGCACTGGGTCTCACTATGTCATAAGGCTGTCCTCAGTCTATGAGCTTAGAGAGCCCTGCACATAAGCCGCTTGAGAAGTTATAACCACAGACAACCACTCCAAGCTCAGCTTTGCTCCTACTTTGTATGAAGATATTTTGAAGGCAGGCGGAGTTTTATTTATTTATTTTATCTATTTTCCTGAAATCCTAACTACACCAGAGACTGAAGCAGAGGCATCTTGACTACATGATGAGACTTTGTCTCGAAGGAAATTCTTTTGAACAGTGGGGCAGTTTATGCTTACCAGTTATACTCTTTAATTAAGCCCGAGACTTTCCCACTGTATGGGCTCAGGTCCCTGGAAAACCGGCAAAGTTCATTCAACTGAGACTTGAGGTCCTCCGTCATAGGCTCTGCCTTTCGTAGAGCATCCAGGATCTCCTAGTAGGGAAAGACAAGAAAAGCACTGAACTGGGTGACTTTCATATTTTCATTCCCTACATGCACACATTATAAGTTATCAGTGAGAGGCAAACCAACCAAGTAAACTCAGTAAGGAGATGAAGTCTATTTTTCAGGATTTTTTTTTTGTAGCCCATGATGGCATGTGGGTCATCTGTATCTACTTCCAATCATGGATAGACACTCCTGCATCAAGTTTCAAGTAGTAAAGTGATTGAATAATCAATGATTTAAAGTAAGAACAAAGAGAAAATACCCTACATCATTTAGAAATTGGTCCAACTAAACTATTTGAAAAGAGTCTATCATTTAAGACATCGAATGATCATTTAAATGAAAAGCAACATATATTTTATACTTGCACAATGTGTCCCATTTGGTTTTCTGTAGTATTTCCACTGAACACTGGTATTAAGAACTTCTTACAACCCACAGGTCTTAGTTACCTACTAGTTCATATACCTCACGGTTTCTTTCATGCAGTCATCTAATCTTTACTAAAATCCATCATGACGTTTGAGGATACTTCACAACCCCATTAATAAAAGTAGCCTTCTCCTTCTTGGAGAACTTACAACTTAACTGATAAACAGTATACAGATAATCACAGCACTAAACATATTAATTCAAATAGAAAGCCTATCATTGAGGAACACAATTCTGAAATCAAAAGTATGATCAACTGGGCTCCATAAAGTACTTTGCTATTAGAGCATTCTCTTATATGATTAATATCAAGGGACAAATGAGATTCTGAGTTGAGATCTTGGTCAAGTTTCTAGCACAATGTCTGCTACACTGTTCAACGCCTACTTTGTAAAATTAGAAGGGGAATAACAGTCAAATATATCAACTGTATAAACACTGTTACTCACCAGAAATGATTTTTTTTTTAAAAAATGCATACACAGGGATGATGAACTTCATGGGAGCAGGAGTGGATACAGACCAGGGACATTTGCAGATGCAGGACTGAGCCAGCAACCTGGGCTGGAGCAGACCTGAGACCGTGAACTCCACAGGAGCAGGTACAGGGGAGCAACTTCTGAGCCAGTGGGCCAGAGCCAGAGACTACTGTGTGGGTCCGGGCATGAATCTGGGCTTCGAGGGAGTAGACCTGAGCCAAGTCCTCTGCAGGTCTAGGGCGCACCCAAGTCTGGTACTCCAAGGGAGTAGATCAGAGCTAAACACCTTTGCAGGACTAACCCTAAGCCAGGGAATTCTGCAGGAGCAGATCCAGACCAGGGACTTTTACAGAAACAGGTCTGAGCTGGCAACCTTGGCCAGAGCAGGCCTGAAGCAGCAAATTCCATAGAACTAGGACTGAGCCAGTAACCTAGACCAGAGCAGGCCTGAGACAGTAAACTTCATGGGAGTGGAGCAAACCCCTGGAGCATTGAGCAACCTCCAGGAACATGGAGTGACCAACAGGGTAACTAGAACCGTGGCATTGACTGTACCATGAGGAGCAACCATCTGAGCCTTAGATCCAAGGGCACCTAGATTAATCACCAGAGTCACAGACAGCCCCAACCACAACAATTAGAGAAAAAGATGAGCAGACAAGGTAAGAACACACTCAATACCACAAAGAGTAACATGACACCAGTAAAATCTAGAGACCCTATAAAAGCAAGACTTGAACAATCAAATATAAATGAAGCAGAAGAAAATGACCTAAAAAATAACTTCAGAAGAATGTTTAAGACTCTTAAAGAGGAAATGAGAAATTCCCTCAAAGAAATAGAGGAAAAGACAAACAAAAAATTGGAAGACATTAGTAAATCCCTTAAAGAAAACCAAGAAAAAGCAATCAAACATATGAAAGAAACTATTCAAGACTTGAAAACTTAAATATCACTTTCCAAAATTAAATAAAGACCAGAGAAGCAAATTAAATAGACCTATAGCTGCTGAAGAAATAGAAACAGTCATCAAAAGTCTCTCAACCAAAACAACAACAACAACAACAACAACAACAACCAAGGGTCAGATGGTTTCAACTCAGAATTCTCCAAGATTTTCAAAGAACTAATACCAATATTCCTCAAATTGTTCCACACAATAGAAACAGAAGGAACACTGCCAAACTCTTTTTTATGAGGCTACAATTACCCTGATACTCAAACCACATAAAGACATTATTAAGAAAGAGAATTACAGATCAATCTCACTTGTGAACATTGATGCAAAAATACTAAATAAAATACTGGCAAATAGAATCCAAGAACAAATCAGAACCATCATCTACCACGATCAAGTTGGTTTCATACCAGAGATGCAGAGATGATCCAACCTATGAAAATCTGTCAATGTAATCCACCATATAAACAAACTGAAAAATAAAACCCACATGATCATCTCATTAGATGCTGAAAAAGCTTTTGACAAAATACAACATCCTTTCATTATAAAGGTCTTGGAGAGCAGGGATACAAGGAACATACCTAAAGAGAATAAAGGCAATATACAGCAAGCCAACAGCCAACACCAAACTAAATGGAGAGAAACTCACAGCAATCCCACTGAAATCAGGAACAAGACAAGGCTGTCCACACTCTCCATATCTATTTAATATAGTACTTGAGGTTCTCGCTAGAGCAATAAGACAACAAAAGGAGATCAAGGGAATGCAACTCAGAAAAGAAGACATCAAACTCTCAATTTGCTGATGATATGATAGTTTACATAAGCGGCCCCAAAAATTCTACCAAGGAATTTTTACAGCTCATAAACACTTTGAGTAATGTAGCAGGATACAGGATTAACTTAAAAAAATCAGTAGCCCTCCTGTACACAGATGATAAATGGGTTGAGGAAAAAAGCAGAGAAACATCACCCGTCATAATAGCCACAAATAACATAAAATATCTCAGAGTAACTCTAGCCAAACAAGTGGAAGACTTGTATAGCAAGAACTTTAAATCTTTGAAGAAAGAAATTGAAGAAGACTCCAAAAGGTGGAAAGATCTCCCATGCTTTTGGGTAGGCAGAATTAACATAGTAAAAAATGGCTGTCTTACCAAAAGCAATCGACAGATTCAATGCAATGCCCATCAAAATCCCAGAAAAATTCTTCACAGACCTTAAAAGAATGGTACTCAACTTCATATGGAAAAGCAAAAAACCCAGGATAGCCAAAATAATCCTGTACAATAAAAGAATTTCTGGAAGCATCACAATTCCTGAATTCAAACTCTATTACAGAGCTACAGTACTGAATACAGCCTGGTACTGGCATAAAAACAGACAGGAGGACCAATGGAACTGAATCGAAGACCCAGATATTAATCTACACACTTTCAAACATTTGATTTTTTTTAAAGATTTATTAATTTATTATGTGTACAACATTCTGCCTCCATGTATGCCCGCATGGCAGAAGAGGGTGCCAGATCTCATTACAGATGGTTGTGAGCCACTATGTGGTTGTTGGGAATTGAATTCAGGACCTCTGAAAGAGCAGCCAGTGCTCTTAACCACTGAGCCATCTCTCCAGCCCTCAAACATTTGAATTTTGACAAAGAAGCAAAAAAAAAATCAAATGGAAAAAAGAAAGCATATTTAACAAATGGTGCTGGCATAACTTGATATCAACATGTAGATGAATGAAAATAGATTCATATCTATCACCATGCACAAAACTCACATCCAAATGGATTAAAGACCTCCACATAAAGCCAGCCACACTGAACCTCATAGAAGAGAAAGTGGGAAGTACACTTGAACTCGTTGGCACAGGGAACCACTTACTAAATATAACCCCAGCCGCACGGACACTGAGAGAAACAATTAATAAATGGGACCTCCTGAAACCTAAAAGCTTCTGTAAAGCAAAGGACACAGTCAACAAGACAAAACGACAGCTTATAGAATGGGAAAAGATCATCACTAACCCCACATTAGACAGAGGTCTGATCTCCAAAATATATAAAGAACTCAAGAAACTGGATACCAAAAGATCACATGGAGTACAGACCTAAACAGAGAACTCTCAACAGAGGAATCTAAAATGGCTGAAAGACACTTAAGGAAATGTTCAACATCGTTAGTCATCAGAGAAATGCAAATTAAAACAACTCTGAGATTCCATCTTACACATGTAAGAATGGCCAAGATCAAAAACACTGATGACAATTTATGCTGGAGAGGTTGTGTGGAAAAGAAAACACTTCTGCATTGCTGGTGGGAATGCAAGCTGGTAGAGCCACTTTGGATGTCAGTGTGGCGATTTCTCAGAAAATTAGGAAACAACCTTCCTCAAGACCCAGTAATACCACTTTGGGGTATATATCCAAAGGATGCTCAACTGTGCCATAAGGACATGTGCTCAACTATGTTCATAGCAGCTTTGTTTGTCATAGCTAGAACCTGGAAACAACCTAAATGCCCCTCAACTAAAGAATAATAAGGAAAATGTGGTACATTTACACAACGGAGTACTTCATAGCAGAAAAAAATAATGACATCTTGAAATTTGCAGGCAAATGGATGGAGCTGGAAAGCATCATTTTGAGTGAAGTAACCCAGACCCTAAAGACAATTATCGTATGTACTCACTCACAAGTAGTTTTTAAACATAAAGCAAAGAAAACCAGCCAACAGAGAACCTACACAACAATGAGGACTAATACATACATGAATGTAATCTACATGGGAAGTAGAAAAAGGCAAGATCTCCTAAGTAAATTGGGAACATGGGAACTTTGGGAGAGGGTTGAAGGGGAGGGGAGAGGCAGGGAGGGGAGCAGAGAAAAACATAGAGCTCAATAAAAATCAATAAAAAAGAAGCTGAAAAGAAAAACTGCCAAAATAATCACATAAAAATGCATACACACAAGCACACATATACACATATGTATACACACATACATGGTTGCACATACACTTAAACACACTTTTGCTCTCTTTCTCTTGTGCATGTGCACATACACAATTTAAACTGTGGAGAAAGGACAAATAGATTAAAAAAAAACTACTTGAGTAGCTATTGCTGTTACTCTTGCTGTTCTCGGTGATTTTCATGTAAAGACAGCCACAGCCCTCATCAACACACCAAGCCTGTGTTGTGTTGTCACACTATAAATGACGTCACTATCCTCTGGTCATTGTCAGTCAGCAGAGTTGCTGTCATGCTATGGAATGTAGTCATTTTCTCTGAATTAAAACTTTCCTTCATGGAGGCAGGGGAGGCCTCAGAAGATGCAGAAACCCCACAAAACAAGTTTCAGGAAGGTTGTGAAATTTGCATGACTTGGGAAGTACTGAAAGTGACAAAAATTACAAGTCCCCTCCCTAATTATACAAGTCTAATTATGATTATATCATTATGTAATTATATTGAGTGTTGGGCTGCAGGGAGGTGTTTTCCCGTGGAGCTGCCTACTGGGGCGCAGAGAGCTCCATGGATGCCACTTTCACAAGTTGTCCCCCATGCTAAAGTGAGGTTTCCAATGACACATGCTTCTGAGGTACCCATGCTTTTGTGAAGAGCCTCACAGTACTCGCTGGGTCACCAAGCTGTGCTTAGAGGGACCTCTTTCTGCAGTGTGTCATCTGTGATGTATTTGCAGTGAATGAATGTCTGCTCACATCTCTCCAGGAGAAGTCATGTGACACACTCATTTGTTCCCCTGTCCTTCATGCAGAGACACCCAAGCTTAGTCTACTCTAAGTCATAGCTCTTGCAACCACTTGCTTCCTTACCTTTTTCTCTCGGTCCCCACTTACGTCTTATAATTTCCTAGAATGGCACAGGCATCTTAAGTGACTTCTGTCATCTCCTTCCCTTTCCCGCATTTCTCCTCCTTTGGTGTTATTCCTCTACTTCACCTATCTGCTCAAGTTATAATCACCTCCCAGGATTCTGCTCTACCGAGGGATTCTCTGCGGTTCTTCCATTTTCCCGGGGATGCTTATCTGAGAATGTTGTGCTGGCTAGTGTGACACAAGCCAATGTGTCACAATGTTTAAAGCCAATGTGACACAAGCTAGAAGCATCTGGGAAGAGGAAACCTCACTTGAAACAATCTCCCCACACGACTGGCTTGTAGGCAAGTCTTTGGTGCATATTTTTTGATTGATGATTGATGTGGATGAGTCCAGCTCCCTGGGGTAGGGTTTATGTCTGGGAAAGGTGGTTCTGGGAGACAGAAGAAAGCAGACTGAGAAAGGCATGACGAGCAAGCCGGTAAAGCAGCATCCTTCCACAAGGTCCTGCCCTGACTTCCCTCAGTGATGGAGTGTAGCCCAAGAGTTGTACACAGAAGTAAAACCCTTCCACCCCCGCGTTGTCTTGGTCATTGTTTCATCACAGTGATTGAAACACTAACTAGGACACATGCACAGCATGTTTGCAGCATTTGTCACGAGGACTGTTTCTACTTGTTTCAGGCTTCTCTGTCCACACAGATTAGGATCTGGAAGGCAGGGGCGGGGTTCTCGGAATGTCCATGGAAAGTAGCTCAGTGTCTGAGCTAGAGGCTCTAAAACATGATTGGCTCTTTTCTCTCCTTTCCCTCCCCTTTCATCTGCTTTTATCCTCTCCCCTTCCTTTATTGGGGTGCTAGGGATGGAATCCAGGGTCTCAGAGCAAGCCATGGAAGAATCCAGAGACTCAGAGCAAGCCACAGAAGAATCCGGGGTCTCACAGCAAGCCATGGGAGAATCCAGGGTCTCACAGCAAGCCATGGAAGAATCTGGGAAAACATTCTATCACTAACTTGTATCCCAAAGCCCTCAAAACACTTTTATTTAGAATACTCAGAGGAAGCAACCATACAGTTTCTCTCTGAAACTCCAAACACTAACTTAGAAATAGTCATTTTTTTCTTACTATATTGAATATTTTAAAGGGAAATATTATCTAACCCAAAATTTTAAAAATGAGATTTAAGTAGACTAACATTATATATTAGGTGACATTAAAAATGGAAAAATTTTCAAAGTTTATATTTAAAAAATACATTCATGGGGTTGCAAGAGATGACACTGTGGCTAAGAGGGATTGCGACTTTCCTATAGGTCTGAGTCCGTCAATGGGGGTACTGGGAACCCAACTCAGACCTATATCGTGGCCTGACACCTTCTTTTGTTTTCCATGGGCACATGCACATATATGTACAGACATACACACATATACATACACATAAGTAAAAAATGAATCTTTAATGACTTCAACTTAAATCCAGATATTTGTAGAACCTTTCATCTCATGCATACTGTGTTGGTTCGTACACTTTGGTTTCCACCAAGCTCTGAAGGTGTTCTTTTCTTTGCTCAACTAAAGAAATAGCTACATTTCCAAACTAACAACCCATTGGTTTGAAAGGGAATTTTATGAAACAATCAACAGGATGTTTGCAGTGCTGAATGACACAGTTAACTGACCACCGACTTTCGAGGGACTCCCTGACAACCTAAGACAAACACAATGGCCTTTAGTGTTCACTATGATGAAGAGCAGTCAAGAGGCCTTGCTGACAGCAGGATGTTGCTATTAGAACCCGAGTCCATCTATTTTATAAACCCTTTGTTACACTCATAGGGTTTGAAGCGTTATCTTAAAATTTAGATAAAATGTCATCATTGGATGACTATGATTATTAAGAAGCAATGTCTTATTGTCTTCAGCATCTGTGACTCTAGAGTCAAACATAGACGCGACAGCAGGGACTGCCTGTGACCCTGGACTCAGCACAACTGAAAGCCCATATTTCTGACGGCGCCAACACATGTATCTTTACAGCCCTTATCTAGTATCCAGTAACAGTCCCAACACAGAAGATGATCAGTGCGGGTAGTAAGGTAATTCTAGCTACAACCAGACATTTCTTTAAAATCTTTTTCACTCACACTAATAGAATGAGGGAAAAGGGGAAACGGAAAGAGTCAAAACACTGTGACATCATCATCATCATTATCGTCACTGTTAGTTTTTATCAGACTCCGTGAAATAGTTTCCAGCCTCCCTCTCTGTCCCTGTACTGCAGAATCAGGTGATTCTGATTCTGGCTTGATTCTGGTGGCAAACCTAAAGACTGAGGAATGCAATAAGGGAACAACCAAGATAGCTGAGAAACATCCTTGGCAAAATAGCACCCGGCTAGTTAAGGACTTTTAGTTCCTAGTGTACGACGCCTGCCCCCCAAAGTTGACTTAAACCAGACAGCGCTGGAAATGCTCCGTGACTTCCTGATGGGCTGGAGCTATTTCAAAATGATTATAACATAAATAGAAGCAGAGGCGTTAACCTCACTAAACTTCCTTTTAAGGACAGCCGTGATTTTGAGCATTATAAAGAGCAAATATGAGAGTATTGTCAAGGCACCCAAGAGGACTTGAAGAAGGCAGAGATTGCTAAACTTCACCTCGTTCTTCCTCTTCTGCTTCCCTTTCTCATATTCTAAAAGATATTTTTTTAAAAATAAGCCTGGAAGGCACTTAGTAAGCGTTAATGTGTATTAGCAAGCTAATTCAAGTTCAGCTGTCAAAACTAGGAAGAAGAAAAACAGACACAGTGAAAACTATCAGTCATGCTTGCGCAGATTATCAAATGCGTCCTTCAAAGCTAGAAACTCAATCACTTAGTTGTTTGAAAGAGTTAACTGGCAGGGAAGCGGCTATGACTCTCTGTCTATTTATGCCTCTGCCCACAGGCCATTTTCCAGGCTGAAGGCCCAAATACAGTATTGCAAACTCTTACACCATCAGAAAGAAAGTAAAGTATCTCCACCAGAAATAATGTTTCCTACAGGATATAATAGCACCTCCCATATACGTCAACTTTTACCGAAGTTTCGAAGTTTCATTTACAGGAGAACGAAAACACTCACACTTGGCAAATGTATTAAATACTTTCTGTGTCTCTGAATGCTGCACGCTTTTAATTAACACAGACCCATTTCTTTTTCTAGAGCAACCGCGAGAGCCAATGAAATGTGTAGCTTAGCCACCGCAGCGGTAAACAGGAAGGCGAAGACCAACTTACTCGTCCTTTGTGCCAGCACTCCACAAGCTCCTCATCAGTGTTCTTGCCTTCCAGGAGGGCCAGCTGCTGGGCCCACGTTTTCAGAAGAGTGTTGAACTGGTCCAGGGCTTGCTCCAGTTGGGCCACCTGGCCGGAGAATTCCTGCTCGGAGAGGGCCATTTCGCTGACCAGGTTCTCCAGGCTGCTCTGCGCTTGGAACAGGCTGTCTTCCCACTGCCTCCAGTCAGCGCGCAGGGCCTGCATCTCGGAGTTCAGAAGCTCACACCCACTGGCAGCTGTGTTCTGTTTCACTGCTGGGGCCAGCGACTCCACTCTGCTTAGGCGGCCCGCACCGATCTCTCTGGAATCTATCAGCTCCTGTAATGGAATATCGCCATGGAAACCAAGGAGGCCCTTAGTCACTTGGGCTGCCAGTTTTCAAATGTGCGCAGAATGGGACTCTGTGCTGCTATGAAGTTTGAGCGAACGTGCAAAAGGGATGAGAGTTGTTGAGTCTACAATCGCTCACATTATGTTAGCAGCAATCAGTATCATGAATGCCTGGCTTATTGCAAAATCAGTCAGGGTGTCTCAGTGTCCTTGCAGGCTGGACAGGCATGCTGAACACAGGCAGTATTTAGATATGTGGACATGCAGTGGTGACTTAGATATTCATCTGTGGTGTTCAGCTCCTACAGACTAAAAAGAATCCCAGAAAAACTTTATTTCCCCTTGTGTGGATGGACAAGAAACTGCATCCTATTTATGGTCTCTTCTTTAGTTCCATCATCTTCCAAAGAAGGGGGGGTTCAAATCACATTTCTTCCTGCTAGGAGTCAGGCTGGCTCATGGCTCATGTCAAGAAGAGAACGAGCCCTCCTCAATCTCAGAATTTTCTGTACCTAAGGAGGCATATTTATGACCACTGAAACTAGTAATTCACAGACCAACTTAATTAAAAGTTTAAAGCCAACTCCAGCCTGGGTTTGTTTATTGCCATCATTTTTCCCTCAGAAAAAGAAGCCTCACTAGAAATTTGACAATTCAGATACCACATTTAATCTTGAGGCTCACAGAGAGGAAGGACAAAAAGACAAGATCTCCCGAGTAAACTGGGAGGTTGGGGACCTTGGGGGAGAGTTGAAGGGGAGGGGAGAGGCAGGGAGGGGAGCAGAGAAAAATGTAGAGCTCAATAAAAATCAATAAAAATAATTAGAATATTCATTGAGAAATAAGTAAGTCTTGGCATTTCCTCTTGAAAATAAATATTTCCGATGACACTTTTCTTGCTAAAACAGTCATCTGGGATACATAATTATAACGTGTATTGCTAGTCTAGATTTTTTTCAATGTTAATGCAAAATATGTCTTCACTCTCAGGTTAAGTAGAAGAAAAGGTGACTACCAGAGACAAAAACCAGGTGAGGAGGAGGGGAAATAATGAGCAAGACGGAGGCATTGAGCACCATGCATGTGTCGCAGATGTGTAAAGCAGGAAAGGTGTTTGACTAGGGTAGATAACACACCTTGCATCTCACTTAGTTAGCCTAAAGTTAATCTGACTTCTCACGTGTACAAACAATAGAAGCACATTTTAGTGCAGATCACTTACAATGCCTAGCTGTATGGTGGTCAAAAGCACACTCATTTGACGTATGATTATATATATATATATATATATATATATATATATATATATATATGAAAAATATTTAAACGCAGCCCTTATGTATGTATGTAGTTGGCCTTTCTTGGCAACAAGATTCTAAAAGTTATCTCCATTTACCAGTAAATAGAGTGGATAGTAGTTAAGCAATGAAAAATTATAACTTAGAAGGTGATCTATTTAGCAAGAATGCTTTAAAACATAACATTCAACCTTTGGAGCATCTTCAAATTTAGAATTCAGAGAGTCTCCACAATGATGTGGGATTCCCCTTTGTATGTCCTGAATATGTTTTATTACCATTGGTTAATAAAGAAGCTCCTTTGGCCTATGAAGTGGCAGAATATAGCAACGTAGAAAATCCAAGCAGAGATAGAGGAGAAAAGTGAAAATGAAGTCAGAGAGACATCAGGTAGCTGTCAGAGGAGAAAGACACCAGAAACTTACCTGTAGGCCACAGCCTCATGATGATACACAGATTAATAGAAATGGGTTAATTTAACATGTAAGAGCTAGCTAGACATACACCTAAGCTATTGGTCAAACAGTATTATAATTAATATAGTTTCTGTGTGATTATTCGGGTCAGGGCAGCCCAGAAAACAAAAGAACAGTCTCTGTTTACACTCTCTTGATGTGTGATTCTCCTCTGTATGCTGTGAATACCATTGGTTAATAAAGAAACTGTCTTGGGCCTGAGCAGGGAATAGAGGTAGGCGGGAAAAACTAAACTGAATGCTGGGGGAAAGAAGGAGGAGTGAGGAGAATCCATGGAGCTGCCTTAGGAGATGTGCTGAAACTGGGTGCCACGTCCACAGCAGTGACTGCCGTGTAGTGACAAAATGCCTCTGCGCTGGCTTTTACCTGCTGAAGGATTGGGGTTAGAGCTTCTTGGAGCGAAGCCCCAGGTGGTCCCCCTGGCAATCAGTGGTCGAGATAGGACCTGATGCCAAAGGCAAATCTCGTATCTGGAGATGGCCCTGAGAGCGAGCCCTCCTGACACCTTGCCTGATCTTTCTCTGTATTTCTTAATTTTCTTGTTTATAGCTGACCGCTTACCAAGAGATCAAAGTACGTCCTTGGCTCGGCTCCACTGTTCATTAAAGCAGTCCTTGAGGAAATAAAGTATGCCCCACGCCACATGAGCCTGGGAAACTTAATTATTTATGAAACAGAAACGGCTAAAGTTGATATGTTATGAGGGAATCGTCATAGTGAATCAGATTTAGAGAGAAAAGGAGAGTTAGAGAAAATTCCCCTTTATGGAAAGATTAGTTAGATCTCGGAAGCCCTGGTATCTTCATAGTAAGAAGGAAAGAAAGGAAATTATTGAAAACATGAAACCAGCTTTAATATATTGGTATAGGAACTATCCTGAGAAAATGAGAAAACTATTAGGGAATATGGAGCAAAGAATAAAAAACTATATAGA
Organism: Alexandromys fortis; assembly: GCF_014885135.2. NCBI lineage: Eukaryota > Metazoa > Chordata > Mammalia > Rodentia > Cricetidae > Alexandromys > Alexandromys fortis. The sequence continues at coordinate 1,811,594 of NW_026067907.1, forward strand.
TGGAAAGCTAAACACAGGACCCTGGGAATTGGTCTCCCACGGTAGAAGGTAAATAATGGTGTGAGACAGAATTCTAAGAGACAAAACAAAACTGAAAGTCCTTGCCAACATCTTGAGCACGTAGAGGGGAGCACGTAGAGGGAGCTCTATTTTGATTATGCTTAGCCTTGATTTATGTCTGGAACCCTGAGTGGGGTGATGAAATGAGCCTGCCAAGTACTTTGATCTGTTTTGTACAAAAACTGAAGCTTTACAGAAGTAAAATTGCAGCAGATTCTCACTACACAGTGTGTCTGTCTGTCATTTCCCTTGCATCGTACCCTGGCTATCCTATCCTTCACCCTGTTCTCCCGTGGATAGTGGTCTCCGAGAGGGACGGTCTGTGGCAACTGGGCACCCGGGAAACAAACAAGCAATCTTCTTACAACACTCTATTATCGAGAGTCAGTTCTCTCAAATATCCTCATATTCATTATCTCAGTTTCAGTGGGTGTGAAAACAGGTCCATGCTTGCTAACTCTAATTCCACTCACACAGATTATCTTTGTGTTAGTGTATGCCTGCACATGTGTTATGCACATGAGTGTATGAGTGTGCATGACTTATATATGTATATGCAGAGATTAGAATGGGACATCTGGAGTCCTTGTTTCTGTCTTCCTTACATTCTTGAGATAGGACAGCTTACTGAAATAGAAGCTCACCATTTTGGTTAGGCTGGCTGACAACCTTTTGTCTCCACTCAGCGGTATTGGAGTTACAGGCACACAGCCATGTGCAGATGTTTATATGACTGCTAGGAATGTAAACCGAGTTTTTATGCTTGCAGAGCCAGTGTTCTTATACATGGAGTCATCTCCTCAGCCCCATCTAGATCTTCAATAAGAGCACTGTAATTTCAGTGCTTTAAATTAGATTTCACATACATTTTCTTGCCTTGTATTTGAGCTCTCTACACATACATGTATGTTCATTCATGTCTTCATCCATGGAGACACTGTGCTTCTGAGTTACATATTCTGAGTGATTGCTATTGTGGGTTGGGATTGTCACAGCATTGAAGGGCAGGAGGGGTGTTGTCTTTGCCTCTTTGAAGGTTTTTCAAATTAACTTTTCAAAAACTTGATCATCTTTGTAGTCTTCTCTTCCTTACCTGCCTTTCCTTCTTAAACTCATGCAATCTGGTTGGTTCATCACTTTCCCTTGCTGTAGAAATGGCTCCCTGGCTTGCCAAACGGGGGGTGATCTTCAATCTCTATAGTGATAACCATATGCATCTCCTCTCTTTTTCCTCTCTCTTTCAAAACTCACCTAAACCTTAGGTCTGCCTGGGTTTTGGGTTTGTGTCTCCTATTCTATTTGCTGGACATGCTATTGACCCATCCTGTCCTGGAATGTCAACTACAGACTATGTGGTATTAATTAATAATATTATCTCTTCAGAGGAGCTTTCTGACCTCAAACAAATGATGAAAATTCACTGCTTCCTGGATTTTATTCCCACCTGGTGGAGCAAGTTTCATTTGTCCATCACAGAACATCCATCTACCCCTGCCATGGGCTTCTCTACAGGTACACATTTTCCTTAGATAAGGTCTCCATTAACTTGGGGTAAAGGCTTAACTTTAACCTACAGCTCTTTTACTTTCTTGTTTGTATATTTGATTATTTATTTTTATTCATTTGTTTCATTTCTTTTGAGACAAGGTCTAACTATGTAACCTTAACAGGTCCGTAACTTGCTATGGAGACCAGGTTGGCATTGGACTTATGAGAGTCCTCTTACCTCTTCTCTTAAGTGTTTATCTTATAAGTGTGTGTCACCATGCCTGGCTTACTCTTGACTCCTTCATCTTGGCATTCCATTTCAAGTTAATCCCTCCCTTTCCCAAACCCATGGAACTTTCTCATCGAGTACAATCCATGGCTGGGCATGGTGATAAGTATTTTATATGAATGATCTAACTTAGTCCTCCAAACAGCTCCTTACAGCTGATTCATAAAATTAGTTTTTCATTGTTTGTATTTCTAATCAGCCTCGAGGACACTGACAAAAGTGATTTTTTTCCCAAAAACATGTAGAAAATGAGGAGATAAAAAGTGCGGCAGAAGGCCCCTTGGCTTCAGAGCCTAAACTTTAAATAGCTTCTGAAGCTCTGGTTACACTGGTTTGGTCAGCCCAGCAGTGCTGTGGGACAGTGATCTTGTTCTTTGTAAAGATTTGTCACTTGTACTATTTTAATAAAATGTGCATTGGCCAGTAGCCAGGCAGGAAGTATAGGCAAGGCAACCAGGCAGGAAGTATAGGTGGGGCAACAAGACCAGGAGAATTCCGGGAAGAGGAAAGACTCAGTCTATAGTAGTCACCCAGACACAGAGGAAGCAAGATGAGACCGCCTCACTGATAGAGGTACCAAGCCACATGGCTAACACAGACAAGAATTATGGGATAAAATGTGAGATATTAGAGTTAATAAGAAGCCTGAGCTAATAGGCCAACCAATTTATAATTAATGTAGACCTCTGTGTGTTTCTTTGAGACTTAACAGCTATGGGACCTAGGGGACAGAAACCTCTGTCAACACAGCAGGGTGGTGTTTATTTTTTAGTCTCCTGCACTACCACAATAAGTACATTTGCATAAAGAAACACATACAGACAAGGCCTAATTTTGCTCATAAGGGGAACTAAATTCCTTCCAATTATTTTCTTAAACTTGGTTTATATTTAGGATTACTGATATACGGAGAATAAAGCACCAACCAAACTCAGGACAAAAACATTTTAAAATATCAGAATTGAATCCACTAAACCCTTATCATTAATCTGCCATCTGTACTGAAGAACTCATGGATCAATGCAGAATAATATCAGGCCGTTTGCTCACCTTAATTTTCAATAGCTTTTTCTGAGTAACTGAAGAATCTCCAGATGTGTCTGACCACCGATGGAGCTCTTCCTTTGCTGAGTGGAGCCAATCTGTGAACTCCTGGACTGCATCTAAGTACATGAGGTGGTCTTTCACAATCTCCTCCACCATCCTCATCTTCTCCTAGTCAACAAAGGAAAAATAAATGAGCAGTCATAAATTGGGAGAAATGCCAGACTTGATAGAGGTCTCAATGTCTCTCAGAAGACCTCAAATTTACTCTTGGATTCTTCGTGGATTTAATATCTTAAAAAGAAACCATTGCCCAAGAGGCAGAGAAAGGGAGATCTTTGTGAGTATGAGGCCACCCTCATCTACAGATGGAGCTCCAGCCAAGAATACATAGGGAGATTTTAAAGGAAGGAAGGAAAAAAGAAAGGAATAAAGGAAAAAAGGAAGGAAGGAAGAAAGAAAGAGAGAAAAAGAAATTGTAAATCTAACACTTTGAGAAAGCAACCATTTCCCCAAAAGGTCTATTATTTTATAATTTATACAAATTTATAAATTTATAGCTCAGCATAAAGATCTGTGATTAATACACATTGGCTAATAGTCTTTACAAGCTAATTAATGGCAATTATTTTAATAACTACTGTTATTTTTATTGTTCCTTGAAACGGCATTTTCCATGGCATTAAATCCTATTGACAACAGGGACTGCACACGCCTACGGAGAGGCTAGAAACACACCCAAGGCACATATCAGAGAGGCAAGGTTCAGAATTCAAATGTACATCTTTCTTACTCAAAGATTAAAAATAAGAATAAACAAACACTTACATTGATAATGACAGTATCAACAACTCAGAATTCTCAAAAGACAAACCAAAGTAAGGAAAGACAAATACATATCCCTGTGGCTTAATTTCTATAACATTCACAAGTATGTAAAAGTTAACCATGGAGGAAATTATATTTAAACATACATACATATATATGAAATTCTTTCAATTATTCTTATATACATATACACACATATATACATACACATATATATGTACACACACACACCCCTATATGCCTAGAGTTTAAAGAACAGGAAAATACAGGTTTTGTTAATGGTGAAAAACACTCAATTCTTTTCACACAGTTGGAATCTGAGAAGTAAAAATACTTGTATTTAAAATTAACAATGCCAAATGCAGGGGAAACACAAATTAACAGTTGACACTCGGTCTTACAAGGAGAAAGGATGAGTCTGACAACAATGCAGATAAGGACAAAAACAAAACGTTATGAGTATTCCCAGGGCTGCAGAGAGAACAGTGCACGGGAGTCTTCATATGCACAGATCTCTTACGTGTATTTGTGGGTTACTCTTGAGTCAGCATATACAGCAATGGCCTTCATCAGAGCACCTTCACTCATGTGCATTATGTATTACATACATGTGCAGTACAGGTTTCTTCCATTCCTCTTCCCCATAGCCCTAGCAAATGCCTGCTCCCCAAGTCTAACTGGCCCCCGTTCCCTTCCCAGGTAGCCACTCCTTCTGTTTTCCTGTTTGTGCTCTATTTCCCATCTTTCTGGAAAATGATCTTTACGAGATCCCTGCCCAACAAACGTACACATGGTTGCAGACCAGCCAAATCCAGCAACTCAATTCACATTTCATATTCTGTGCTCTGAAGCTTTTGCATGGGTCTAAAGCGCTCACCTTGGCCACGGTCGTTATGTCCTGAAACTGTGTTCTCAGTTCTTCCTGACCGGCTTCCTTGAAGGACTCATCCTGAGTCCTGTTGTACAACTCCCTGGACCTTGCTGCTAGCTGTTGCAGTGCGCCCACATGATCCTCTGCCTCGGAGACGATGGACTGAAAGTGGTCCAGCAAGGCAAACTTCTCCTTCAGCCCCGGCTGCAGCTGTAAGGGATGCTCTACTTTCTGATCCACTGATTCCATCCACTGCTCCAATTGATTTTTCTTCTCTAGATAGTCATTCCATTGGTCGATCACAGACTCCAGGGTGCTAGAATGAGTGACATACACTATAAAACCGAGGCTCAACCTTGATATCTCTACCAAAACACAACTACGGGCCAATGGGTCTGTTTAAAGTGCTTTGCTGAATATTGTCATGATAAAATATTGTTTTTGAGTGCAGGGAGAAACAACTTTTTTGATCTTCCACAACCAGGGTACAGTGGCTCCAAACACAATTAACAAGATGCTGGAATTTGAAGTAAGCTGTTGCAGACACACACACACAGATACACACACACACACACACACAGAAAGAGAGAGAGAGGCAGAGAGAGGCAGAGAGACAGAGAGACAGAGAGATCTTCCAAATGTTGTTTCAAGTGAATGGGCAATTCATATAATACATTGTAGTTATGAAAGCTCAGTGCTACATTATTACTTAAATTCTGCTTAGTACATACCAATTCTTAAATAATATTGTGTTTAGTCCATATTGCCAAAATCAGATGACAATTACTTGTTCACTGACATTAAAATTTAAGGTATTTTTTCCCCCTGGGTATATACTTAAGACTGTACACACATAATGGCCAATTCTTTTGTGTTATTTATGTGAATAAATGAAGATAACATATTTATGAGAAATACAGTCATAAATTTAACAGGCAACTCACCAGATTTCCTAATAGAAAAATAAAATGCTCTCCAGGATGACGTCAAGGAAAGGTTCCTATTATTGAGCTTTATAATACTCTCTCCTGTCCCTTCCCCTTTCCTCCCTCTCTCTCTTCTTCTTTCTCTCCTTCTCTCCCTCCCTCTGACTTTTCTTTTCTTTTCTTTTTTTTTTTTTTGGTTTTTCGAGACAGGGTTTCTCTATGGCTTTGGAGCCTGTCCTGGCACTAGCTCTGTAGACCAGGCTGGTCTCGAACTTACAGAGATCCGCCTGCCTCTGCCTCCCGAGTGATGGCATTAAAGGCGTGCGCCACCATCGCCCAGCCCTCTGACTTTTCTTATTCCCTCCTTACTTTCATCTTCTAGTCAATCTCCCACATCACCACTCAAACTCAAGACCTGCGGCTTGCTAGGAAGTGATCCACTGACAACAGAGAGACTGCTCTAAGTTCATGTTCAGTGCATGCCCGGGCCTCCCTTGCATAGCATCTCACTGTTGCAAAGTCAGGACCACAGTCAATGAGTTTCCATCACTTGCTCAAACTATGGCTTCTGTCTCAGTGTGTGCCTCATCATACAGACGGTGTCCTACACGTCTGGAGGGTTTCTCAAGTCTAAGTCAATGTCATACTCCAGAAGCCGCCAGATCCCCCTCCTTCTGTCACAGCTGGGTGTCTTTTGAAAATTGTTGGTAATACAATCCAAGTAGGTTTTCTGGACTGTATATGTCTCCCTAGCCTCTGATGTCCTAGGAGGCAAAATGGCTTTTCCTTTGTCTCACTGTTTGCCCCAAGTCCTTCCACAAGGAAACCACACAGCATGTAGCTGTCCAGTCTAATTTCTTGCTGAAACAAGAGGCAGAGCTTGGAACCTATTTCTTGGATTCAGCATTTTATTATAATATCTGGAAAAATTCTCCCACATCTCTCTTGAGTCCCACAAGGCTGAAAGCTGGCCCAGTGCCAACCTCTGGGGAGCTATTTATGTGTGTGCAGCCTACTATAGAGTAGGAGAGCCCCATGGCAGCCTCCTATAGGATGGGAGCACCCCCATGGGACCTGACTCTTTTCTTTGCTGATCAGTAAGCATTCTGACAAAGATGCAATGCCCTGTTTGCCTAAAAAGCTACTTCCTCTTAATATGAAAACCAAAATTCAAAGCAAAGAAACCCCATACTAAGGTAGGTGCCCTGGGTGGTGCCTGTTTCTTGGGAGACAGCGGCAGGGCTTCTTCTGCCTGCAATGACCCTCCATCTCCTGTTCAGATATTTGCTGCAGTCACTTTGGGAACCCACTTCTGGAGAGGATGAAGGGCAGAGAGCTTTCTGAACATGGGTTCTGGGATGTGGTTTAGTCTAATTCTCAGTGGAAGTTACTTGCCCAACAAGAATGCTGGATAGGTACATATAATTTGAGAAAAGACCCAGAGAAAGTAAAGACTTTTCATTCTTAACAAACAACCATACAATTTTCTCTACTTCTCCATCAGCGACCAATACAGGGCAGGCCTGCACTCTGGCCCCTCCTGCCCATTCTTCTTTCCTACCAACTTCAATTTTTGAATGACATGAAAAGTTGGGCATATTAATGGGGTCATATTATATTTAATACATGGACACCTGTGCTTAAATCAAGCTAAACACATTTCTCTTGAACACACTCCATGTTCATTCTATGGTGAGATATTTTACTACACTTCCTTCTTGGTTTTTGAGATGTGTATTGTATAATTGTGACCTTTCCTCACCCTGCTATATAAGGAGGAACACTGCAGATTCCCTTGCTCTTACGTAACTTTATTTGTACCCATGGAGCATGCTCTCCCATCCCACCTCCCAGACATGCTTCCAGGACTCTGGTAACCACCATTCTACTGTGAAGCTCATTGGATCACCTTTTTAGGTTCCGTGTATTAGCTGGGTCAGGCCATACTGCCACAGCTCTGCAGAATTCTTAATGGCTTAAGGACTGGCAGCGTAAGAACATTTCCCACTTTGTAGAATTTCAGGTCTCCACACCGTAGCACTAAATGCCTAAATATCTGTATCACTGTGACAATCAGAAACACCCCACACATTTCTGAGATCACCAGCTAGGTGCGATGACTCCGGGGTGAGCAACAGATGTACGCGTCAAGCTTGGTTGTCAACACAATTGGTTGACAATGTTCCCTACACATGCCTTTAAATAGCTAGGAGCTATTAAAGAATCCCATGTTCTTGGCTTTAAAAAAGGTATTTTCCCAAGCTTGGGTGATGCGCAAGATTCCATGTGAGACGCTGGGGTGGGGATGTGGACGCTGAGGGGTTGCGTGTGTGGAGGGACAAAAATATTTTGAAAAGAAAACAGAAGCGAGACATGCTTGCATACCAGTATTAGTCTTTGCTCCACGGGGAATATAACACAGGCAAAGACAGGCATGTTTGCCCCTAGGAAAGTCAACATGCTGGGCAACTCTACCACAGGCTGTCTCGGTGCTGTGACATGGCTTTGTGAAATGTCTGCGTTTTATTTGAGCAAATAAGCATTAAGAGAAGGTTTTAATACCTTTGTGCATGGATGGCAGAACTCAAGACGTCAGCCCATGTCGTTTTAAGTGTCTCCAACTGAGCCTGAATGGCCTGCTGACCCTCCTTGTTGCTGCTTCTTATAGCCTGGTCCCCTTTGCCAATGGCCATATTCAGCTTCACTTCTCCCTCCCCTCTCATGAGGAGAATGTCCTGCGGAGGGAGAAGGAGATGTTGTTAGTGGGCACATGAAAACCTGCCGTGCTAAACAAAGGCTCTTCCCTAGAGCGAAGGAGTTGCAGCCTAGAGAGATAGCTCAGTTTAGAAGCACAAATATCTGAGTTCAATTCCCCAGAAACCACATAAAAAGCTGGGAGTGGTGGCGTGTGCTTGTAATATTAGCTCTGGGGAGGCAGAGACAGGCAGATCCAGGGATCTCGAGCCAGCTAGCCTAGCCTGGTTTGGGAGCTCTGGGCTGATGAGAAACTCTAAAAACATGGCTGTTGACTGAGGAAGGACAGGGCTGCAAGCATGCAAGCACACACTGATGCATGCGCTTTCTGCTGGCCCAGCAAGATAATTAAGATAGGAACATCTCACTGTAAAATAAAAGCAACAAATTTACATAAACTCTAGCCTAGACTAACATAAGTTAGGTAGCAGGGCATGTAAGGTCCAAAGATCAATGTAAATTCTTGGAAAATGTTGGGCCACCAGCCAATAATCACAATGTTGTTGATTGGTTTCAAGTGGGAGAAATTTAATTTAGGCAATGAAGCCGCATGGTAACCTTTCCTCCCTTCCAGGCCTGGCTAATTCCCGCTGCTCAAGGTCATGATGCTGGGAGGTGGACCTTGTTTTTGCAAAGAAACCTGTCACTCAATTCATAGGCAGGACCTATGCTCTGCTGTAACAGTCCACACACTGGCTGCTGGCCCCTGGGAACAGAGGTATTACCTACTATTTCCATATCCCCAGCAATTCTCATAGTACTTGTAACAGAGTAGGTATTTAGTAAGCTTTGATGGTTAACTACTGGATGAAACAAACAAACAAACAAATAAAATTGAAGCTGTTAACAACAACAAAAAGTTCCCTTTCTCAAAAGGAAAATACCCCCCCCCCATCTCCAACATTTTCATTTGACACTTCCCAGACAACAGGGACCAATCCCAGACTCTGTATGTCCAATCAGAGCAACGGGCAGCAGGTGTGGGCTGCACATACCTGAATCTGCGACAGCCGCCCCTCCAAAGTTTCCTTGTCCCCGGCAGTGCTCTCTGCACAAGCCAACCTGTCTTGCACATCCTTTACCCGGGACCACATGCTCTGCATGGCCTCTTCCAGAGCTTCATGCTCCTGCAGGGCCAGCTGACAGCTGCGCAGCCGCTCCTTGGTCACTCTGAGAAGGTTCTGGTAGCTGGTCAGGAGCTGAGCACACCGGCGGCCTCCCTTCCCTGCGCCGTGGCTTTCTTTGCTGAGGAGCTGCCCTCTCTGGGAGAGCTTGTCAAGGGACTCTCTAGACAAACAGAATTTCTTTTTTTTAGTTCCAGGATTCTGGATCCAGGGGAGGGAAAAATGACTGTTGACATTGGATCAGGATCCAGACAAGAGCTCATGACAGACATGACTTTAAGACGCTGGGGTCTGGCTACGTTCTTTCTTAGTGTGGTGAACACCTGTCAGGGAATGTGAGTCCATTTCTGCCATGTGTCCATCTACAAGTTCCGGCGACAGAGCCTACGTCTCTCTACGAATTCAGTCCAGGAAGTGGGCTCCTGCTCCCTCTAGCATTTCTCCACTCCTGTTTGCTACCCTAACTATGAAAGGTCCCCATGCTCTGTTGTGGATATAATAGCTTGGGTGTGAAATGTCCCCCACCGGCTCCTGGATCGAGACACTTGATTCCCAGCAGCTGGTGGTGATGTTTGGGAAGTTTGTGGAAATTTTGGGAGGTAGATCCTTGCTGGAGAATGGGTCACTGAGGCCTTGGCATTTTATAGCCTTGCCCTAGTTCCCATTCATTCTGTGCTTCCCAATGGCTGATGCAGGGTGACCAGATGGCTGGTCCCCTACTGCCATGTCATTCCCATCATGATGACTATACCCCCTTGAACCTTAAGTCCAGAATCAAGCCTTCCTGCTTTTAGTCGCTTCTGTCAAGTGTTTTGTCTTGGCAACAAGAGAGGTAATGAATAAAATTGGCGCTCCTCCATGCAAATTCTGTTTGCCTGTTATTTTCTGAGCTGCCTCTTCATGCCACGACACAGGTATCCCACCCCTAGGCAGTATCCATAACAACCAGAGACAAGCAGGTGATGTGTGCAGGACTCCCATGCCTCTACTCCATGTCTTACACCCTAACCTAATATCCCTGACTCTACCCATAGGCCATTACTGGCTGGAAGTCAAGTGACTGCATCCATCTCCATCTCCAGGACCTGACACAATGCTAGGCATTGTGGGACAATGTGGGGTGGGGAAAGCTGCTTTCAAATGCCATGGTAGGAGCCAATGGGCTTCTGTGGTGTACCTTGAGCACCATGGCCCTCACAGCTTGGAGCTATGTTAATTGGATCCAGAGAAAAGAAGTAAAACCCTTGCATGACTTGGTTGTAATATTCTAGGCTCGTAGTGCAACTTGGCCAGCTGTGTTTTATTTTGCTGCTGCTGTTGTTTTTCCTTTTTAAATTACAAAGTAATAGTTCGTGGCCATGTAAATGTATGGTGTATACAGCAATGCGGTGGCTTATGGGCACAACATGGGGTGATTGACTCAAGCCATCACCTCACATACTCCACATTTTTCCATGGTGGGAACATTGGAAATTATTTTCTTAGGGATTTTTAAAAATAGAACTTTCTATTTTAGGTTATATTTACGCGAGTCTAATCAACTACAACCGAAACAGAGCAAAGCAACAAAGCCCCATAATCCTAGGAAGTGGGATTTTGTACTCTTGGCTCTCATTTCTTCATTCCCCTTTAGTTCAAAGCCTCTATAAACACCAGTCAAGGGAGCCTGAACTTCTCAAGAGCACGTTTATTGGGGAAAGCCTTGTGGATCGGCAGGAACAAGATGTCTTTATCAGAACTGCTGGGCAGTTGTGGAGGTAGCTCAGTTGGCAAAAGTGCCCATCAAGAATGCACGAGGACCTGAGCTTTGATCTCCAGAACCCATGTAAAACTCTGGACATGCTGACACATGCCTGCAATCTCCATGCCAAGGATGCCAAAACAGATGGGTCTCCAGAGTTCTCTGGCCAGTTGCCCTAGAGAATACCTCAAAAACTGAAGGGGAGAATTACTTCTGTAGATAGCCATTGCTGACGTCTGTCTTCTATATGTATAAATGCAGACATGCATAAACTACACACACACACATACACACACCATGCTAGGAAAAGAACATAATGTGTACTATCTATAATTGACTATCTCTGAGTGACTCCTATTTGAACAGCATCTTTTGAGTCACTCTGAGATATGGTTATCCAACACGACTCCCCCTCTGTAAGACACTGGGGAATTTGGAATCAATCTGCTTAGTTGAGCAGGAAGGTGTGTTACCTGATAGAGCATACCTATCATGAGTTATGTAATAACTAATATAAAATATTTCACTGCTACTACAAAATGGTTTGCTCAAGGGATGGCAGCCATTCCCGAACCTCAGGGCTTTATGCTTTTCTGTGGGGTATGTCCCTCTAATATTTGAAGGATGGGACACTTTATGACATACCCAGATGATTGGGAGAAGCAAGCAGCGCACACCCACAGAGCAGCAGGGTGGACTGGCTCAGTGTGGTGGCGCATACTCATAACCCCAGTATTTGGTAGACTGCGGAGGAGAGGTGGTTGGTCAGAGGCCAGCCTGGTCTACATAGTGAGACTCCAAAAAGACCCCAAAAAGGAGGTGACACAGCTTGAGAATGTGACCGAGGAGAACTTTGCTGCTGCCGGAAGTGGCCAGTTAGTAAGGAAAGACCCCAAGTCAAACACACTAGAGGTCTTAGCACCTGGCTCTAGAATACCAGAAAGTGACACTTCAATAATTATGTGTCTCTCAACATTGCAAGTATTAGAAAAATAGTAAAGGCCAGGCACGGTGGTGTGCACAGTTACAATTCTGGGCTGGGAGGTAGAGACAGGCAGATAGAAGGTATCTCTAGCACTCACTAGTCGCCAGCCCGGTGTGCTTGAAGAGTCTCTATGAGTGAGAGACCTCCCAAAATAATGTCTAAAGAACAAGAGCTCAGGTTATCTTCTGGATTCCACATGCACACATACCCATGCACACTTGGGCCCTGATAAAGGGCAATTGGTGATGAGAGATACAAAAGACAATGAATTTGGTGCTGGGACACTGCCTTCTGTGAAGTTTCAGAATAATGATGTCAAGAGGGATAGTGCTAAAGGTCAACAGCAGCTGTGAAGAAATGGAGTCGATAACAGAGGTCATTTACGATGTCTGCATGCAAGGCAGGTGTGGGCTTGGTCGGATTATATTGTAACTATGTAAGAGTCAAGATTTGGAAAGCAAAATAAGCCTTATTTTCAGGAAATTAGTAAAAGTGATGTTATCATTTTTCTTAATTCTGTCAACATCGTTTATTTTTTTTTCCAGATAATGGGAATGTGAGGTGGTAAGAAATGAATCCTTAAAAGGTGCCCAGAGATAGAACCAAAGCATTCCAGGGGCATGTTGCAATAGTTATCAAACTCAGTAGCAACAAGTACTGTGCCCATGGGGACTTTATCCTTTGGTTCCGCATCTGCAGATTTGACCAGCAATATACTGAATACATATTTCAAATAATCGTGTCTGTATTGAGTGCACACAGACTTCTCTCTTTCTCAATACTCGTTGAACAACAGCACAACAGCTACTTCTACGACATCTCCTTTGCAGTCTGTTGTAAGCAATGGGAGAGCCGATCCCAGCCATGGGAGAACATAAGCAGGTTAGATGAAGCAACACCCCAGTTTATGTAATCGTGTGCTCATAGATCTTGATCTCCACTGGGGTCCTGGACACAGCTCCACAGATACTACAGCATGATTTTAGTCATGATACACGCTCTGCTCTACCATGTTTACCTGGTTGTTCTTTAAGACAACAAACACTGGTATGTTTGATTATAAATAGGACTCACTGAAAATAAAGATGGAGCATGGTCCGAATTAGGTCATTTTTCCCCTCAGGCTATAATTTCATTGATTTGTTTGATTAAGCAGAGTAGACCCTGCCATTTTCTGTTTTATATAGATTAGCATTGCTCTTCTGGAGGGTCACTGAGGAGCCCTTGCTCTGGAGCAAGCTGCACTTCCTGGTAGGAAGCCTTTTACCTTAGGTTAGAGAGGCAGAGAGAGAAAGTGCTAGGGGCGGAGCAAGAATATAAGGAGGAAAACACTGCCAATGGCGGTGATGTCAAAGATAAAGAGACTCTGTCCAGGAGAGGAGCCAGGCCAGCAATGAAGAGATAGCAAAGGAGCTGAATGAACGGAGGGTGAGACCTAGTGGCCACAGCTCTCATGACACTATCAGTATTGTAAGGACGAGGGCTGGAAGTTACCGCGTGTGAAGAAATGAATGGGAGTCGGGGTTCCCAGCTGTGTTTTTCTCAGTGTGGCTTTGTAGTTTTCTTACACGTGCTTCTTCTGGACATAATCAACACAAGCTAATGCCAGGAAGGAAAGCTCAGGACTCTCAATAAAATCTCTAAAAGCTAAGCTGAAGTCAGAGAGAAAAGGGAGCAAACAGAGTGGAAACAAGGATATACACTCTTTACTTATCTTTGCCCATGCTTTCTGTAGAATACTACACAGCCATACAGAATGCAGCCTGGTAGCTGAGACATTCAGGGACAGAAGAAATTGTCCCCAACAAACCAGTACAAAATCAAGCAGCAATCAAGCCTGCAACTAACTGACCGACCTAAAAGATGTTGGCAAATTAATAACCCACTCCATTTCTTTTTTTTTTTTTTCGAGACAGGGTTTCTCGGTAGCTTTAGAGCCTGTCCTGGAACTCCCTTTGTAGACCAGGCTGACCTCGAACTCACAGAGATCCGCCTGCCTCTGCCTCCCAAGTGTTGGGATTAAAGGCATGCGCCTCCACCGCCCGACAACCAACCCACTCCATTTCTGCAACGTACCTGGCGGCCAAGAGTTCTCCCAGGAACATCTCAGCTCGATGGACTTCGTTCTTCTTCTCGGACATATGCTGTTTACTCTCCCCCAGGTTTTCTGTGCTTAACTTTTCCTCCATCTCATGGATCCACAGGCTCAGTTTTCTGTGCTGATCCTCAAAGCTAAAGAAAAGAAAACCGTCTTAGAGAAATCTTCATGTGTCTACTGCTGTCTCTGAAGCTAGGTTACAGTCTCCTCTTGTGGCAATGAAGGCCTCATGGATTTTCGGTTTACAGAGAAAATTCAGCAAGAAGCTTCCTTAAATGATCAGACTTTTACAAAGAAGACAGTGTTTGTGTGTGTGTGTGTGTGTGTGTGTGTGTGTGTGTGTGTACTGATTGGACTCTGGATCTTTGAAATCCAATAGCTGTTTGCTACCAAGATTATCCCAGCAGACATGAACACAGGCGGGGAAAACTGTTTCTAATACCCCGAGTTACCCAAATTGACGGAAACAGCACACAGCCAGGTCATTTGTAATTCAGGGGATACAAGTCCTTGGCTTTTGTTCCTACACAGGAAACAAAGCCAAATGAAACTTTCAGATGCCGTCATCGGTTATTTTATTAAGCTGTGATAAAGGCAGGCCAATATTCATTATAATTGAAACTCATAGTTCAAGTACGATTGTGTCTGCACCCGAATTGTTCCCACTAAGTCTTTGCAAAACACTTTCTGTGTGTAGTGAGAGCCACAGCTATTTTCACAACCTACCTCCCCAGCTCTGAAGCACAGTCCTGGAGAGCCTGCTTGTCTTTAAGGCACTGCTTCAGAAAAGCTTGGAACTCTTCATTGGCTTTTGTGATTTGCTCCTGGATGCTGCTAACAGTTTGCTTGGGCAGGTGTGCGTACAGAGTTTGTCCTTCCTCCGTGACGGTGTCCAGCTTGCTCTGCCCATCACTGACTGAATCCAGGACACCCTGGAAGTCGAGGTGATAGAGATATCTGCTATGATAAATGAGGTTCTTCATCACAGTGCTGAGCTGAGGGGATGAAGTAAGCGTGAAGCAAAGCTTAGTCTGCTGGGAAAGGGTCTAAGGAGATTAGATTGAGAAGGAAGCACGTGGTGGATAAAATAAAGGCTCCTAATTGAGGCAGTGTGAGGCAGGATGGCAATGGGGACTGAGGAGAAACCGAGAGCAGTAAGCTGGAAAAGAGGAGGTTCTCATGAGGGTCCTGTTCTTAGTGTTCTGTTCTTAATGCCCCAGTCCCCTAGCTCCGCTCCCATCTCCTCACTGGCTGGCATAGTAGTATGCCGACCAGATGGCCACACTGCCTCTTCCTTCTCTTCTCTCGTCTACTTTGCACAAAATCTAGTCCTCAGGATGGTCCTTCCTTTCTTTACATGCACCTCCTCCTCTGAAGATCTATGCCTGGGATTCCACAGAGCAAGGGAAGCCCAGAACTTAATGCTGTTCATGCCTCCAAAACTCCACAACGTTCCTTCGATTGTCACCTGGATATTTCTGTGTGGAATTCTACAATATGGAGGACAATTCTCCTCTGAATTTACCATGCCTCTTGGAAAACCAGACAGGTACATGAAACAATCACCTGGCTTCCGACAGAGTGGGCTATTGGCAGTATTCTATCACGCAATGGGTCAGATCATTCTCATGTTCCTAACAGAGTTTCTTATGGATATTTGTCCCATGGAGTGTAGGCTGGCATTAAACCTTATAGCCTCTTGTGTCAGCACTGAGTGCCAGGATTACAGGCTGGCACCCCCACACCAGCCCTCATTAATTTTTAAAAACAAACATTGGAGCTGGGAGTGTGGTCACAAGCTTTTAATCTCAGCACTGTGAAGGAGAGGCAAGTGGTTCTCTGTGAGTTCAAGACCAGCCTGGTCTATACAGTAAGTTCCAGGACAGTTAGGGTTGTTATATAGAGAAAACCCATCTCAAAAAACAAATAAAATCAACCAAAAATTCCCCCAAACCAAAAACATAAAATGAAGAAAATAAAACAACAACAAGAAAATCAAACAAATAAAACTCAAAAAAACATTAGTTTTGCAATACTTAGACTTGTGCTCTGTTTAGAAAAATGCCTGTGAAACCCTGGACAAAATCTCACTTGAAGATATTCTTCTGAAGGTTCATCTTGAATTCTGCTTGCAGTAGCCATCTTCCCAAATGCATATATTTTCTTCAGTCAATAAAACCTAATTAGCCTGTAATAGCCATTACTCTGGTTTAAATACATTTCTACATATAGGCCCCAAATTTAAACAAAATAAAATAAAACACAAGGTATGTTTTTTCCTTAAAAAAGAAGACAACAAACAACTCCCCAATAGTTTTAGAAAATATTAATGATTTTACTGCTATAAAAGTTAAAATAGGGCTGGAGAGATGGCTCAGTGGTTAAGAGCATTGTCTGCTCTTCCAAAGGTCCTGAGTTCAATTCCCAGCAACCACATGGTGGCTCACAACCATCTGTAATGAGATCTGGTGCCCTCTTCTGGCCTGCAGGCATACATGCAGACAGAATATTGTATACATAATAAATAAATAAGTATTTAAAAAAAATAAAAAAGTTAAAATATCTGGGTGGTGGTGGTGCACACCTTTAATCTCAGCACTCTTGAAGCAGAGAAAGGCTGATCTCTTTGAGTTTGAGGTCAGCGTGGTCTACAGACTGAGTTCCAGGTCAGTCAGGGCTACAAAGAGAAATCTTATCTCAACGAACTAAAAATAATAAATAAAGTTTCATTTTGAATGGCCAATGGGTTAAAAACAGATATAGACAGTTCCAAGCTTGCTTTTGTTTTCCTGTGACTTTCTTTCTTTCCTAACACCTTCTGATTCAACAGCCCAACTCCATAATTGGAAGAAGAAAAGATAGACCAAAATAAGAAGGCTCAGGCATGGAGACGGGAGGAAGCAGCCTGTGTCTGGCCCAAGGCAGTGAGTGTGTCTATGAAGGAAGGACATTAGCATCACAACATCTACATCAGCATCATGGCATCCATATCATCATCACAGCATCCATATCAGCATCACGGCATCTACATCAGCATCACAAAATCTACATTAGCATCACGGAATCCACATCAGTATCATGGTATCCACATTAGCATCGCAGCATCCATATCAGCATCATGGCATCCACATCAGCATCACAGCATCCACATCAACATTACGGAATCCATATCAGCATTACAGCATCCACATCAACATCACGGAATCCATATCAGCATCACAGCATCAACATCAACATCATGACATCCACATCAGTATCACAGCATCCACATTAGAATCACAGAATCCACATCAGCATCACAACATTGACATCGGCATCACAGCATCCACATCAGCATCATGGTATCCATATCAACATCATAGCATCCATACCTGAAGATCCTGGAGCCTGGCTTCTAGAACTTGGCTATCACCAGTTAGATCAGAAGAGTTTCTGGCTGCTATTTTTGCTCCTGAAAACCATTCTTGGAATTCCTCCATAGAATCTTTTGAAAATGAACAAAAGGAGAGATAAATCCAAAATGCTGAGTGTGCTCCTAGGACTGTCACAATAAATTATTGCTGTTTCCAACCCATTTCATCCTGCTTTTAAAAATACTTCAAAAAGAAAACAGTAAGATAGAAAATATGTGATTTACAGCCATGAGTATTCATGGTGGGGTGGAGAAGTTACCTCAAAGAGACTAAAAAGTAATAAAATACTTGGAATGTTTGATTTCCTTTTATTTTGGGAAAGAATTTGTAAGAATGCCAGGAGAAACACACTCAGGAGTGCTAAAGACGTGTGTGTGTGCACATGTATGTGTTTGCATGTGCTTTTGTGTGCATGTGTGTGGAGGCCAGAAGTTATACCATGTGTCTTCCTCTGTTTCCATCCCTCTTTATTTGCTGAGATAGGGTCTTTCACTGACCTGGGGTCAGACTTGTTGGCTAGTGCCCTGAAGGTGTTTAGCCATCTCTGCCTTCCCAGCACTAGGAATACATATATATGCCATCAGAGACAGCTTTTTGTGTACGTGCAGGGGATCCAGACTCAGCTTCCCAAGCTTCAACAGCAAGCGACTTACCCATAAACCCTCTCTCAATCCCTTAAAGAAAGATTTCCTTTATGGTCACTTCCTTGTTTTACTACTTTGAGAAAGCCACTATGCCCCCACATCAGAGTGAAACAAAGGTTCTCAGAATAGAGACAGGGAGAGGGAATTTTCTGGACCACATGGCTTCCATTGTTACGGCCTCTCCCAACATCCATGTTTACAGCAATGACTCATCCTAGCGTGAAAAAGTGTCCTTAGCTATTTGGGTAGCAGTTGCTGACCTCTTGAACAGAGGTAGTTCTTCATGTGCATAAGCTCTTATTTGGAAGATCCAGGTTAAGGTCAGAATAATCAAGATGGGTAGACTCCTGTTCTCTCAAAGAAAACATTCTTTGAGAGGCTAGAGCTGCTGGAACAGAACAGTTACTCAATCTCAGAGCATGAACGAATTTAAAACAATAATCAGACTTGAAGGTTTGCTCAAACTTTTACTGGCAGTTTCTGAATAGCCTTTGGTCCAAACAACCTCTCATAAGCAGTGATTTAGACTAAAGCCCTTCAACTCACCACTGAAGTGTTTTTCCAGAGACTCCTGCATGCTGGCCTGGGTCTGGGAGCATAGCTGGCTCGTGGCTTCATGTTTCTTTATTAACCCAGTCATTGCCCTGCCCAGGCTCTCCAACTCCACTGAGTGGTACTTCCGGCACAGACCGTTGAGATTTTCTTGGGTGGAGCTGATGTTATTTTGTTGACTTTGAAGTTCTTTTTGTATGTCCTAGGTGGTAAAAGTACACTGTGAATATACTCTGCAGGATGCTTATCCCACTAGAGAAATAATATCATTATTTCACTCTGGTATTTTTTAAAATCTGAAATTAACAATGTAGAAACTTCCTCAGTTGTGTATATTCGTGGTTGGGATTAAAAAAAAAATCTTTTAACCTGGCAGTGGTGGTGCATGCCTTTAATCCCAGCACTTGGGAGACAGAAACAAGAGGATCTCAGTGAGTTCGAGGTCAACATGGTCTACAGAGTGAGACAACAAGGACCGTTATATAGAGAAACCCTGTCTTGGAAAACTGAAACAAACAAACAAAACCATATTTTATATATGGTAAGGAGCTATATTCATGAAACCTTATCAGAGTGATCACCTAAACAAGATATGCACAATGACAATACCAGGTGACAGCTCAGAATGGATGGAGGGAATCTCATAAGGCCTCGTCCCTAGACAAAGAGCTACAGGGAGTTCATGACTGCTGAGACAGGGAGATTCAGTCTTCTCTAGGGTCAGGCTCCCTGATAGCTTATCCAGTACCAGTTGGTCAGCCCTAAACACATGTACATATGATTAATATTAAATGGACTCAGTAGGTTATACCCACACAACAATAATAATAATTTAAGAAGAGGTAGGTTATGAATTTGGGAGGAAGGGGGTGACATAGAAGGAGTAGAAGGGGGAAGGGTTGGGATAGTAATGATGTAAATACAATAAATAAAATACTTAAGCATATATATATGTAAGCTATATATATATTTGTATATAGAAAGAGAGACAGAGAGACAGAAAGAGACCTTTATAGTGTCTATTTTTAGTGTGTGTGTGTGAGAGAGAGAGTGTGTTGTTGTGTGTACAAGTATGCATGCACATGTATACGCATGCATGTGGAACTCATAGGACAACTACCAGAAGCTTTCCATGTTGATTTTTGAGACAGGGTATCTTATTGAACTGCAGTTTACCATCTTTTTTGAGACAAGGTCTCTCATTGGTCTGGAGGTCACCTTGTTTATTTGAGACAGGGTCTCTGGCTGAACTGACTCAGCTAGGCTGGCCAAGTCCCAAGGACTTACCTGCCTCCAACCACAACACTAAGGTTACAATTTTGAATCAAATACACAGGTTTTTTTAGAGGTTAGTTTCCATCCTCAGGCTTATCCAGCAAGCAGGTTACCAACTGAGCTATCTCCCAGTCCTGTATTGATTCTTTAATGAAATATGCCGGTCCCACTTGGTAACAAACAGCTATTAGCAAGTGGTTAGAATCTGGGCACGCACATGCACACGCACGCAATTTGCTTAAAGCTCTATGTCCTTATCTATAGCTTAGTATAAAACTATGCTAAGGAAGAGCAGGGCCAGGGCTGGAGAAATGGCTCAGTGGTTAGTGTCCATTCAGCTCTCTGAGAACACCCAGTTTGGTTCCCAACACTCAGGTTGGGTGGCTCACAAAAACCTGTAACTCGTACTCCGAGCCCTCTTCTGTACTCTTCTATACTCTCTGGGTACCTGGATTCACACGTGCAGAAACACACACACACACACACACACACACACACACACACACACACGGAGAGAAAACAATCTTTTTCAAAAGAACAATGTTGAAAAGTCAATACGATATGCATACTGTACAAACACTTGAGCAGGATTGTCATCTGTTAACACGAAGAGAGGACGTAGGATGATTTCCTTACTTAAAGAAAATCACAACATTCTACAGACGAAAGTGTTCAAATTAAACACAAAGATAATTAAGTGATGATAAATCATTTGAGACTCAAAAATTGATACAAAGTCAAACAGGCTCCTCACAGTCTTCACCCTTTTACAAAAAGATACACACACACACACACACACGCACATGCACACATACACACACACACATGCACACGTACACACATGTAACTGGCAGGCAGGGCCGACAGCAATGCATTCTGTCAGCTTTTTACCCGTCTTTCGCTTTTTTAATGCTTGCATTTACTTCTCATGCCACTAACTCTGCCGGGAGGCTGAAAGCAGACATTATGTGTTCATCACAGTCACAAAATGGGAGAATAACTTTAGACTTCAAGTAGAAACACAGAAGGTTAGTTTTGGACTTACCTTGACTTTCTTCAGCCCTTCGCAAGTCCCAGTTTGGGTACACCTGGCCAGCGATTCCTCCACGTTGATCAGCCACGTTGTTATGTCCTTAACAAACCTCTCTACTTGGGTACTCTGAGCTGTGAAATCCTTCAGGGTTCCCTTTGCTTCCTCAGTGGTTTCTTTGGCGTGCTCCAGTTTCTGCCGTAAGTCTGCTTCTATAAACTGAATATAAGGCAAGAGTTCGTGAAAGTCTGGGAGGACCAAAAACACACTCACCCGCCTGGAATTCTGTTTACGCGGAACTCCATTGAGAACACATTAAGTTCACCATGGAAGCCTCTCCAGTACTAATAGCTTTTCCCAGGATGGAAAACCAGCGAGTGTGGGCTGCCAAACACATTGAGTGACGGCAAAGAGCAGGACTGCAGCTAGCTCTGGACTTCAATAGAGTGTGGTTTGGATGGGGGTTCCAGGGAAGGGAAGAGTACATCCTAACAGCGAAGCTGGACCAAAAGTCTGCTGTTAATTCTCCACAAGAAACAGTCACACAGGCCTGCCTGGATGTGATGATTGGAGGAACCCCGCCATAAGGTTTAATGGTGAACCGATTTTATCCCATAAGATTGCAGTAGGGTTATTTTCTTTCTTCTCCTAAGATGAGCTATTTCAGGAAAGCTGAGTTTTGTGGCCCCCAAGTTAATAAAGGGAATTACAACTACTCTAAACCGAAAAAGGTCTTAATCCCACATCTCAATGATCAGTGCAGTTTGGCAAAATCATCAAACATAAAGGTTTGATGTCTTTTCTTAACTCCTGAATCAGAGCAGTTTTGAGCAAGGAGCTAAGAACCTCCTTACTTCTTGCGTTGCCATGCTTCTATTCCTGCTTGGCACAGCTGTAGGATCTGCAAGCCTGGACGGGAGGGAGGTGAGTGAGGTATTCTGAACTGAAGACTCATGGGTGAGTGTGAGCTGCCTCTCATAACCTCACTTCTCTAGGTTTATGGGTCCTCTTAGGAGGGAGATGCCCTCATTGCTGGACCCCAGCTGAAATCCCTCGATGAACCTGTACGTTCTATACTGTCTCTTTATTCTGTTTTTTCTTTTCTATGCCCAAGGCATCTCTGCATCCATCCCCTGGAGAGAGTCCTTAGACAACTTAGCTGCCCTCACGCAGTGGGCTCAAAGAGCGGTCTCTTCCTTTACTCATAACTTCCAGGCTGAGGCCACATAATGGTACTCACCCCCATCCCCCCACTTTGCCCTCCTCATCTGCTGCCGAGATGCAGGTTACCCAAGCAAGCATTTACTCTTTGGCAAATACATCAGAAATCAGCCAGCCTGCCTGGCAGGGGTTTAGACACCAAATGTCGGTGACTGCCAACTGTAGGGCACAAATGAAGCTGCCCCTTGAACAGCGTCACCGGAATTCTTCTACCTATACTAGAGGACAGTAAAGGCATCTCACATGTCTTCCTTGGGGTGGGGGATGGGTAGGGTGAAAGAGAAGATACACAGGAGCTCACACCCCAAAGCCTTGCTCCAGCCTCGCTCTGCAATAGCTTATCGCCCTCTGCTGTCCCAAATATATGTGACAGTAAACATCATCCCTTCTTCTCAGCTGTGACGATGACTGCCACTTCCTTGGCTTCCTGTGAAGCATCCAGCGCTCCCATCCATGCCTGGGATCAGCACCAAGCATAGCTAAGTCAGTTAGAGAGAGAATCAAGGACAATGAGGAGGGAAAAAAAAAAAACCATGAACACCTCGAAAAGAAAGAGACTTCAACCAGGAGCTGGCGAGGTGTCAAAGCATACCGACCACACTGAGTGCTTCTAGGGCTCGCGCCTGAGAGAAGCCCAGGTTCCCTGTCCAACCCAGTTCCTTCCTGGTCTGCGTCATGGTTCCTGGGACTGGAACCATCAACAGGGCCGTGAACAGACATTGGCAATCCTAGCTCTGTCTCCTAGCCCAGTTATGGTGTAAACGGGTTAGCACATTATTAGTAAGAACACGTATTCATTGGGGGGGGGGGTCTATTTCTGTCTAAACATAAAATGCACCAAGAAACAATCAGGCTGTTAATGCATCCACAATTCTGTAAGGAAAAAAGAGCTACCCTTATGATATTTGGAATGCAAATATGCAACAAATATTGACACAAATAATTTTACTGATGCTAATGTTTAACCCCTGTATATGTTGGATAGAATTATGGTGATACAGACATATACACACATGTATAGGAACACACACATATTCATTTTGTATTTTGGAAGTGAAGATGTGATTGGCTGGTACGTGGTATTTACTACAAAAATCATCTTTTGCTTACCTGAAGGTCTGTGGGTGTTTCTGGATTTTTCGTTAGTTCTTTAAGGTCATTGATTTTGGAATGCAGTTCTTCCAATTTCAAGGCTTTGTTTTTAACTTCAGACTATGAAAGTAAAGACACAGGGGAAAGGCATCATGAATCCGAAGACCAACAGACTACACTTGGCATCGCATGTGGAGAGATAATGGTCATGACGCCATTTTGAAGCAGTATTTAGAAGACCTGCTCAACATTTTCACTAGTATGGAAACTGTTACCATTAAAGTTCACTCTGAATAAGAGGGTATGTAGGAATCTCTCTCTGTCTTCTCACCCTCTTTTATTGGAATAAAATCCCTGGAAAATATGAAACACTGACCAAAAGCATTGAGTCAGTGAAAATTTCCACTAGGCTGCCATTTATTCATTAGCAGTGTTATTATTAGTTACTATGGCAACACTAAAGTCTTACAGAAGCAAGCTAAAACAAATGCACGCCAGGACTGCTCCGCGACTATCAACAGCACACAGAAGGCACGCTTCAAATAAATATTTACAAGACCTTGAAGCAGAAATAATTTCGGCATTTGCTATTTTACTTACCCCTCCCCCCTTTCAATCAACAATTAACATACAAACAAATACCAAACCAAGAATCATTATTGAGCAAAGATGCTTATAAACTTCACAGTTCTGAATCACAAAAGAATGTTTAATACGAGAGCTCTCTCAGCTTGAGAAACAGAACCTAGTGCTTTGGGACAACAGAATTTCCAATGACTTGAGCTCAGAAAACAATTTATTGTGTACAATATGGAACTCACTCCGGGCTTGGTGGCTTTTTACAGAACAAGCTGGGTGTTTAGGGAATTCACTTGCTGACCCACACTCACTTAGAGCATGGTGTGAAGTGTGAAGAAAGGGCTGGCAGTAGGAAGGACAGAGCCAGGTTCTGGGTTGGTTCCAGGTCACTGATTTAGTAACCGATGTATCACAGGGTCAGCAACAAAAAACCCATCTCTGGGAGACTGAACCATGCCACACAAAATAAGGGTTTGAGGCACACAGATAGCCAAGTTTCTGCAGTCAGTACAAGAAGGCTGATTTGATAACAGCCTGTCCTATGAGAACTCCTGCTGCAGTATTTACCGTCACTGCAGGTTCTAAGCATGGTGTCACCATCCTTGTGGAGCAGGAATGCACCATAGAATAGCACAGCATTGCATGGCAAGCCCTGTGTCTGGCATCAAGAATTCAAGGGTTTAGTGCATACTAAGGTGTATAATAATAACTAGTCAATGATAGTTATTTTTTTGCAATATGGTCTTGCTACATGATTAAATTACCCTCTAACCTGCAGCCATCAGTCTGCCTCAGCCTCCCAAGTGCTAAGACGACAACTTTGTGCCATCATCTGACAAAGAAAGATAAATTTTGAGTATGCACTAAATTTATTTCTATCAAATTTATTTAACTGTAAGTTTATTACAATTAGACTTTTTAAAGACTTGTTTTGCCTGTACATGTGTGTGTGTAGTGTGTGCATGCCTAATGCCCACAAAGGACAAAAGAAGGTACTTGTTCTGCAGGAACTGGAGGCCATATCAACATGGGTGTTAGGAATTGATCTAAGGTCTTCTGCAAGAGCAATATACACTCTTACCACTAAGGCACAATTCCTGTTATCCAATTTTTTCTTTTCTTTTTTAAAATTTGTCTTTTATTTTATGGTAAGGGTGTTTTGTCTGCATGTATGTCTGTGCACCACAGGCATGCTTGGTTTCTTCAGAGGCCAAAAGAGGGTCTCATATCCCCTGGAACTGCTACAGATGGTTGTGATCACCATGTGAATAATGGGAATTGAACCCAGGTTTTAACCACCAAGAGAACTCTCCAGCCCACAATTAGCTTTTTCTTATGTGCATTTAATTCTGGATTACATGGTTTCTAGCAATCACCCTTTGTGAGCCTAAATACCCAACTCCAGGACAGAACACTCTCCAAGTTGTAATACTAATTTTAACAGCAGTAGTAACAACTAAAAGGGACCTTGGGATTCTTCACTATGTCTGAATGTTTAGTCTGTATAGTTTTCTTGAGTTCTGATACTTTTAGACATTGAAATTATATTACAAGAGCTCTCAAAAACTATTAGAGTCTGAGATTGCCCAGTAACATAGACAGTACAGTTAAACCAGACTACAGTTGTTACCTGTCAGGTTCTTTGTATGTGCCAGGTGTGGGGTGTAGGGGATGGGGGCTGTGGGGTACCAGACTGCAGAATGTGAATAGGATCTTCCCTTCCAAAATGACAGTCAATTACATGCCTTTTGAAACAGCTCTCTCTCTTTAACCTGTCTAATTTCTAATCATGTCCCTATTATTGCTATATGGTTTTTCAATTGTGTGTAATATGCATTCACATGTGTATGTGTGCAGGCACATGTGAAAGTCTGTGCATTGTGTGCAAAGGCCAGAGGTCAGCATTGAGTATCTTCCTCAATTACTCTCCACCTTATAAATTGAGGCAGGGTCTCTCACTTGAACCCAGAACTCATTGTTTTGGGGAGTTTGGCTAGTGAATTTGCTCTGAGGATCTCCTGCCACTGATTCTTGGATATAGGATCATAGGTAGACCACCACACACACAGAACACATGAGAGCTCTGGGGATCTAAGACCAGGGTCTCATGATTACACCACAAATGCTTAATCTGTCATAAATACCGTGACCAAAAGCAACTTGGGGAGGAAAGTGTTGGTTTTGCTTATACATCTGTGTCAGCATCCATCACTGAGGGAAATCAGGGCAGAAACTCAAGAAAAGGAGGCAAGAACCATGGACAAAGGCTTCTCATAGGTGTGTCCCTGTGTCTTGTTCTACTTGCTCATTCATACAACCCACCTGCCTAGGGATGGTCCCTCCTACATAAGTCATTAATCAAGAAATGCCCTAGAGGCTAATCTGGAGGTAATTTCTCAGTTGGGGGTCCCTCTTCCCAGATGGCTCTAGTCTGTATCAGGTCACACAAACAAAACAAACAAACAACAACAACAACAAAAACTAACAAAAGCCCCTCAAACCCCCAAAGCCAAAAAATTCCCAACTAACCGGCACAATGTTTGCTAAGAATTTCATGGATGAATTTTAAAAACCAACACAATAAATAGGATTAAACGTAGTTTAGAATAAATAACCAACCAAGCACAATTTTTCAAAGCCTGGGTACTTTCTAACCATTAATATTCTTCTATTACCATAAATAAAATACAACACAACACCAAACATAACCGTGTTGTAGGAATTCCTACTGCCAGTAGCCTTTTAAGTTACTCGCCCACTTGGGTGTGTTCTCTTATACTATTTATGCTGATGTAAAGTGTGCGTCTGGCCACTTTTCTGGCTGCAGGATTTGATTGCTGTTCCTCATTCCAGTAGAGGATTGTGATCTGTAAGTCTACCCCTACATAAATAACCCTCTATCATTCTCAATTTTGAGCGAGTGTAGGATTTCTTTTAAGCATCCTTTTTTATAACCCCAGCTCAATGTAGATGTTTCTTTTCTGAATGAAGAATAGGCACAAACTGTTACAAACACTCCCTGTTTGGGTTTCGCAAAGGAAAATACCATATTTACAGAATAATTGGAAACTTAATGTACTTTTCTTTTATACTAAGTTCCTTAATAGGGGTTGAATAAAAACTGTCCCCATATGCTAATGTATTGTAAGACTTGGTGGCCAGTTGGTGGCACTGTTTGGGAAGTATTAGGAGGGGAAGCCTTGCTGGAGGATGTATGTCTGTGGGGTGTTTATACACTGGCCCCACTTTCGGATTTCTCTTTCTACTTCCCGTGTGAAGATGAACTGTGGTGGTTTAGCCTCACATTCCTGCTGCCGTGCTCTCTCTGCTAAGATGGACAGTATCCTTCTCGGAGCTATAAGACTGAGTAAGCCTTTTCTCTCCAAAGCTGATTTCTGGCAGGGATTTTATTACAGCAACAGAAGAGTGAAGAATATAAGCCCCAACTAAGAAATAATTATTAAAATTGCTTAGCTAGGGCCTAATAAATTTTTAGAATCAATAGTTGAAGTTAGGTGACTTTTGCCTTATTCCTCTGTGTCTTTGAAAAGCAGAACGGACGTAGGAACACCCATTTTTCTCTCTCTCTTCTTCCATATAAAGGCATGCCCTACCTCCACTTGTATGTATTGTCATTTACCTCAAATTCTTTCAGAAATTCTTCAGCTCTGAGGCTGTTGTTCAGGTCACCGATATTTTCAGCCAATTGTGGAAGAGAGCTGTTGGACCATCCTTCAATCTCATCTTTACTTGAGAGGACATCATCCCAGATGGATAGGCTTACCCTTAATCTGTCCATGTTTTCTTCAATTCTCTCTGATACCTGAGAAAGGAAGCAGGCGCCAGCTCATCAAAATATGAAGTTCTTGAACCCTCATTCCCCCACCAATGCTTTCATGATAAGAAAAATTATATTCTGACAAAATTTCAAAAAAATTATTGTACATTTATTAGTATACCTTAAATGCCAACCAATACATAGACTAACTTCATCAATGGGAGAGTTGTTTGAGTTCTGAGACATTCACTTTTCATTTGTAAGTTGGGGTATAAATGACAAAGGGTATGTTAGAATGCACAGAAGTGTCACTCACTGGATAAGACTCTACAGGACTGAGGTCCATATAGGATGGCATCGTATTTTTAATTTTCTTTATTTGAAACTCATTTTCTGTGTACAGGTGTTTTGTACTTGTATGTATATGCACTACATATGTGCAGTGCCTAAATAGGCCAGAAAGGGTCATCACATGTCCTGGGGCTTGGGTTACAGATGGCTGGGGGCTGTTCTGTGAGTGCTGAGGATCAAACTTGGACCTTCCACAAGAGCAGCCAGTGCTCTCTGCCTCTGAGTCATCTCTCCAGCCCTGTATTTATTTTCTAAGCACTTTTATTGGTAATGCTGTGGTATAGGGACGGACATTAATTAGATTTGAGCATATCTGTGATATCGAAAACATTTAGGGTCTGGCCACGGAGTTAGTGAATGATGGTGTAAGAACTGAAAGTCAAAGTTCTAAAATACAAGCCTGATCTCTTCAGTGCAAGACTACAGCCTCTCTACCCCAAATTCATATTTACTGCAATTTAATTTTCTATCACTAGAAAATTAATATGGATATGGATATATTATTCATTTTTTATCCACAACGCCAGCATTTTGAGAAGGGAAATGTTCTAAGTTGTGATTTGTCATGCTTGTAGTTATCAGATGGGGGACTCTTGTCAGTAAGCTTTGTCAAGTAGCTCATGCATCTGTCTTCTCTCTCCAGCTATCATTTTTCTTCACTTTGGAGTTAACTCTGAAAACTGGAACCGGAGTTCCAATCTCTGGTTAATCCTCTGCCCATTTGCCTGAAAGAACCTGCATGTAGGCCGCGCACAGACTCCAGGGGGCGCTCTTACATCCAGCCACTTGTCCAGGGTGCTTTCCATGTCAGTCTTGACCAAGCTGAAATCTCCGCTGTGGACTTTTTTCAGCTCAGAGAGCAAGTGTTTGCCTTTGCTGGTAAAACTGTCCAGCTCTTTCTGTTTAGAATTCATTTCGTTCCTGGCAGTTTCATGCTGTGGACATAAACATTTCCTTAATTAGTTAAACAACCAGTGATGAGGGTTTAAAAACATTAGCCATCTAAGACATGTATTTTGCTCAACTTTATGAAGAAACTAATGGTAATATGTGAACGTGTATATATACACACAGCTGAGATATACATAAATACAGATATATATTACATATATAAATCTATAATTTTCTTGAATTAAAATTTTCTAAAAAAATTAGCATTTTTAGAAAAAGAGTTGAACTGCTAACAGGAATTATCCACATCTAGATGTCAAACAGGAAACAATTGTGCAGAGGGGAAAATGCATAAATGAACATTGAAGACCACTTAAATAAGTGTGCTTGCATTTTACCTTGGCAAAGACCCACTTCAGGTCCTCCTGGTCCTTCACGGTAGCTCTCATAGCAATGACATTGCCAGCACTTTCCAGAACTTTACACACAGCTGACTTCAGATTCTGATACTCTCTTATTAAGTCAATAAGCCCACAGCACTGCCCCTGGCTGTAATGATTAAAGAAAGTATCACTTATCACACATCAGGAAGGGACTGCGTTCTCTTGAATTAAACCTAATATATCAATACACAAATGCATTCAGAGATGGGCATGGGTACCAAGAGAAAGCCATGCTCTCCCCACTGAGATCAATACTGTTGTTAGTTTATTCTGCTAAATTCTAACTCCAGTTTCCTCTCCAACTCAATCTTACATGAGGCACCCAAATATTGCAAGTTTTAAAGTGTTTTTTTTGTTTAATGCTGCTTAGGTTATTTTTTGATTCTATAAGTCGAAGGGAAGGTGGGGGGAAAGAAACCAATAACAGATAAAACAAAACAGTGTTTATGTGACATGGTTAAATGAAGAACTTCTGTTTAAAGTCATCATATAAACCAATCCTAATTTTCTTTCAAATGCCTTTGAATATGATGCAATAGGGTCTGAGGCTCACTTTTTTAAAAGCAAATGAGTGGCCAAATGTCCCAGCATCATCCTTCCCTGAAGAGATCCTCTTTATCAACTTCTCATGTGAAACTGTCAACAATGAGCTGATTGCGTATGAATGAGTACATTTATCCATCTTATTTATTTCTGCTCCATTTAATTATTCCTCAGCTAAAATATCACAGTGACCAAGGTAATGTGAGCCTTAGAATTAAATTCCTCCTTAGAAATAAAAGAAGATACAGTTATGCATTCCTGTTTGTATGTGCATGTGTGTGTGTGTGTGTGTGTGTGTGTGTGTGTGTGTGTGTTTGTGTGTCAGCCAGATTTTAATATCGGCTCTTTTTCTCAACTCATCTCTACATTACTTTCTGAGTCAGGCTCTTTCACAGAACCTGCCATTTTTTTCCTGACTGATCATCTAGCAGGCCTCAGAACCCTCCCGACCCCACCTCCCTGCTGTTGAGACTGCAGCATACACTCAGCTTCATGTGGGTACTGGGCTGGTGCTTTAAGTCAGGGCTCCATACTACAGTAAACACTATCCAATGAGCCATCTTCGCAGACCCACCTCCTCAAAAACAATGTCTGATACTTAGTTATTTGTCTTTATATAGAAAATTTTTAATTGTTTGTCTATAATTTCTATAAAATTATGTAGAGATTCAGTCTGGGATTATAAAGATATAAGAAACACTTCAGCAACCACAGCCAATTTTAGTAAACATTTAATTAAAGAAGACACAAACACACAGCTAAAGAGAACTATATACCTATCATTATCAATCGCTAGGCAAATACAAATTAAAAACATGAGATACTGCTATCTGTGTGTTAGAATGGTGACTGCTCAGTCACATATGTAGAACTGGACAGTAGTCAGTGTGGGGAACAATGCGTGCCTGCTGGAGATTTTCCCTGCATGGTCCAGATACTTTGTTGAAATTGCTTATCAGTGTTTTACACATTTAAGCATATACTTACCCAGAAAAGCAGTGAGATATAAAATCTTATGTAAAAACCATCAGAAGTGTGAATGCCCATAGAGGTTTAATATTTAATGATCTGAAAAAGACTCCATTTGACCATCCATGAGTAACTATAGTGCCTGTGGCACATCCATTCAATGGAATTTGTAGCCACATATTTTAAAAATGAACCATTCACATGCTGTGGAAATTACTTTAACTATGTAAAGATGTGTTACACTTGTTTATACTGCAGACTATTACTTTAATGGTGTGAAGGTCTGTTGTATTTGTTTCTGCCACTTTTGCTAACCGTGTAAGGAGGTGTGTTTAATTATGTAAAGATGTTGCATTTGTTTCTCCTTGCCTGCCTAAGGCACCTGATTGCCCTGATAAAGATCTGAATGGCCAATAGCTAGGCAGAGAAAGGAGAGGCAGGGCTGTAGGCAGGAGAGTAAGTAGGAGGAGAAATCTAGAATGAGGGAGAACAAGAGAAGAAGACAGAGAAGAGAATGAGGAGTAAGAGAGGGACAGTCCTGGAACAAGAAGTCAGGCAGCCATCAGCCAGCTAGACACAAGAAGCAATGAAGGTAAGATATACAGAAGGAAGAAAGGGAAAAGCCTTGAAGCAAAAGATAAATAGAGAGAAACAGGTTAAGCTATAAGAGCTAACAAGAAAGGAGCCTGAGCTAAGGCTGAGCATTCAAGACTAATAATTGGGCACTGGTTGGTGGTTCAAAAAGAAAAAGCCTGGTATATCCAGAGAGAGAGAGAGAGAGAGAGAGCGAGCTGGGAACTGGAGGGAGGGACAGAGATGGACTCTAGTGAGACATGAGGGGGTTTCCCATTGTTGGAACTGATAGTGTCGAATTTGATAGCTGAGACTACTAAATAAATTTGTCATAGAATTTCCTAGGAAAAAAGGGGGAACTTTATAGTAAAATGTGTACTTTCAAGTTAAAATTTAACTAACTCAATTACAGGTAATATAACTGAACAAGTATAAAATTCTAATTGTAGCATCCCACAATGACGGATAATTACTGCTTCCAGGGAAGCTTTTTTTTTTTTTTAACATTACTTCACATGCATTTGCATACCAAGAGAACAACTTTAAACACCGTTCTGAAGTATTGCAGTTTTAGTGTTGCTAGCAGAGCCTAGAATACCCAGGGCAATTTAACCATTGGCCACATCTTCAGAAAGCAATAGGTAACTTGCAGTGTTACAAACCGAGTTGGAAACTTTGACAAGTTCCAGAGAGACTTACTTTTCATGAATCAGTCTTTTCGTGTCCTCCCAGGTAGCTTCTAAGCGGTTTATCTCCCTGTCCACTTCAGGGGCAAAAGCCACGTCCTTCTGGGCGATTTGTTTTGCTTTGTCTTTCAGCCAACAGAGCTCATGCTCTCGGGAGTTTAATTCATCCTCTAGCTGGTTGAAAACTCGCAACCTGTAAACCCAAATGTTAGTTCAGTGCTAACCTATCAATACTTCCTCTCTCTAACTCTGTGACCTCAGAAAGCACATATTAACACAGCCAGCAAAAGTCTCAACAGAGCAATTAAATTCATGCATATTAACGGAGGGAGAACCCTTAAAATAGAATTTTGCAAAATGACCAGATATCAGAAAACACTGAAAGTCACCCTTACTCTTTATGTGCAATGTTTTATTGAACTTTTATCTTTTCCTCTGTTTGGTGGTAGAATAGTTCCCAAAGAAGGCTAACGTTATAGGCCAAGTAGGTGAATTCCTCTGTTGCAAGGTCAGCATAGGAAATCTTTCTGAGCAGTGGGGTCCAGGTCATAAATAATTATCCTTCAGTATTACAGTTTTTTCATTTAAAGTCAAAAGAGCACCATCAAAGTTTTATGAAAAAAAAATCCACTATTAAAACCTAAGTTACCTTCTTTAATAAAAGATTACTGTGAGAAAGCAATCCTGATTTTCTGTCCCCTAATACATCATCATTTGCACATCTGTAATATGTGGCCCTATAGGAGGCCACCGACGCATCCATGCATTCTGGTGTTGTGCTGTAGTCTATAACATACAACTGTTCACAAGGTGGCTGCAGGCGGATGTCCCTGTTCTCCACACCTGGCAAATGCAGGTGCGAAGTGCCTACAGCAAGCAGTACAGGGAGTTAGCCATATATCCAAGACTGGGTAAATCCAGAAGTTTATTGTAACCCTTTCTCAGCCAATGTGTGCTTTTGAGCGGAGTAGAGAAGTTGACAGGGCTCTTGAGCCCAACTTGGGCCTTCATCTCCAGCAGCTTGAGGATCCCCAATCTGCTTGGCCCGAGCTGGCCAGAGAGGATTGTTGCTGTTTTGTATTCCCAGTGCTGCTGGTAGCTTCTAGGATGAGCTACAGGGAGCAGCTCTGTGCCTCTTTACTTGGAAATTTAGTTTAACTTTTTTCAGACCTTAGTCTTCCTTGCTAATTTATTGTTAAATTCATTCGATATCATAACAGATGACATAATAAGAGGCCTCCTGTAGTTCTGAAGTAAACCACATTCCTGTCTCGGTTTCCTGTCTGTTCTGATTAGAACTGGATGAGCGACCGTTCTTGGCAGAGACAAGGATCCTCATTAACTATGGACGTTGGTGTAAGTACACTTAAAGTTTCTCTGCCTTCAAAGCTGGAGACTGAACTCAATATCTTAAACAGGGACAAGGTTCTATTGATAAAGTAAAAGAAGATTGTATTGGAGTCTACATTCATAGATGAAAGTCACTTCCAAATTTACTAAAGGAACTACCTCCTGGCTCCTTTGCTTTTTCGCTGAACACTCCGGGGAAAGCCCCAACTTCACTCACACCTTATTGCCTGTCTCCTGCTTCCCTCTAGGCAAAGAGTTAAAAACCACTTGGTTGACTGATGTCACTTTCAATGAGTGAATACGGACTTCAGAGGGCCACCCGCCTCTCTGCTAAACTGCTCTTAGCATGGGAGGACCAATGTCTCCATTCCCTGTCCTCTGCCATTTGTCTCCTACTCTCAATGAGCTCGCTCCAGGCCTTATTGAAGCACTGGTAACCTGCCTTTTTAGGGAGGAGCCTGCTGATCCATTCGTCCCTAGAACCATACATTTATACGAATCTCTGCTCACATTCTTTAATTTTAAAAAAAGATTTATTTTTATCTTAAGTGTATGTGTGAGCACTTGCACCCTTGTATCCTACCATGTGCGTGTCTGGTGACCACAAAGGCCAGAAGAGGGTGTCAGATTCCCTGGAACTGGAATCAGAGTTGTGGATGGTTATGTGGCATCATGGGAGTGCTGGGAACCGAACCGCAGTCCTCTGCAGGAGCAGATGATCTTAACTGCTAGGTCATCTCTCTAGCCCCTCTGCCTGAATTCTTGATAGGAAGAAATTGCTTGTAATAGATAATAGGATAGGCACGCGGTGGTGGCGCAGGCCTTTAATCCCAGCACTTGGACAATCCCACCAGCAGAGGCAGGTGGATCTCTGGGAGTTTGAGGGCAGCCTGGTCTACCGAGCAATTTTCAGTACACTTAAAGCTACACAGAGGAACCTTGCCTGGGGAAAAAAACACAAGACAAAACAAATCACCCCATAAATAAATAAATAAACAAACAAACAAACAAATAAATACATAAATAAATGAAAACAAAACAACAAACAACAACCACTAGATAATAGGATGTTCCTCGTGTAGGTAAGGTCTCAGAGTGTCCATACATACACTGTCATCACAAAGGTCCTTAAGAAAATCAAAGATAAATGAACAATTCCCAAGTGTCACATTTACCTTCAAGGGAAGTAGGGAGGTGTGGGGGAGAGGAGAGGGGATGTGGTTGACACAGAGAAACAGACAGAGACATCAAGAAGAGACAGTTGCCCACGCAGGGCACTATTAACTCTTGGTATGAAAATGAATTCCCGAGCAAACAGAAAGCAGAAGAGACTGGCATCTGCCAGGTTTCTGACCTGTGCTGTAGAGCCTGGCGGGTGGGCTCTTTTAAGCGCTCCTGGTCAGTCCTTTCTTCAATGTCTTCAATGCTTCTCAGCAGCTCTTCTTTCTGGTCTTGGAAAGCCTTTTTCAATACTGCCAGGGCATCTGCTTCACTCTGCTTGGTTCCCAGAAGGTTCTGGATCCTCTCCACTTCTGAAGAGAGCTGGTCAGTGGTGGCTCTGCAGGAGGTCCTCTGCTCCGGGCTCCCACCCTTCAGGTGGTACTGGGCTTTGGTCAGGACGCCATCAAGACTGATGGCGCTGGGCTCTAATGCCTTCACGTCTTCAATAGCATCATCAAGGTCTTTCTTTAGGGACTCTGACTGCTTCTTACTCATGCTTTTGGTGGCTTCCACTGTTTGCCTGAGCTGGTGGAGACGAGTGGATGCAGAAGCATGGCTCTGGAGGAATTCTGCAAGCTGTGCCAGAGCCAGCTTCCGCCTCTCCACTACCTGGTTGGCCTCCTCAAAGAGCTGGAAGCAATCATCAACCTTGATCTGGAGCGGGTGAAGGTCTTCAGCTCGTCCCAGAGACCGCAACTTTGCCAAGTGACCTTGCAGACTCTCTGCTTCGCCCCTTTTCTTCTCTATTTCTGCAGCGTGGTCCTGGAAGGGAGGAGAGTCTTTGGTTCTCAGACACGCCAAAGTTATTACTTGATAAACAATAGGGTTTGCGATCTCGAGGTAGATAGCATATGGGATGGAATGCCTAGCATTTATTTATTTATTTATTCTTTATAGTTCTGTGTATGTGTGACTTGGCTTGCATGAGTGTATGCATGCATGCAGAGGCTAGAGGTCAACATTGACTGTCTTCTTCAGTTGCTCATCCCTTCATGGTCTCTCAGTGAACTTTTAGGTGCTTGATTGGGTGAGACTGGCTGGCTAGGAAGACTTAGGAATCATCTTCTCACTGCCTCCTGGAACTCGGACTGAAGGCACATGCTACCATGTCTGAAATTTTCATATGAGTGCTGGAGATAAAACTTTGGCCCTTGAACTTCCATAGTATTTTACTGACTAAGCCCTATCATCGGCCTTTAGCTTGGCATTTGGAATTCATCCACAGGGTGATGAAGAGATGGCTCAATGGTTAAAACAGATTCATATCCTTTCAAAGAACTTACAATTGTCTAGGATTCTACCTCCAATAAATACAATGACCTCTTCTGGCCATTGTGGGTAGTTATATTCACATAGTTATATTCACATGTGCAATCTCATACACACACATTTTAATATATGCATAATTAAAAAATAAAATAAAATATTTTAAAGTTATATCTATAGCAATGCTTTCCAAATCATTCATAAGCTTTTCAATTTTGCTTGTTTATGCAAGCCATATAGAACACAACACTGATGTAATTACTTTCCAATCAGGTCTACGTTTTATTTGAGTATAGGATTTGGACCAGTTCACAATACACCATGTCTAAAGCACAACAGATGATTGTCATCAATTTTAGCCCAGTTCCCACCACAGAGTGTTGAGGGACAGTGGTCTTTTATCCTGTCACTTATATTATTTTTAATATATGTTGATTGGCCAGTAGCCAGGCAGGAAGTATAGGTGGGGTGACCAAGCAGGAAGTAGAGGTGGGGCAACAAGAATTCTGGGAAGAGGGAAGTTGCAGTCTGCATTCGTCACCCAGATGCAGAGAAAGGCAGACACAGAGCAAGCAAGATGTGACTGCCTTGCCGCAAAAGGTACCAAGCCACATGGCTAACACAGACAAGAATTATGGGCTAATGTAAGTTAGAAGAATTAGTTAATAAGAAGCCTGAGCTAATGGGCCAATCAATTTATAGTCAATGTAGACCTCTGTGTGATTCTTTGGGACTTAATGACTTCAGGAATCAAACGGAACAGGAAACCACAGTCAACAACAGAGAAACCATCACTTGTTTTAATCTCGACCACGATGGCTTTAGATAGTCCCCAGCCTAACAAACCACTTCTCACTCCAGACACCTGGTCTCCTTGTACTTAAAGGTTTTCCTCTAGGACGCCTGCCTACGTAAGTCCATCCTCTCTTCACCCTTGTGAAGTTAGTCTATTGAAAGATTCTGACTTGAGTCAGATGACCAACCTGAGAGTCATTTCTCTGAAGTACCTAGTCAGAAACACTGCTTCTCTGGCAGGTTCCTCGGAGTGCCATGGACTTTCAGCCTGTCATTCTATCAGCTACAAACCTGTCTCCTGTTCTGGAGATTGTAAGGTTTATTTTTCCTTTCTTAGAGGAGGCATACAAAGCCAGCATAGAATAAACACTTAGCAATTGTTAAATGTTTTATATGGATTCTATATAGAAACTCTAGCATCTCAATACTTTGATCAATATCTGACTTTAGATTTTAATAGCACCACAATAGGCATTGTTCATAGGTTACAAATAAGGAAAATATCAATAATTCATGAATTTGGAACCATATTTATACAAAGTAGTTAATTCAGAAAAAAAAATGAGCTGCAGAGACAGTGGAATTTGTATCAGTCTTTGGTTTTGGACCAAAACAAAACAGAAAACTCAAAAATGGAAATTCTTAACATTTTATGCTCTAAATTACAGTTGTTGTTTTTGTTGTTGTTGTTGCTGCTGTTGGGGTAACCCTGCTGTTTTATCTGAAATCTATCTGCCCAACACAGTGGCTGGGTTCATAAGTCCAATTATCAAGCCATTTTTTCATACAAACACGAAAGCTAAATTGTTGCCATGTATGTATTTTAGTGTGCTACCCCTTTGAATTCAAGGGGCCCTTTCTGTTTCCAAATTCAAGGGGCCTCTTTTTTGAACACGTCTATTTCCATCTTGAGAGAATCCATTTTACCTTGTGCCGGGTGAGAGCCACTTGATGGTCCCTTAAGCTTATCTCTGAAGTCGCTTGCAAGTCGCTGAGAAAGTTCTTAATCCAGACAGAGAAGGAGAACAGCAGCTCATCAAAGCCCTGGTGCTCAGCCAGCACAGCCTGGAGGAAGTGCATCCTGCGGGGAGAGGGGCAGTAAGTGGTGGGCTGTGACCTGAATGCTTCCTCTGGAGCTTACTCCCCGAGCAAAATAAAATAGCTATACAGAGACAAGCCAGACCTCTGGGTATATTCAGACCCCCAAGCCCTGTCTTTCTCCTAGTCTTCCTGCTCTTTGGGACCCCCCTGTCCACTCTGGTGGGTTGCTCTTCCTTCTCTGTGCTTTTGCACCGCGTTGCCATCACCACACCTCAGCTGTATCTGTTGCTCTAGCAGTATCAGCACCACTTGCAGAGTGGCACCTCTTCCTGGGCCCAATCCCACCCATCTCCGGTCTAGGCCCTTTCCTCTTGCCCAGTTTCTAGAAGCACCCTAAATTGTCAGTCTTACTGCCCCCATACCTTCCCCAGCTACCTACACTCAAGGTGACAGCCAGGCAGGTCTTCTGTTAGAGCTAGGAAGATGAACTCCTCAAAGCTTATGACGTGCGATAGTGGTGTCCTGTGTCCTGCTTGATCTGTTTCTCTGGGTCCATCTGCTAGAGCCTGCCTGCTCTCCCACTTATCTCTCTGGTGCATGTCCATTCATTCCTGTCTTAGAATTTTTGCCCATCTTGTTGCTCTACTGTTTATGGGTCACCAGAGCAACACCTATCTGCCTTGGCGTACTGCTCAGGTGTGTCTAAAGTGCCTCAATGCCTTATTGCGTTGCTTTATTAATGTTTACTACCAGGAAAAAAAAACAGCCTCTTTCATTTGTTTAATGATACATTTATTTCCCCCAACCCAGTCTTGCCCCTCTTCCCACTCCACAAGTGCAAGAATTTTATTTGTTTGTTTGTTTGTTTGTTTGTTTTTTTGTAACGAGAGAATTGGAAAAGAGGACTGGCATATTTGCAGAGATCAACCAACTTATAAAACCAGGGAATTAACTTATTACTAATAGGTGACTGAGATCAGAATCCAAATTGGAATTGAAAATAATAACCCTCTGATATTAATACATATTCCAGTGGTGTACATTCAGTTTCTCTACAGACTATCTATGCTCCACGTAGCTTTAACTTGATTGTTAATTGACGGAGGAGGGCCCAGTCCGCTATGGGCAGCACCATTCCTAGGCAGGTGATCCTGGGCTAGCTGAGGGTGGCCCTGTCAGTGAGCCAGCAAGCAGCCTTCCTCCGTGGTTTCTGCTTCAAGTTCCTGCCCTGACTCCCCTCAGTGGTGGACTGTGACTCGGAAATGTAAGCTGAAATTTTCCTAAG
The DNA here is from genome assembly GCF_014885135.2 of Alexandromys fortis. Classification (NCBI taxonomy): domain Eukaryota; kingdom Metazoa; phylum Chordata; class Mammalia; order Rodentia; family Cricetidae; genus Alexandromys; species Alexandromys fortis. The sequence goes on from NW_026067907.1 coordinate 1,850,800, forward strand.
TCTCTTCATCAGTTTTATCACATGGATATACTACGAAACAGGAAGCTACTGGAACATCTTGCATGCATAGCTTTGTATCTATACGTAAATATATATATATAGCTTCTACTTTCAATGCCTTTATGTCAGCTAAAAGTCCTCCCATTCATTCTCCCTGGGAGTTAGTAAACAGTCCCTTGTTCCAAGGGAAGCTTCTTGACTTTGAACAACTATTATTGATTCCTCTCTGTGACTTTCCCCCGGGCACATAACCATCCTCTTCTCCCTCCTTTCTATAGTTCTCCGTGCTCGCCCCTCTCATTTTCCTCTCATGGGTTTCCTGTTGTCCTCAGCTTGGTTTTAAAACCACTCAAGATTAAGTTTTGTCCACTCTAATGGCTTTGGCACCTGGCGTGGTGCCTGGCACGCAGCAGGGACCCTGCCAATGTCTTTTGGTTGATTGCACACATGAGAGATAACAAGAAGCAAGCACAGATGTTCTCTTGCTGGGTGGCTGGCTAAGGAGGAAGGTTAGCTGTTGCTTCTCAGCCTCTCTGGGTTAGCAGATTTTGACCCCAGTATCTGATTCCAGAGTCTTTATTGGTAAAAGAGAGTGACAAAGACTTAGCTGAAAGTTATATTTGTGGCTGCAGAGGCAGAGGCAGTCCTGACAGGACTTCTGTGTCCCCGTCGGGCCTCAACCTGAGCAGCTGGGCAGTGTTTGCGAAACCTGTCAGTAGCTGAACCAGCCATAGATTCAGGTGCAGCTGCTACGCCAACAATAAAACCACTGGAAATCAATACCAGTTACAGGCATGCTTTTAATTAGAAAGATTCATATGCCAAATATTAATCCTTAACTTAATTAAGATTCAATCCATTTTCACCCCCATTTAATGCTACATCATTTTATTATGTTTCTCCAGATGTGTACATTGGAGTGAAAGGGAGAAGCTGTCGTGTGTAAAACACTTCTGGCTGAAAAATAAATAACACACAAGGCAAAATATTAGTAGCCATTTTCTCCCAAATAGAATAAATAATACAAAAAACAGCAACCTTCTCTATTGGATGTGTTTGAGCTGGGTTCATCACTGGGCCCACTGTGAGAGCAATGCTTGGCATCCAGGTTCTCTAGCAACGTTCACTTTTGAGGACCCCTGGATCCAAACATGACAGACAGAGTAGTTTTCATCTCTTCTATAATCTTCCCTTGAACAGGCACATTAAGTAAATCAAACGAAACACACTGTTCACCCTAGCAGACAAACGAGCATCATTCGGGGCCCTTTGGCAAGGAACCAACCTTCTGTTGATTGTCTGTGGTAAGTCTCTCCAGCGCTCATCCAGCTGTTCCAACTGCAGCTTCATCGCCGCCACGTCGTCCTTGGAGGCCGCTGTGAACAGGGTTTCCTTCAGTTGCAGGAGATTGCTGTACACAGAGGCCTGGGACACAACTTCGTTTTGCAGAGCCTGAAGAACAGTGTAAGACAGGCCTCACTCTAACAGGACTGACCCAGCGGAGCGCTTGAGGCTGGCTTTACATTCTTGTGTGATTCATAGAGAGTTGTTGTTACTTGGTTTATCATGGGCTCTTGGCCACCTTTATCATTTTTTTAAATGATACTGAGGCCTGTTTGGTTTTCCCGTATCTGAGTAACAAATAGGCAATTTTGGAAGCTGTGTGTTTCTCTGGCAATGAGGAAACTGAGTAGACAAACAGAGTCAAGGACAATCTACTGCAGAAGAGATTGCCAATCAAGATGTTATTCCAGGCACTGGGAATATGGTGTGGCTGTATGTTAGAGGCTTTATTAGGCAAAAATGAAGAACTTAAGGGGGTGTTCATTTTTTTGCATGCAATACAACTGCTTTATTTTTATTTTTGATGATTACACAATGAACTTCTTGGATGCTCTGATGCCTTTGGCTCTTGCTAATGAGAAAAATCAAAGATAACGGCAGCTGATTAAATGGTTAAATTAAAGTGATCATAAGCGAGATGACATAGCACATAGTAAACACTTATCAAGAGGCTCCTTTTTCTTCTCTATGGGGCCCTACATAGGATGCAAACAAAACTGCAGAGGTAGGAAAGGATGGAGAACCCTTCCATGATGACAAGGAAGACCCCCTGTAAGTGTTGGACTCAATGCTGGGGAGGATACAGGAAAGAGAAAGCCTGGGAAGAGCAAGGCCAGGAGGTGAGCAGCGTAAGCTCACTTTGTCAGGTCACAGCTTGGGGGGGGGGGGGGCTTGGCTGACTGCAGTGTTCAGACCCTGTGACAGAGGCCTCTGATCTCCCTTAGTCTTCTCACTGGCTGACACTCATTTTTATGGCTTCAGTGTTTGAAGAGGTACCTGGTTCACAGCAGGCTCCCTTCAATATTTTTATTTTGTTTCACTGAACAAATAGAAGGATTAACAACAAGATAAACACAGGCATCGCCAAAGTGGAGAGTGGATTTCTGGTTTTATTTATAGGGAAAGGAGCCATGGCTCTCCTTCTGGAACCTCATTTCCTCACTTGTAAAAGGCTCAAACTGAGCTGTGAGCCCCTTCACCCTTAGGGAAGCCCCAGGGTTTCTGGAAAGTGACTTTTGGGAAGAGGAAGACCATTCGAGCTTTGTAAGCCAGAGTGGGAAAGGTCGAGGGGCATGGCGCCCTCCCGGAGTCAGGGAGGGAAGAAACAGGAGGTGGCCAGTGTCTTCAGACACTTCAGATATCCCAAAGGGACTACTAGGAAAAATATCAAACTAGCAGGTCTCTGCTTCTTTTGCTAGTTACACCGAAGAGTGATGTCGGAAGTCAAGAAAGAATCTATTGTACAATAGGGAGTCTTTTCAGAAGCAATTTTGCCTGCTGACTTTTTTGGCTCAGACAGCATCCTTAGAACACATTACTAATATCCAAAAATCAGCAATATTGTCTGCAGCTTTAATAATAAAAATGTTTAGAATATTGGCTTCTCAAGAATGCTTTAACCCACAGTCTTTCTGTCTTCCTATGGGGCTTCATTTGTTTTTCTTGTCTTTCTTGAATATAACAATCATTCTTGATTTCTTTTTACATTCTATTTTTTTTTCAAAAACACATTTTTGTTTTAAAAATTCACCAATATTCAAAAGTGGAGCAATTATATTTGCTGCCAACCTCACCCAATCTATACATTTCTGACTTGTCCATCCTCCTCCTGGAATGCCAATTATATTCAGACGCTACATATTGTATTATAGGGCTGTCTAAGACACCATGGACACAGGGGACCACCAAGCTCCCATTGTCACCATGTCTGTGAGTCGGGATTGCCCTCTTTCTTTCAGCACGCCTGGACGCCAAATAGTGCTTTTGGGATGACCAAGGGACTTAGATACTTCATTAATAAATTAACTTGAAAAAGCATCCATACAAGATCATTCCATTCCTCCCCCCGCCCCCCGCCCGCCTTGAGCGTACCTGGATTAACTGTACTTCACTCTCCACCTTGACTCTGTCAGCAGAAATGTCCTTTTCTGGAGAACTGGCTATGGCTTCGCATCGCTCTAACCAGGTCAGAAAGGGCGACAGCTTCTTCTCCAGCCTAAAGAAAGAGATAAAAAGACATTACTTCATCCAAGATGGTTATTATACTAGAGACAAGTTCTCTCTAGGCTGGCGGGTCTACTAGCCATTTGAACTGTTACAAATGATGCTCACTGGCTGTGTTATTCCTGCAGACCAAAGGGATTAACGTCATTCATTTTCATGCTAATTCTCACGCACTTGCTCGCATCTGTACAATAGGTCAAGATAAATGCACTTCCTCTCTACTCTCAGGCTTCCTTCTCAAGGGATACCCTGCAGTAGACATCCAAACTCACTCATATATCTAGGATGACTATTTCTCATCCCTTATGGAGCCACTCATCTGGACTCCCCTGTCCACCATGGACAGCAAGTCAAGAGCTAATGCTGCTCACCTTTGCCAGTGGGCCAGCAGGTCCTCCAGTGCCTTCTGTCTCTCCTTGGCCTGGTGCAGGATCTCCTCATACTGCTGCTGTAAGGCCGCAGCCTCCTGGGTGCAGGACTCTCTGTTCGCCGCCTTCTGGGCGCTGGCTGAGAAGGTGGTGACTGTGCTGCTGAGAGCCTCCAGGGCCTGACAGAGATCCTGAGGAAAGAGCAGAGGAGACAGGAGCGTCCTGATTCACAGGAGCTGTGGGACAAAATGATTCACAGTACCTGCAAATGCAGATGTCAACCTATGCACAGTCTACTTGCTCTATACCCATGCCAAGCTCAGTTTATAAATCAAGAAGGGCAAGGGACTCACAACATAAGTGAAGACAACAGTTATAATTACATCCTGTAATTGAGATGATTGGTACTGGCTGTCAACTCGATTGGATCTGGAATCAACTAAGAGACACACCTCTGGGAGGGTCGATGAGGATATTTCCCAGGAGGTTTATCCCTCCAGGAGCACTCCTGAGAGAAGGAGGCCTGAGGGGAAAGTTGTCACTTTTTGCCTGTCCACCTTCATCCATTGCTGGTGAGTACACCTACTCCACTGTTGCTGTTCCTCCTGCTGCATCCTCTGCCTCCCAATAAGGAAGACATTCTTTCTTTAGGCATCCTCCAGACCGCCAATGCCTGATTGGAACTGCAAATGGTCCTGAAGACAGTTCTCAGGTTCTCAGTCCCTCCAGCATGCAGACAACTCCTGCTGGGCTACCCAGGGTATCCTGTGATCAGTGTAGTAAACCCCCTTGTGTGATACACTCTGCCAGACCCTTTCCAGTGGAATGAAGGTTTTTTTTTTAAAGGTATGATCTACCTATTTCTAAGATTTTTACCTTAGTATCATTAACCTATGCTTGACGTCAGGTAACTGAAATCCCAGAGGTCAGAACTGTGGCTGAGGGAGATATCTGGATGGCAGAGACAGCGTGGCATGAGGCCCATTTTTCAGTGAGACCCAACACAACCCATCCAACCCTTCAGTCAGAAAGGCTGCCACGGACTTCAACAATCCAAGAGTGTCCTGCTATGATTTTTGTGAGACATACTGAATATGAGGAGAAAGTGGCTTCTGGGATGCAGAAATCTAAAGGGAGTTAGACTTTCCCGGGGATGTGGCCTGTGAGCTCTCTCAGCGGGTAAAGGCGGCTGCCATCAAACAGGGATGACTGACTTGGATACCTCTGACCCACATGATAAAAGAAGAGAACCAATTTCTGTAAGTTGTCTTCTGACCTCTACACCACCCCTGGTAAGAAATATGTAAATGTATTTTTTAAAAAAAAAAATCATGACGACTATGTTCAGGGCACGATCATGTCTTAGACATAACACATTGAAAAAAGAATGCACGGCTGTACAGTTTGAATAACATCCTTTCCAGATGTGTTCTCTGGGCCTGCAGCTCCCTTCCGCTGTAGTAGAGACAAGTCTGTTGCATGCGTGTCTTTAAAGCAGGGACCATGAATGTCGTTTTGCTCCCCAGTCAGCGTGTTTCCTGTGCGCGTCTCTTTGTACGTGATTCTCGAGGTTTGCGCCTTTCCCTGCGCATTCTCCCAGGGCTAGTGGTTGTCTTGCTGAAGACTGATAGCAATTGGGAGTTACGCAGCCAGGTCAAAGAAGCCAATTCTTAGAGATCTTTTCATGGGGGGTAAGGGATTCTCTCACATCTAAATGTGGCTGGTTAGCATCTAAAATTCACTCTGCACGCGTCATTTTTTCTTACACAAAATAGTGGAGAGGAGGACAGGGACTTATTAAAGAGCTAACTTGAAAACATCACATATTCTGATGAGAAGAGAAACATATCTATACATACACTCATCTATAAGCACATTTGCACATCATATATATCTATGTGTGTGTGGTACGCAAGTGTATGTTTGCATGTGTGGACATGTGTGGGTACACACATACAGAAACTCAAATTTGAGATTGGGTGTCTTTCTCAGTCACTCCCCACTTTGTTAGTGGGTGCAAGATCTCTCCTGAACCCAGAATATCTCTGACTAGTCTAGTCATCCTGCCCTTGTCCTGTCTCTGCCTCTTGAACATTTCAGAAGGCCACTGTGCCTGGTCTGATTTTCTATGGGTGCTTGGGATCCAACAGGTACTTACATACAAGTACTTTATCAACTCACGCATCTCCCCTGCTCAGTAAATATCTTTTAAATGACTATCCCCTTTATAAATATGTATTTGTTATAATATTAATCTTATATAATATATATTATATTTTTAAAAATGGGAACTAATTTGTATACTCAGATGTTTTGTTATAAGAAATGATGTTGTTTGAACCATTTAACTCCTCACCTAACCTAAAATATTTCCAAGTTTAACTCTCACAATATTTGCTGTTTTCCTTTCAAGTAGGAGTAACCAAATTTTTGAGTGGATAAATATGAAAAAGTGTGGCTATGCGCTCTCACCATATGCTCTTGGAGAACCTTGTACGTCTCTGCAACTGAGGAACATATTTTAATAGGATCAGCCAGCCGCTCTGCAAATTCAGACACAGATTGCCGGATCTAAAAAAAAAATGGCGGGACATAAAAATAATTTAAGCTATATACCAAGGCAGAGGAGGTTATCGAGGACTCGGCAATCTTTCTTTTGTAGATGAGTTTTTGATGTCATGATTGCATTTTTAAAAAGGCTTTTTAATAAAATCTAAAATCATTGCAAAGGTACTAAGACTTAACACAATGTATAATGAGGTTTGTACATCTGAAGGTTACCGTATATGTAGCGCTGAATGGAGTTTCTAACCCTTGTTGGGTTGTTAGCATGTGGTCTTTCTTTATTGCTCCTTTTCCAGAGTGTTCACTGTATTTCCATGTATTAAATATGTAACTTTACCACACAGGGGCCGGTTCTCACCTTTGACAGATTCTCTTCAAACTTTTGCTGCTGTAATAAGCGCCCCAGGATCGTCCCTTCCAGGCCCCGTGCGTGTTCACACAGCTCCTCCCAGTATCTTCTTATTTGGGTCAGCTTGGCTTTGATGCGAGCAGACTCTCCAACGGTGACGAACTGGACAAAGGATTGGGCTTCTTCTTCTAACCCTACAATGCTGTCGATTTTGCTTTCTATTTCTTGAATTGCGACCTAATATTTGAAACAAGAGGAAACGTCAGTGAGGGCTGAGTAGGCTCACCTTCGTGAACTGACACAGCAGCAGTAGAGACTACCTACCAGGACAGCAGGCCTCACTGACATCTAAACACGTTCAGGTCAGGGGCAAGCAGCTGCAAACAGACGCCACCTGCTTCCTGGCCTCATTTGGGGAGAACAGATGCAGAGAAGCACATGAGAAAGTGCTTGGGAATGGTGGCGGTGTGGGTGGGATGGGGGGGGGGGGGGGGGGGGGGGGGGGGGGGGGGGGGGGAGAGAGAGAGAGAGAGAGAGAGAGAGAGAGAGAGAGAGAGAGAGAGAGAGAGAGGGCCACGTCTCGCGATGACATAAGCGAGAAGCTAGCCCTGTGCTCTCACAGTACGTCTAAAGACAGAGGAGTGTGCGGTTTCCTCATCGAGAAAATATTAAAGGTCAGCTGGTCTGGGAAAGCTGTGTGTTCCAGAAACTTCCAAAACCGGTCGTACCTGCACGTATTTAACCTTTCCAAATGTAACTGAGTATGCTGGGTTTACTAAACCCTTTCTAGCCACACATTAAAAACGGCCTTTGACAATCTATCATTTATTCCTTCGGCCGGTGGTTTCCCACCACATAACTCAGCAGTGTATCCAGCCTCCATCATCAGGAACCAGACACACCCGATCTAAGAATTTTAATAGCTGATGATTTCTGATAGGACCTGAGATTCCACGGCTCTCTTCACTGGCTAGGTACTCTACAGAAAAATAATGTGTACATATCGTCCATTTAATCTGGGACAGACAAGATACTCAATAATGTCAGTCATTGCAGGAAAGGAACTGAGAGCTGTGTAGGATGTGTGCAAGTATGTGTGAACAGCAGTGGATGGGGCCTCAAACCAAAGAAAATGTAAGTTATTTCTCTGAGGGGTGCAAATCAAGCAAAACAATATGAAATGGAAAATCCTGTTACCCTAGGAAAGCTAAATTTGTGACTTCTGTCATGATGAGACAATTGGAAAGAGTTTGGGTCACCTTGAAGTCTGTTTGGCATAACCTTTCATTCTCAATTTTTATATGCATGGCTACATGGGGTACCTGGTAGATAATTGTTATCTGAGCATAAACAGTCTCTGTTTCTTTTGCTGTCTTATTGGATTCTTTTTGGAAAAAAAAACACTCATAGTTCAAAATGTGTATTGCCTAATATGCATCAATAATTTGTCTACATAATCACGGCACATAACAGAAAGAAACTTAGTTGAGAATAAAATTATGAGTTCTCAGGTCCATTCATCTCGTCAGCAAACTTGTGAACACAAGTCTTGGAATTAGATCATGAGGGTGTGTGTGAGTGTGTGTGTGTGTGTGTGTGTGTGTGTGAGAGAGAGAGAGAGAGAGAGAGAGTGAGAGAGAGAGAGAGAGAGAGAGAGAGAGAGAGAGAGAGAGAGAATCCTACCAGAGGTAAGATGGAAAGGGAGCCAGGAATATGTTGTTGCTAATTGTCAGTATTGGAGAAACACACAATGCTGAACAAGAATTGGCTTAGACTATCTTTACAGCCTGCGAATGCTCCATCAGTTTTAACTGTCAGCTTGATTTAAGGTGAAAAGGATATTGCAAATGTATTTTTAATCTCTCTGAATTAGTGTAAGGATTCAAACCATCAGTTTGGCGTTGGACTATGAACCTTCTATGTCAAAGTCTTTTGGATTCCACTCTGTTGCTGCGTCTGTTGACACACATCTTTTTTGTCACTCATATCTGTTTTATATATTTCAGATTATAACTGAAGTGCCATTTTGGATGTATCAAAATGTATTTCCAGTTTGATGGTAAGAAAACCTGTAACTGCCTATATATTTAATAATTAAATATTTCTAATTTTTCCTGAGGAATGGGATGGCATCTGATCATTTTCACAATTCAGAATTGCTCTGAAAGGACTAAATATTACAGTAAGTGAATTACTGGATGAATAAAATAAGTCATAAAGTGATTGTTAATCCCTGGAAGGAGAAGTTTTGAGACCAATTTAAATGTATCTTTTTTTTTCTTAAAAATTTAGTGAAAATTATTAAGTGACAATTTTTTTATTAAAGAGTTAAAATATTCATAAATTCTGTCTCAGGGCTTGGTAGCTGCTCTCCCGGACAGGCTGTGTTTGCCACATCCTAGGGATCTCTGGTAGTGCAGGATCTGGCGATTAAGAGCTGAACACCACGCCACCCTCCCACCCTGCACATGGCTGCCACGTGTTCTGAGTCACAGCGTGAAATGTGTCCTCACCTCGGCATCTATTAATATATTTAGTGGCAGAGGAGTTTTCCATTTTAAACTGTGAGCAGAGCTAGCAGAAGGAAGTGACCAAATCTGAACCCGTGTGGCATAAGATTGTGTAAAACAGAGAATGTCTGTCTAAAAGGGGACATGGAGTTCAGAAGGAGGACATGGTGGGGATTCTGAAAGGCGTTAGAGCGGAGGGAGGTTAGGTGCTAGATATGATCAAAATATATTGTACACATATAGAAAATTCTCATGTTATATATACATATAATTTTCAAAGAATATATATAAACAAAGGATGCTCACTCCAATCTCAATTATTTTAGCCCATATTATTTAGCTTTTCTACTGCAGTGGTCAGCGATAACTTGTATAGTTGCTGTTTTGGCAGCGGAAGTGCTAAGGCACCAGAATGACTGTCCAGACAACAAGTTCATCTATGAAAAGAACAAACACCAGGGCTAAGGGCTTTCTCTACAAAAGAAATATTTCTAGCTCCCCCTGCTGGTTAGTAAGGGTAAATGCCACTAATGCATTTTGGGTGGGTGGAAAGTGGTTTTTTGTTTGTTTGTTTGTTTTTGCTTTTTTGTTTTTTTTTGGGGGGGGGCTTTTTGAGACAGGGTCTCACTACACATCCCAGGAGGTCCTGGAACTCAGCAAGTAGACCAGGCTGACCTTGAACTTTTGACAATCTCTTCACCCTTACCTTGTGATTTCTAGACTTAGAGAATGTGCCACCACGCCTGGCTAACACAGCTAATACTTGAGTCTGACATTTGGAACAGTTCTTACATAGGGCAGTTGCTTGTGGATGATGAATATATTTCATGATGTATAAAGGCATGAACAGGGCAGTCCATGGGCGTCAAACCAAAATCAAGGAGAAGAATAATGCAACCATAAAAAATAGTTTAATGACATCGCACACAATATTGAGTTTGAATCTGTAAGTCAGACAGTATCAACACACAGTTTTATCTAGAAAGAATCATCAATCATGACCTCTTAGCTCGGCGTGAGTTCAACTTAAAAGAGCCACGGAAGAATGGAAGATTTGTCCTGGGATCAAATAGGTTTTGGTGATATAAATGTAAGAAAGGAAGGGAGATTATAAGCATAACGCGTGTGCAGGTCACCTTGATTTGGCTGATCTGCACGTCCAAGGCAGACGCTGACGTTTCCAAGGCTTTGAGTTCGTTTTCCTTCTCACTTATCCAGGTGGACAGGCTCTCAAAATTACTGCCAAAGTGATCCCACTTGATTTTCACCATTTCCATGGTTTTAATACTAAAATTAACCAAATTAAGTTAAAAAAGCAGTATTTTCATAAAGAATAGCAAGACAATTTCCCCCCCTATACTTCACCAGGTGCAAGGTCTTAAGGATATTCATGATTCTTTCAGAGCAGAAACTATTTGAGCAGGAGAATCATACATACTTGATGTGAGCTGCCTGTCTGAGCCAAGCCTTCCTGTCTCTTGGGGGAATGGGTGCTGGAGGAGGCAGCGCCCATATTACATTGTGAGTGGAGCTGCACTTTGAATGCAGTTTTGTGCTGACTTCGAAGGGTGTGAGCCCACAAGGTCAAGCTCTGCACAGAAGCAGCTACCCTCAGAACGCAGAGTAGGGAACTCTCCCAGAAGAGCTTTGGGGGTTTGATTGTTTGACAGGCTACATTTGCTTTTAGGGCGAGGTACTAATGGGACACTTTATACTGAAATACTTTGGTAAAGTGCGCATTTGTGACTCCAGGTAGAGCCGTGGTCTAATCACAGGCTGCAGGGCAGCACCTGCCGGCCACCATCAGCTCCGTGAAGCCTTTGGTTTGTAACCTATAATGGTCTCTGCGAGCCACAGGTCTCCTACAGTCCTGACTCCAAAAGACTTTCACAAACACTCATTCATGAGCCCCTGAACTATTTACAGACAGTGCTGGCTCTCTGTGTGGTAAGTCTAATGGATTGAATTTCAACTGGAGAATCTCAGTTGGAATTAGCTCTGGACATATAACCAGGTGAACATGGCTTTTGGTTTAGAAAGAAACTAGAAAACTATACTAATCCTAGCACAAACTAACCGATATCCTTGGGTGAAGGAAATGTAACTGAGTATACCTTATTACAAAAGGCACTTGATACCAAGAACAAACATGGCATCAGTTGATTGTCAAATTCAATAGTGGTACAGTCTCGACTTTGAACCCTGTGTGTGTCTAATGCACTTAGCAGTATACAAAAATGCAAATGCAATCTATCTTATAGTACATGTTTTTACATAAAATTTAGCTTCAAATGGTTATTGTAATCCATTTAAAAGTAGCTTTGTTTTTAATATATTCTCAAGATTTGCTGTTTACATAGTTTGGTACAGTTTATCAAATATAAAGTTGTCAAAGTTTTGAGTCAGTTCAAATAAGATACTGATCAAAGTTTAAAGTTTAGGCAAATATAAACTGTTCAGTGCAAGGCCCCAAGACTACTAAAAACAGTTTTCACATTCTGAAACCCTCCCTGTGATTGCAGTCCTGTTTCTTGAGAGTCACGGACTATTATTCAATGTGTCACTGAATAAGAATGTCAGTGATATTAGTTTAGAGACTATTGGCTATGATATCATAAGCTTATCCCCAAACTCTGTAGAAGGATATCACAGGGACACAAGCTTATTTCTTCTTTTCAGATAAATATTAGAATTTTCAAATCAAGATAGAGTTTTTCAGGTAATTTCTGGAAGGGGAATATGAATTCATGGTAATTTGAATACTGAGGTACTATGGACATAGTCATGAACTTTAAGTTTGAGATATTCCTTCTACATGATATGCTCTTAGGCCTTTATTTCCTCTTCAATAGGTGACACTAGAATAAAATAGTTAAAAAAAAGTAAACATGGGTTATTTTTTGGAGATTGCCTCTGCATAATATGAAGGCCACAGAAATGAACAGATATGGCTTAGTGATGAATATACCAGTTTAGAATGTAAACACCACATTGCTCGTATACTTTCATTATTATGGATACCAGGTCCTGGGCTGAGAACAATTTTCTTTTGGATTGTGAGTTGCTTCCTCAAGACAGGTAGAAACGTACAGACACCTTGAGAATTTTGAAAGACTGGAATAAGAGACAGGAGAGACCGCACGGGATGCTACCCCAGAGAGCAAAGGTCAGAAGTTGTGAAGCACATACTCTTCTTCAAGCGTGTCTTCGAGCTTTTTGACCTGCTCCTTGATTGACTTGGCCTGCTGCTGAAGCAGCTGCTTATTCCTGGGCCCCAGTGGCATTTCTGAGGCTTCCTTGACAAGGTTCTCAGCCTGGGTGGCAATGCTTTCTGTACGCTTAGAAAACTCCTAGAAAAACAACACAAAGAGACACACAAAAACAAAGATGGCAGCACTGTTAGGCGAGCATTTTTAAACTCTTGGATGCTGCGTTCAAGCCAACTGTGTATTCTTCAGAGATTGATCAAGAATGCTTGAGATAGAAGTACAGACTTCCATAAGCTATTTAGAAGCTTTGTTAAAATCTTTCCGCTAGCTTTGGTAGAATTGGTTTTCCACTCTTTCCTGATTTAGGCCTATCATTCTGAATTCTGAGATACTTATACCCATTAATTTATCCTTAAATATATTCATTTACTACTGGCCACTTCACCAAATAACCAACAGTTATTGGTTCTTTGAACACAGGGACAGTACATCTGTAGGTTAACTAACAGAAAGATTTGTCTGATAGACATATATCTTACATAATGCAGAGCACCAGCAATTTTTTCTTATATATTTTTTCTCTATAGAAAGAAGTTATTAGCTCCCTGAGAAGTAATATAGTCCGTTTTTAATGCTGGGGAGTCTTATTTTATTCCTATACACAAGCAACATGAAGGAAGGAAGCTTTCAGGTCTTTTGCTTTGTAGTTGAGAAAGAATCTCATGCACACCAAGCAGGTCACAAACACACTCTGCACTGACCCTCCTGTCCCTGCCTCTTGAGTGCTGAGATTGTAGGGGTACACCATGATGCTAGACTGACCCACTGAGGACTCTAGCTCAGGGCTTCCTGTGTGCTGGGCAGACACTCTCCCAACAGTGCCGAGTCCCCAGTGCCAGCAGAGCTGAGTCTGAAGGAGTTGAACCTGCACTGTGACTCTGCACCACTGGTTTCCCCTCTGTGGTGATTTACTCCTCAGGCTCTTTTGTGTGTGTGTGTGAAATGTACGCAATCACGTTCTCTTCTGGAAGGGAACTCAGCATCCAGCATCCACCGACAGATTCATTTCTAAGTGCCTTCCGCTGGCAGGTACCAATTATCATGTTTACATCTTTCATGCGGACGAAAGCTGGGTTTTCCACCTGCTGGTTTTCAGCAGCTCGGAGCTATTTTAATTCAAACCTTTTAATCTGTATGAAACATTGCTATCTTTTAGGTGCTACCTGAATCTTGTTAGGTAAGTAACATTGAATATTAAATTAGAAAACATAAACCTTAGTGATAACCTTGAGTGAAGAAAATTAATGTCTTATTTCTTCTCATGCAAGAAAATCTGACAAGAGCTTTAAACATTCATCAGCGTCTTTTTTTTTAACTAGTCAGCACACAATTGCTATGTAAATATTTGTAAAACGCAGCCTGTCACTCAAATCATCTCCCCAAATTATTCTGCAATACCATGTAAAAAGACTGTGCTTAAGAGGGACATTTCTAAAGTCATAAATAATACCACAGGGGATAAAATTACATCATGGAATTATAGCTTCCTGTTTGAAAGACCCAATTTTCTCTCTTGAGTTTCCCCATTGAGTTTCACGTGAGCATCATTGTATAGAAGCCTCCTATGGTTCAGATAGAATTAGGCAGAGCTCCCTGACGGCACAGAGATAGATGCACAGTATCCTAAAGCATAATGTTTGCTGATGCTATAGCATCCAGTCCCTCTCCTGACTACCTGTGAGCCCCCACACCATTGCTGGTCCAGCTTTGAAGATCACAAATCTCAGTGTAATTCCTTGAATGCAATCAAAAGTGTCAGCCCGTCTGGCTGTGCGCCCAAGTTTTCCAGAGCCACGGAGGAGGCGATGTTTGAAAATGCTTGCTTGTAATTTTTTATAGACTATTTTGTATGTACTACCCACAGGAAGTTGTAATGCAGAGGGCTTCACAGAACAAAAGAGGATTGGTAAAAACAAAACTGAACAAACACAGAATGATGTTGTAAGGTGTTGTCGCCAGAGTCCAGAGACTATGATGTGTGAATGGCTGCAGACGGCATTAGGAAAGAATTGGCTCGCACCAGGTAGAGCTATAGAAGAAACCAGCCCCCACTCTGTAGTAGCTGAGCAACCTTCATCCCCAGCTCTCTAAACATTTACTTCCAGGCCAGTCCGTGTCTGTTGGGAAATATTTAACTTGACGTTGCCATGTGTACACATCACGTACCAGCATATGGAAGAAGCCAAAGTCCTTTAGCACAACCACCCACAGGTTGTCAAATAGGATAAGTGGATAAGGAGGTCATGAGAGCCCCGAGTGTCAATTCCACACACTTGTGTGACAGTGTCTGCAAGCGCACAGCGAGGCTCCGAAAGTGCTTTCTAACTGTGCACAGCACCCCAGCCTTTCACCATTTCCATTGGATTTCTAGGTCTGCTTAGACGTTCCCTCCCCCAAGGCACATCTATAGCTGTGTGACCTTCTTAGGAAGTCCCAGATGGCCCAGTTCTCTGTAACACTTGGGGTTTCGTTGTTGAAGCATTGCCCACCTTTCCAGGTTAACGCCCTTTCATCTCGCACCACGGAACTGAGCCATCGCTTTAGCTCCTTTCCCACCTGAGGGCATTCCTCTATCCAAGAACGTCTGTCTGTCCACCTTCCGGCTCCAAACCCTGCTTCTCTCGGTCTTACCCAAGTGAGTCGTCAATATTGGTCCCGTCATTTATACACATATCTGTCAGGGGACTCGTACCTTCCTGCTTTCATAAAAGTCTTAGTTCTTAAGGTGTAAATCCTACTTACATTCTCGTTCCACCGTGTACCAAAGAGACTGGGTCATCAGTGAATAGTAAGAATTGGGTAAACGTGTCATACTAACTGCGATGGTGGAGAACAAGGAACCATGTGGCCTTGATATACCTTTGTCTGTTCCAACTCTGACGACAAGCTTTCCAAACTGCTGAAGCTCAGGAAGCGCTCGTGGCTGGACCCTGTTTGGAACAGATATCTGACCACCGTCTCCTTGTTTGTCTCAAATCGCTCCCATTTTCTCAAGCTGACCTAAATGACAAAGAGATAAACGGCACGGCACGTCACCCATCAAATGGCCAGACTGAATCCTAACACACCACTGCCTTCTCGTTCACTCCCCCTAGGCTGTCAGCTGTAGCCAGTGTGACGTCATACAGCAACTCTGACTGGAAATGAGCCTGGCGTCTTTGATAGCGTTTCTTTCCTGCCTCTGGGTCTTCAGATGACTTCTGAGTTCCCCAGCAGATGGAATGTCTTGTGCTTCTACAGAGGTGGTTATAACATGTAGATCACTAACAGGGGAAAAGAGCCTTTCAATCTCTGTCAAGAAAGGCTGAGGGTAGCAAGAAGAAAACGGGAAGGAAAACAAGAGTGATAAGTGGCAAAAAAAAAAAAAAAAAAAAAAAAAAAAAAAAAAAGAAAAAAAAAAAAAAAAAAAAAAAAAAAAAAACCTCAAAATCATCTTTAGGGTTGTGTGTCAACAGCCCCCTGAAGCACAGGGTGGGATAGAGGTGTGGCTGCTGCATTTCTGGGATATGAGAAACAATATGACCAAGTTCCTGGATTCAGACAAGTGAGCACTGTATCCTGGTTGCTGTAGGAATTCCTACAGCCAGTAGCCTTTAAGTTACCCACCCACTTGGGCGTGGCCTCTTATACTGTACGTGTGATTGAAAAGCTCAGGCCTCTTTCCTAGCTGCTGGATTCAGTTGCTGTTCCCCATTCTGGCAGAGGACTGTGATCTGTGAGTCTACCCCTAAATAAATAACCGTTTATTATACTCAGTTCTGAGGGAGTGTGAGATTTCTTTTAAACATCCTTCTTCGCCTGGTTCCAGCACAGAATTGCTTGTAGCCTGGGGACAAGTCTTAATTAAAACTCTGTTAAAAATTGCTGTGATTTAGATGTGACGTATTTCCCATTGGCTCCTGTGTTTGAATATTTGGTCCACAGCTGATGGGCTGGCTGGCGAGGCTAAGGGAATTTTAGGAAGTGGAGCCCTGCTGGAGGAAGGGGGATTCTAGGGGCAGGCCTTTGGGCTTGGTAGCTAGTCCCCACCTTCTGTTCACTCTCCGTTTCCTGGCTGCGGAAGCAACACAACCAGTCAGCCCCTGCTCCTGCTGCCATGCCTTTCCCACCATGATGGAACGTGCCCCTTGAACCGTAAGCCAGAAGAAGCCCGTCTACCCTTAAACAGCGCCTTGCCGGGTACTGCTACAGCAATGAGAAAAAGCAACTAAGATAGGCATCTACACGTGCCAAATGTGCTGTTTACAAGAGCCCCTCCGGAAGCGTGTCAGGACTGAAAACAACGACGGTAACAAAATGCCACCATGAGCACTGGCAGAGACATGGCTCCTGCTGGAGACAGGACGCCCGTCCAGCCAGAGCCCCGCTGAGCCAGCCCAGCCCTACCTGGATGCGCCTTTCCTGTCTTTCCCTCCTCTGCTCCAGGCCTGTAAGGGTGTTCTCCAGCTTCCGCAGCTCCTCCTGGCCTGGGCCTGCCTGCCCGCCCTGTTGTGCCTGCTCCATCTGCTGCTGGAGGTCTCTCTTCTTGGCTGAGATCATCTTTGTCTTTTGCTAGAAGTAGTTGTTCAATAGAAGAAGAGAAACTGTATTCTCTATGGAGCTATGGCGGGGCTGTAATCATGTCAACAGTGGTTTGGAAAGTCTCACATGGTGTAGGCATCAACTATGTTCTAAAGGAGAGGCTAATGATTAGAACATTAATATCAGGAACCCTGAATTAACCGAATATGGGTGATTCTTAAACATGGCCCATGTTTTGAGTGGTGAAATGTAAATTTTTTGGCTTTTAGTATTTTAATTGTGTATGGATTTGGAGAACATTTAACACATGCAACACTCCAAAATAAAACAATTGGTTTGACAGGCATCTTAAAATAGTTGCTGACTCTAAAGAGGTCTTATTCCATTTTGTTATCTGTGCTCTAAAGATACAAGTATTAAGAATTTTCCTTCTAGGATATATATTCGAATGGTTAACATACTAAGCTACTTGGGGGAAGCTCTACATTAAAAAAAATACCATATACCTTTAATCATGCCATATAATCTTATGTATTACTTTCAGGTAGAATAGCACACAGATCTAAAGGGTTGAGTTTATATATCTTTACAAAGTTTGCACACTCACATAACTGAGTCCTGGTCCAAGAAATGAATTTTAAAACATCATAAATACTGAAAATCTTCTCTCTTTGACTTTGAGCCCTGACACTTTTCTGATGATCAAGAGCTTTGTAGCATCAGACCTTAATTCCTTGAACTCTGCACAGCCTAGATATTGCTATTTCACACATTTTAAGGCAATTAGCGTTCTGTGTGTACAATCTAATGTTAGCATTTTCTACATTAAATTAGCTGGAATTTCATCTTTAAATATTTTATTTGTTATACTTTGATTTATGTTGAGTTAGACAAGCAGGATACTCATATTTGCTACTGTATGAAAGTATATATTTATGTACTTAGGTGTATATACTTTTATGTAAGTATAGTATATGTAAGTATAGTATACATAAGTATACTTATAAGTACTATATTCAACCTGCAAATATATTTTAATGTCTATCACTAGACTATCAGGAAATAAGTTGACTAAAATAGTTTATTATTAGGGAGTAAGAATGTAGTTCAGTGGATAGTTGGAACTTAAAGGGTTGAGGTTCTGGCTTCAATCCATCACCAAAAGAGGTTATTACACACACATACACATATACATACACACATATACATACACACATGCACATATACATACACACATACACCCATACATACACATATACATACACACATACACATACACAGATACACATATACATACACACATACACATGTACATACACACAAACACATACATACAATTACACAGCACAATATTAATACACATATACATATATTTATAAACACACATAATGCATATATACATGTATACACATATATACATATACAAATATACATATATCAATAGATATATACACAATACATACATATAATTACTTTCCTTTTAGTTCTAATCTTTTGCAAGAGTAAAGTCACCTGAAACATCTGGCATTTCAAGTTAAGTTATAATTTTGCAAACTAAATTGTTTAGGGATTTGTCCCCCAGGATACTCTTAAATATGCAATGTTTATCAGAAAGAACAGAGCAGAACCGCCAAGTGCTTTGAACCATTCGACCAGTTCCCTCTCCTTTCCTCCTCTCCATCCCTGTCCTCAGAACCTATTCTCCATCTCTTATCAACACTGGGCACGTGGCGAATAAAGAGGACTCTCTACCTGGTGATGGAGGAGCAACTGCTGGGCCTCAAACAGACTTTCCGTGTCCAGGATCTTCTCAGCCTGCTCCTGGCTTTCTGGGGAACCAGACATCAGCTCCTCAAGGGAACTTGTCACTATTTCTTTGTATTGCACACACTCTCCAAAGTTGCTTAGCATCTCTTCAACCTAGATTTTCATAGAAAAAAAAGTAAATCATATGCTAATTAACAAAGCTTGTGGAATATTTTTAACATGGCGATGAGATGGACGTATGAACACTGTGTACAGCTAAGCTATACCGTGAAATGCTTTAGTGCACGTCATATAGTGGTTTAAAGGTTTTAATCCCTCAATTGTCATTTTATGTGAATAAGAGTTTTGCTTCCATGTATCACAGCCCTACATGCATGCCTGGGGCCTGCAGAAGCCAGAAGAGGGTGTTAGATTCCTGAGCCTGGAGTTTCAGATGGTTGTGAGCTGCCACATGGGTGCTAGGAACCTGGCCCTCTGGCAAAGCAGCCAGGACCCTTAACTGCTGGGCCAGTGCTCCAACTCTCAGAAATAACTTCTCTAATTAAGCTGGTTAATCCTCCCATTACCCGACACATGAACACTTTGTGTTTGTAGAGACTCAAGGTCTATTGCCTTACCCAATTTCAAATATATGAAACGATTCTGTTTATCCCACTGTACATTACACCCCAGAACTCATAACTTCAAGGTTTATGTCCTTTGAATAAAATTACTCCATTGAAGCCTATGATATAGTATATATTTTAAGTGTATAGATAAACTGTGTCTTAGCAGCTAACAATAGATTCATATATGTCTAATTTCTATTGTCTTTCATAGTTTCAAGTCTTATTTGATTGTTGTTCCATGGCACAGCCACTTAGACCAGCAAGGGTTTCATTTCACTGAGCAGCATTCCGTATCCTATTAAAAACCAATCTATTCTAAAACGAAGAAAAAAGAAATGTATATGACTTGATAGACAACATAGAATAATAAAGTTGTATCTATTTTATACTTCATACCTTGGGTCCTTTAATTATAATCTCATGGATATTATCTGACTATGATAATACCTTATATAAAATGTTGAGTTTGTACTATTTAAAACCAGTAAGGGAGAAAAAAACAAGAAGGAAATAATAGAATATTAAAAATTAAAATGCCGTTCAAATACTACCTTACCATTCTATATCATCTTCCCTTCACAAACCCATGAGCTTTAAAAAAGTTTGTACCATATGACCTTCTCAAGCTTCCTTGAGTGAAGGGATCCAACTAGACATGACGTTTGAATGCTTTAACCTGTAAGTGAATATTCCTTATTCCACTAGAATGCACATTACGTTTATAATAAGTAGGGCTCTGCTAAAGTAGAATTTTCCTGGTCCCCCCACTAACCATTGATGATGATGATGTTTTCTTATTACTGGTTAGCAGCCAATGAAGACTCATCTGCCTCACCACTCTTCCAAGTCATTTACCTGAATTTAGTATTAAATTTAGTCTTTGTCACTGAATTTAGTCTTTGCCACTCCTTCGTTAGTGTATTTTAAACCCTGCTTTAAAAGCAGGAAATTGGGGCCTAGAGACATTGAATAAAAATGTCACGATTATATGGAAATAATCTATAAACTTTAAGCTTCATTGCTGGGTTAGTCTGACTTTTAAAGCATCTTTATTACTTTTTTCCTTTTTCTTTTCTGCTATTTCTTTCTTTGTTTAGAGATAGATACATTCTTACCATGTAGCTTAGGCTGGTCTTGAACTTGTCATGGACGCCAAGTTGCCCTTGAACTCTGTGTCCTCCTGCCTGCTTCAGCTAGGATTACGGGCATTCACCACTACACCATGCTTCTCAAACCCCTTTGCATGAACTTTGAAACACATCTTTAAGTGATAACAAAATAATGATGCTTCCAGCAATAGCAAAAACCATTTGACTGATCATCTTTGGACTTCAGACACAGGTCATCAATTTGAACTACCAGTTCCATATCATTGTTCATAGCTCAAGCATCCTGTGCATCTTTCCTAACAATCTCCAGACAAATAACTGTGGTTATTAAGATGGCCCCACAGCCTCTCCCCCCCCGCCCCACCCCCACTATAGCCTCCTTCCCTAGAACTCTCTGTTGAGCGTAGTAAATGACATTACCTCTGACAGTGAAGCCACAAGAACCTTGAACGAGCTTGATAATTCTGCCAGCTCATCTCCTCGCTTCTGGGCTTCTTTCTCAGAAGAAACGTCAATCAAATGTTTAAGCCTGGATTTCAGCCAGCTGAGGGTCTCTCCCTTTTGGGTGATGTCATTTCTGATTTCCTGGTTTGAAAGGACACTTTTTATTAACAAAGAATCAGCAATCATGACTTTCCAGCCGAAAAGAACTAAACCTAAGAAGGCTTGTAAGATGGCCGTAATCAGGTGAGCTGGCTGTTGTACCACAACAGACTGACGAGAACAAGAGAGCCCACAGTGCTTTTCACACTCATCCTAAACAACTACTAAAAGAAAGGGCAAAGCCGACACTGAGCCTATTTCCAAAATCACTTTCAGAAATAAATTAGATGCTTATAGTTATTTCCTTGATCAGAGCAAACTTGTGTTACATTGACATGAAACTAGCCAGAAAAGATTTATAAGTGGGGCCAAGATCTAACTAGCAGGGAGGGTTCACTAGCCACAACGTGGCTGAGATTTCAAAGCCTTAAATCTCCAGGATTACTTGTAGAGGTTATGGTACCTGGGGCAACAATTTGTGCTAGCTACGGTTAGTCCAGGGCAGGGGAAAACGCATAGCAGACAGGAAGCAAGTAGATTCAAAATTGGTCTCTGCATTCCAAGGTAAGATTTTCTTAAAAAAAAAAAAACTAAAACAGCAACAAACAGAAAAACTATTTTCTGTATATACTCAGTTATTATTGCGTTCTCTAGTACCTTGGGCAACTATATGAATGAATAAGAGAAAAAGAAACCCAGAAGACAGTGGCAGAAAGATAAAGCATTCTCTTCTATTTTAGTAGATATGTGGTTTTTCACTCATTAGAAATGTTGACAGAGAATTGCACTCTATGTCTATATATACCGAATGAAGTCTTCCTAAGAGAGAGGGCTACTGTGAGCCAGCTACAGAATAAACACGGTAATCAGATCTGGAGCGCTGTTACCTTGGCTGGGTTTGTTGCTTCTAGGGCAGCTGAAAGGAACCAGCGCAGTTTGATTACAAGAGAGAAACACTCAGGGAATCCCCTACTTTCTCTGTGTCCTCAAGTTGTCTGGTTAAAACTGTATTGTACAAACACACACAGCATTCTTGTTTCCGGTAACAACTCTTAAATCTATGCTGTGTCATACAATCGTGAATGCTGCTTCCTGCTCCAGTGTTCCCCGTTAGGTAAATATGCAGTAGAGGCATCACTAACCATGCTTAATTCTCAAAGCTACTAACAGCACCATAGAGGGGAGAAAAACATACCCTTAGCACAGTAATACAAAGAGACGTCTTTAAAGAACTATATAGAAATCTGATTTTTTATAGAACACAAACACATGCGTGCGCGCGTGCACACACACACACACACACGCACACCAAACAAACAAACAAACCAGTTACTCTATGAGTGTTTAATTGCTGGAACCTTCCCTCTAGAAGGGACCAGCTCAGAACTTACATCTACCACGTGTTTAACCTCATCATGGTTGGCAGTGTCGATGGCTTCACCCTTGATTCTCTTCAACCGTGCCTCCTTTGCAGACACCCAAGATGAGAACTCAGAAAACCTGAAAGCATGTAAGAATTTTTCTGCAAAAGGGGCAAACTGTCAGGAAGGTGAGATACATTTATATTTTGAATTCACGGAAATGGAGCCAGCGATGACTAAATTGATGGTGCTTTCTGGAAACGTTACCCTGAAGACCAAGGCAAGTGTGAGGTTAATGACTTAAATCGAGGTCAGTTACTTAAATGGAGCTCAGATGAGAACAAGGATGTGTCTCAGAGCTTGAGAGGAAAGGAACCACTTGAGGTCTCACTAGAGTGCCATCAACCAATAAAGACAGACCTCCTCCTGTGAGGAGGGGATAGGAAAAAAACAAGAAGGATGGGATTATTGGATGTCAAGAACATCAGGGTTACTTTGAAATAAAATCCAGTCCTTGCTTTAGACTAAAAACCATTTTTAAAAAGTAAACAAGTAAAATGAAGTACCTTTATATACAAAAGCATGCGCAAGATTAAAGCAATCTGACTTTCTTATTGCCTGAAACAAAGTCTTTACCATCCCCTGTTTTAGAGCAACCTCTGAAGAGAAGAATTAAGATAGACTGGAGCTGTCTATGGAAATGCCCAATACCTGCCACCATAGTCCTTCCACTTGTCTGGGTCATCCATGAGCATCGCGTAGGTTCTGTCAATGGAAGCTCTGAGCTCTCTGAGCGCCGAGTGACAGGCTCCGGATGTGTCCCTGACTGGGTCCAGGACTGGGAGTTTCACGCACAGTTCTTCTATGAGCTGCAGCCTCTTCTCACAGAGATGATGAGGACCCTTGTCACCGAAGAAAACCTAAGACATGACAAACACTTTCACTACCCTGCTGCGAAGCCACGGATCACCTCTGTATGCTCACAGGAGAACTAAAGGCAGATTCACGGATGGGACTGGGGGGGGGGTCAATGTGAAAGGCCATTTTCCTCAGACCATCGCATCTTTAAATACACGTATGCAGTAGCTCTTTCTACGGTGTGGCACACACCCTGTGTTCCTTGATGATCTTCTCGCTGCCTTCTTGTGGCACCAGCTTGGTCTCTCGCTCCAGCTCAGCTCTGCACTCTTCCACAGCAGCTGAGAATCTGTTCTTCTCCACAGCGATTTTCAGATGGAGCAAATGATAAGGCGCCTCTCCCTGGAGATCCTGCATCCACAGAAAGACAGAAGGAGGCTTCTGAGCAGGCGCATGTCGGCATGTTGAGATGCCAAAGTGTCCTGAACCAGTCCTCTCTTTTATCGAACTCTCTGAACTGCAGAACAGATGCCAGGGCATGCATTTCTCGTGTTCCCGTAATCCCCCACTCACCTTCCACTGTTTGTGCAGCTTTCTCACGGCCTCCTGCAGACCCTGCTGCTCCTGTTCTGGGAGGATGTCGGTGAGCTCATCACAGGCTTTCAAGAAGGCATTGAGGACCCTCTGGTCCAGCTGGCTGAAGAACTCCTACCACAGAGCAGGGGACACAGTTAGAATGCTGTGCTCAGTAATGATATCACCAGACACATTGCTCTGAGCCAAGTAGCCAGCAGATAATCGCCTTCATCAAACCTTCAACCAACTCTATCCTTCTTTGGAGCCAGATTATAACCATTCATAGCTCTGAGTCAGAGTCTTCACATCTGCCATTTCTCTGGTACTTTCTACATTTTAAGGAAAACATCTTTGAAATTCCTAATTTTGGTAGGATAATCTGAAAAGCTACTGGATTACTGCAAACCTTGATTCCATGGTGACAGGGATATGGCTCCTCTTTGGTAAATTCAGAATGACAGTACAGGATCTCCATGCCCTTTACCCCTGCCTCCTTACCTGTAACATGTGTCAGTCATGATGTTCATCATGAGTCATCCCACACCTATCATGTGTGTATTTTAATACTCGTGCTGTGGGTGGAACAATGTCCCCCATAGACACATATGTCAGGATCCTAAGTCTAAGGGTGGTTAGATTTGGAGCCAGGGCCTCGGGGGTTATTAGGTTTGGGTGAAGTCATGAAGTTGGGACCTTCATTAAGAGTGACAAGGTAACAGAAAAGACCTTTCAGGCAACATCTCCTTCCTGACCTATGTCCTATGGAAAAGTGTCCCTCTGTCAGCTGGAAAGAGTCCTCATGGGAAGCCCTCCAGCATGACAAGCCAAGCTCAGACTGCAATCCCCTAGAAAGATGAAAATCCACTTCTTGGGTCTGCTGCCTTTAAGGTTCATGCCCTACTCCCCTAAATGAGGTCAGTCTTTTTAGTTTACTGTCTCAGATTCAGTTTACACAGGTCGATATACACAGAGCAGACTCACAGTGTGTTTCCGAAGGAGTTCCTCTGGATCCCCCTTCTCTTCCAAGCCCTCCTGAGCGACCCGTAGCACCTTCTCCAATTCTGCCCGGGACTCCTCAAATTTCTTCATCAAACGACTGTTGGCTTCCACATGCTTCTTCCATTCCCCAGTTTTCTTGATCATATTCTTAATGCAAAAAAAAAATCACTCCATGGTACCCATGCATTCACTCCAGGAGCCCCACATGTACCAAAATCCACAGACATTAGAATCCCTTACATAGTATGAGGTTGTATCTGCGTGTAATGTAGACACGTCATCCAGCACATTCCAAAACAAATGCATCTCTGGATGACTTTTAATAATATATCAGAAATAGTACATAGATACTTGTTTATACATTATTATTTAGATAATAATGAGAAAGAACAAAGAGATGTACATGACATGTTCAGTACAGAGGTGAGTTTTTCTTTAAATTTCAACTTACTGTTGAAACCACCTATAGATGGGCTACCTATAGGTTTGGAATATACTAAAAACCATAACTGGAAGCTTCTTTCTCAGTATCGAGGCTTCATTTGGCCAGGTGGTACTATGACATCACTATGAGCTATTAATATCATTATTTGTTTAGAAAGTACTTGGAGGGAAGTTATTTCATTATAAGGGTATTAATTCTAGGAGAAAAACATAATAAAACGTTTGGTGTTCAAGGACCAGAGAGTGAGGTGTTTTGTCCTGGCTCTCTGTTTTCCTGGACTTCCGTGTCTAAAGCAGGAACATGACTTACCTGGAAGGCATGATGGACGTCTGCTATCTGTCTCTGCAACTTCGTGTGGTCCCAATGCTTTAACACAGGACTCAAGGTGACGAGCTTTTGAACACTTTGACTACCCTTCTCAATGAGCATCAAGGTTTTCCTACAGCTTTCTTGACAAGCTAACAGTTCCTACAGCGAAAGGAAAGACGTGGTGGTATTAAGTATTGCTGGAATGAAAGGGAAGGAGGGAAGAAGAGAGGGAGGGAGGAAGAGAGGGAGGGAGGCACCAGTGTAAGTAATAAGATTGTACCGCGTTTAGACTTTTAATGAGCAATAAGTAAACTCAAAAGTACAGAGAAACAAGTTCTTTTCAAAAGAACTTGATTTAAGCAATCATTGAAATCAGTGCTTTTTATAACAGGCATTTAAATGTCACAGTGAGGATTTAGACTTCTTCATGCTTCATGCACATCTTATTAACACTAAGAAAATGACAGGGCATAAAAGCAATCTAGTTTCTGCGTTCTTCCAACTGGCTGTTAGGCAGGTTATGGCTTTTCAAGAGAACAATCAAAACTAATTTATTTATCAGGTTTTGATTATGCTAAGTAAATTTAACATAGCACACACTTCCTTTGGTGAACCCAGTGCAACCATTTTTACATCACTTGTGCGTGATAGATTTGAAAGGATGCAGGCCAAGCGATCCACCTTCCTAAAGAGACCTATCAAAGCCAGTGGAAGAATGACCAGTCGGGGAAACTGCTTGCTCTTGCCACCCCCCTTAAACGGGATGGAATAGTGATGGGCAGACCCCTTCCTCCTGCCTCTCGGCCTTGCATCCTTCGGAGTGGACACAGTCTAGATTGCCTGGAGATGAGAGTCACTTCTGTCCCGGACGCACATCACTTGCATTTCTGTGCTTTCAATGTTTTAAAAAGAAAACATTCACACTGTTCATCTGGATGCCATTTTGATCGCCTAAAGGCAAATCCTTAAAGCAGCCTTTTTGTTTTAATAAAATAGAATCGGGGCATACCTTTTCCTTTTAAACAATTAGGAGTTCACAGGGTAGAGACTGAAAATATATCATAAATATGTTAAAATTTATTGTCAATAATATATGAATCTAATGATGGAAAGATTATTGAACCATATTTTAGAGTAATTTAGGAAACTAGTGGGGATGTTACCATTCCTCAAAATAAATAAATCTTTATTCTATATGTCTTTATATCATTAGAATAGTGTTCTAATAATTATTGTTACTATACTATCCATAATAATAATGTTATAAATCATGAATATTTATTGTAATATGTGACCACTGTTTGCTTCAGATGAAGAAAGTAAGGTTAATAAATACTTAGCCATATGCTATGGCAGGCCTAAACTTTTACTATCCCATCACTCATTCAGACATGCTGCTCCATCTGCTAGCTGAGGCTACCCCTGCTAGCTGAGGCTACCCCTTCTATAAATTTATTTCAGTTAGTGTAGTGAGTGGTGAGGGTTTTCTACACTCACACCCTCATCTGAAGGACCAACCCATTCACAATAAGCCAAATAAATAGGTTATTTAAATGCATCCCTCACTGGGGGGTTCTGAGCACATAACCCTGCTCACTAAATATAAATAGAAAAATTCATAGCAAGCAAATTTACATAGTTTTGTGGGATATAATAAGTCAAATAGACTTATTCCCATAATCAAATACATATTCTCCAGACCTGGTTGAAATGGAGTACAATTACCTAATTAATTTATACATTTTGAAAGCATATACACAAGGAATCAAGTCATGAGAAACGTGTGCATTTTTAGAAGAACTTGAGCATATTATCAGCTAATGAGGTAACGTCTGAGACACATGTGCAGAGCATCAGTATGAGAATTCTCTAAAGAAAGTCAACAAAAAGATGAAAACCTTGAACACATACACATTTTCCCTTTTCTTCCTAAGGAACAAATGAAAAACCCTGAACAAGTGAATTCTATGACAGTCAAAAATGCTCCACCTTTAAAATAAGGCTGTCTCTGAAAGGGATTTTTCTTACCTGGTGTTTTTGTTTAAAAAGAGAGCTGGATTGGGCTTCACGCTCAAGAACGGATATAATCTCATTGATTTTCCCAAGTGAGTCATAGAAGGATGTGATCTGTGTCTCCAGTTCCTCCAAAGGAACCGACAGCTGCTGGGCCTCAGACAACAGTGGGGAATAGCATTCTTTGACCTTTCAAAGTGGAAAAAAAACAAAAACAAAAAATCCATGAGAAGCCAGTAGGTCCTCAAAGCTCCATCAAGGTGCTGAGCTCGCAAGAACTTTTCGTGAGATGGTCACTTGGTGCGTCAACATCTCTGAAGAGGGTTCTTTTATTTTGTGTCATGTGAATAAGCTTTGCTGTTAAAAAAAAAAAGCCCACAAAAATACTACACCACTGAGACAAATGAAGGACTGTGGAGTTTTCTCATGAAATTTCATCTAAGTTGTCCATCTGGATGGCGCGTCACCATGAAAATTATTACCAAAGAAGAGGCAGATGGCATCAAGTTCCTCTTTAGACACCACGCTATTGACTTTCACTTTGGCACTGAAATCTGATCCGAGGCCAGTCACGAATTATTGCCACATTGTCTAGAGGACATGAGGCAAAAGTTTGATGTTCCTGAGCTCTTGCACATGAACTCTGTGCCTAGACGAATCTGCTAACCACCTCTTCTAGATGCCCATCTTCCTTCCTCTCACCAGCTCTAGGCTTTGCCTGTCTGTCAATGTCATATTCATTCCAAGGTCATGATATACACCAAATTATTCATGAAAGTTCCCATGTCAGAGGATGCCGACCCAGTCTAAACTGCCCAGCCCTTTTCTGTCTTTATTTTTAATATCTTTACATCTACATTATATGCATGGTGCCATCCCAAGTTCTCAGTACCCCAGAGTTCTATAAGGTTTCTGCCTGGCTGATTTTGCAGTGAACTCTAGGATCTTATCATTGTTAAGGAAATCACCTCCCTCCTTGTTATCTTAAAATGTCATCCAAAGCACTATGGGTACTTTCAGAAGACCAAGGAGAGAGAGTAGCTCTATATTAACAATGAAAGTATTAATGGGATAGCTATCCCAGCACTGTTTCACAAACAATATTTGAAGGAAATATTGCCTTTTGTTACACTGTTGCAGAGGTGAATACACAGAAATACATTTACATTCTAGAACATACTGTTGACATATAAGCTTCTCAACGGAAAGCTCCTGCCTATCTATGTCAGAGACTCCACAGCCCTTCCCATGAACAACCCTAAGAGACTCTACTGCTATGTGCCAACTCATTGTGTTTTATTGATCTTTCCCAGGCTGGAGAGAAAGGCCATCAGCATCCTGCATCCCAAACAGCAGGAAGAAAACATGATGTACACCAGACTGAATAGACACTGCCATCATCCCAACGCCCAGAAAACAAAGGCAGAAGAACTGATGGAAGTATGTGTCCAGCTTGTCTCCCTAGTGAACTCCAGGACAGTCAGGGACACATAGGGAGGTCCTGTCTCTAAAACAGTATAGTATCAACAGCTACAAAATACAAACATGCAAAACCACAGATTTTTCTACGGAAACAGAGCTTAAGTTAACTGGTATCACCATCCCATTTTCAAATATATATCAAAGTTTCTAAATCAAGAATCTCAGTATGGCTCAAAGGTATAATAATTAGTGGAGCAGCCAAGGATGAGCCCATGGGTAACCAAGGATGCAGGAAGCATCTTCAGGCAGTATGGCTGTCCCACAGTATGTGGTAGTGTGAAGTGCTTTCCCACCTTGGAGAGTTGCTCTTTGAGCCGGGACATAGTTGTAAACAGTTCATTAGCTTCTTCTTGGGGACTTTCTTTGGCAATGAGGTGCGCTGTCTTGGTGACCATCTTGTACTGAGCATCCATCACGGGCACCCTCTTCTCGATATCCTGTGTCAGTCATTGAAGTCACTCAATTAGTGGATAACACATCTCACATCAATTGCAGAATCCCACATAGGGCGGGACAAAAACCAATATGCACTGCCTAAGATTCTATCCTCACCACCAGCACCTATAGGAAAGCCATCACTTCTCTTTCTAAGTGTCATGCAGGCAACACTATACTAATGCATGCATTCAAATTTCTCTTTTAAAGTAATCAACTATTCCTAAGTCAACACCAAGATTAGTTGATGTAACATTTATACTTGCTAAAATGTGCTAATGAAAAATGGAAGTATGTAATGTATGTAAATGTATGTAAATAACATGGGGGAAATCCTGATTTTAAAAATTAAACTGAAATTTACTTTTTAAAAAACCTGTTGTCACTAGAGAAAATTAGAAATTTGGTATGGTGGGAATTTTAATTTCTTCTCCTTGCATGCAGGGGTGATTAAAGTCTTACCACTGTTGTTTCTTTTTTTTTCTCGTGTGTATTTGTACTTTTAAAAGTTTTATAAAAATCAAAAGGACAACACTTTGGCCTACTGTTCTCATTCAAAACAACTGTTCATGTTTCTTCTGTCATCAGATAATCCCATTTTTTCACTTTTGAGATCTATCGGCTCTTAGGAAGATGTAAATGCCAAATTCATGTAAAAAACCCTTTACTGTTTAAGTCATTTCTTTGGAAGTCCTGTATAAAGTTGTCTTTGTTTTTTTCCTACTATTTCATAATTTGTATGTAGGAAAAGAATCCCATGTTGAAAACTATATTGAAATTGCTTCAAATGTTCAAAAGAAAGGTATCATTTTAAAATTCAAGTTTATTTTCTATAAAAGTCAACAAACATGTCGACCCATCAGTGATTCTTCAGATAGGAAAACAGCTTTTTTTTTAGCTCTTTAAATAACTTTATTCTTTCACAGTTTACAACATATATAAAGTACTTTGATATCTCTCTTATTATCTTTTCCTATGATCCTCCCCTTCTTACTGAATCCCTCTTCTTCTCAATAAGTCCCTGTCTACTTTTAATCTTGTTTGGGAAAACAGCTTTTTTGATGACTTCAGCAACTGGCTAGCTTTTATTTTCACAATATATTTTCATTTTCTTTTTGGATTCAGAAAGTTCTTACCTCCAAGTCTTGAATTAATAACTTGACATTAATTAGAGAGACGTCTAAGGGCTCTGAGAGTTTCCTGTGGGCTTCAGCTGCGAAAGCAGAGAGGGTGGTGGTGTAGTCTGTGTATTCCTTTTTCATTCTGTCCATCTCGTCAGCCCGCGCGTACTGTGAGGAGACGGTAGAGAGAAGCGAGCGAAAGTCACGGAGCTCTGATCCCAGACACTCCTAGCCTTCTCGGTGTCATACATGGTCTCATAAACGGCAAGACAAATTCTAGCTCTTGATACTTATTTTAAATAAGTTTGAAGTGAATCCAGTTACTTTGATGGGGGGGGGGAGGAGAAAGCACGCAGTGGAGAGCCAGGATTTGAAAAGTAAATCCCTCTGTCTGTGCAGGCTCCATATGTCAATATAATCCTTAACCAAATGCTGCATTCTGTTAATGTTCCTCCATCACACAGAGCAAAGAATGAATGGCTAGCAATGACACACAGTTTTAAACACTTCTATATTCCACCGTAGTAAGTCCCGTAAAATACCTGTCAACAAACAGCTTGCCACATCGATAACACGCACACCTGAAGTGAGCGGAGATCTGAAAGACATACCTGCTTGACTTCCATGAACAACTCCCTCCATCGCCCGTTTAGCAACAGCAACTGCTGCTTGAGGTCACGGGAAACGATCTCATCGCAACTCTCGATCAGGAAATTGCCAGCGTCGTTCATGGCTGTGTGCTGCTGCATCCAGTGGGGCAAATTTCTAAAGAAATCCTAAGCAAGAAAGGACATGTGCCATAAGTCATAAGCCAGCTACCAATGATGGATACGAAAATAAAGGGTACATAAGCTTTAAGATAGGTTTCAGCTGTCTTCCAAAACTTGGATTTTTAAATAAAATTTCAAAACATGAGCTAGAAATGCCAGATGTCTTTGTTTTCTATCTTTTTCTTTTTTTACATGTACACGTGCACACGCATGTGTGTGCATGCTCATAGTTCTATGGCTGTTCTTGTGTGTATGTGCACGTGCATTGGAAGTCTAGAGAACAACATCTTCCTTCAGGCATCAGTGGTCCCATCATCCAGCTGTTTTTTTTTTTTCCTGTTTTCTTTTGAGCTGGGGTCTCTCCCTGGCCTGGGACTCGCCAAGTTGTGTTCGTCTGGCCCGTTAGTGAGTCACAGAAATCCATCTGTCTTTGCCTCCCCACAGCAGGAATTACAATCATGAGCCAAGACACCTGCATATTTCTACATGGATTCTGGGGACTCAAATCAAGTTTGTAGCAAATACTTTACTCACTGAGCTGTCTCCCAAGTCCATCTTTTTGCTTTTTACAGTTGAGCCCTACTCTGCTGCCCAGGCTAGTCCCCAACTTGCAGGCTCAAGCTGAGTCAGGCAAGGAGCTGGGACTACAGGCACAAGCCAGTACACCTCATCCTGTCTTCTAAGAACATCTATGGGACGTTTTGTTAAAGACGAAATAAAACAAGAGACCATTTACTTATTTTCATTTTCTACATGAAGAGGCAATTGGTTCCTCAAACATCAGAGACGTTTTCTTGCTGTTTGTACCAAGGAAAGAGTGCAAACAGTCTCAAATCGGACTATACGTAGACATGTATATGTATTACATCCAGATAGCAAAGAAAACATTTTTAGGTCAGACATTTTGGTCATGGACATTGAACACAGTAGCCTCCTTTCTTATTTACATAAGGGAATGCACTTGGCAGTGAAACAACTTCCGTCTCATCTCAGATTAGGCGCATGCGTTCACACATGCACACACTCATCACAGTGCAAATGTAACTCCGACTTCATCCCATAAGCCATGTGTGGGAGGCTTTCCTACACAAAGAGCTGGGAACACTCCTGTTCCTGGCTGTTACATTTCTTTGGATCCAACCATCACAGATGACACGTACCGGAGCATTGTTCATCTGAATAGCAAAGTCCCAAATCTGCATGGTCTACGCTTATTGCCTTCTTTAGATATACAAGAATATTTAATCCACATCAATGAAGAAACAAGAGAACAATATCAAAATGCTGCATTGGTTGGTACAAACATGCAACAAATGAACAAATCTTGGATAACTGGTTAATAATAAAAGAGGTGATTCATTCCAATACATGTATTGCCCTTCTTTAAGAGAGCTTGACAGTATAATGCTTTTTATACAAATACTGACTTTCCATGTGAAAACATCAGGTTTAGATAAAAATTGCATGCATTGCATATACAAACAAATTTGTCTGTATACATACTCATACATACATGTATTTTATTTGCTATTTCCATGTAAGGGAAATTGGAATAAGACAGTTACTGCCATGCACACACTCATAATGCTTAATATAGTAAAAAGTAAAACAGAAAAGACCTCACTCCTATGCACGATAAAATTCTTGATTGAGTGGTTATAAAACCCAAAAGTGAATATCTAAAGAGATCAAGGTGGTGGTGGCCCAGTTGTTCCATGAGTGTGTACTGTCACTCAGATTCAGTCCCGTGTGTGTGTGTGTGTGTGTGTGTGTGTATGCCTTGTATAGGAAATCACAGCTCTGAATAGGAACTGTACAAAGCCTGAGCCCTAGACAGGTCCATCTATATAAACCTCAGTGTGTATATAGCACCCTCTACTGCTCATTAGAATTGGATATCTCTCTATTAATAGTTGATTACTATCATTTACTGCCCTTCTGAATGAAAAAGTTGAATGGATCCATCTTACAGGGAACTGTGTTTTAACAGAACTTTACCAGCCAGTATCCACAGGTCTAATTTCATTTAACTCTCCTAGGGGTAAATCTCATAAGAGAGGGCTCTTGAGTCACACTGCAGATATCTGACAGCCCCTAGTGCAGTCTGCAGTGAGAAATCTCTCCTTCACGACTCCGCAAGCACGCCTTTTCCTTGCGCGTGAACAGCCTTACCTTCTTGGCATTTTCAGATTGACTTAGCATTTTCTCGGCATCCTCCAGCCAGGCTTGAAGACTAGCCACAGTGTCGCCATAGCGATCCCAGTTGGAAAGCACCTCCTCCAGCATGCTCCTCACGCTCCGCACCTCCACCGAGAGATTCCTCCACTGGGCAGTGGTTTCATTCATGAATTTCATCACATTCTCAGCTTCTTCCACTGAATCAGAAATAGCCGGTGATGACCTCCTTTCTGGACTTAAAATCCCCCTATATGTGTTTCCCATGTTCTTATGCACTGGAGGCATGAGCATCTTCCAGACATACGAGACTCCATTTCCAACAATTACGGCAGCTATTTACCAATTGTAAGCAAACATATCTTCCAAAGTTTATCTTCACGGTAATTTAAGCACTCACATCTATATTCAAGTTATTCCACATTTTTTTTTATTGCCTTTAATCCCCTTGGAATTGAAACTAGGCTGAAAAATCACAGCGGAGAAAAGTGAGTGCCTATTTTGTTCTATCTTAGATGACTGCATACAGGAAGAATGCCATTGTGCAAGGCAGACATCTTACAAAACACTCTGTCCTCTCCTAGATAAAAACACAGTCATGAAGATATTTAAAAAAAAATCACAGTAAAACCCAATAAACTCCATAGAAGCCTGTTGGTTTTCAATTCTACTTCAGTTAGCATCGCAACAAATTACTTTTCCTGTTAGTGGGTGTTAATTGTACAGGGTGCTAGGTTTCATTGTGACATTTTCATGCCCGCATATAAAGAACTTGGACCATATTCAGCCCCCATTATCCTCACCACACCCCCTCGGCAAATCCCACAGTGTGCCTTACCTGAGCCATCTGCTTTGACGTACATTTCAGCTGTCTGTTTCAGGATCTGGTATGTCACTTCATATTGTTCAAAGAACTTGCTGTTTTCTATAAAAGACTAAGAAAAGGGACACACTTGGTTAGCAGAGAGCAAATATTAGGCCTCTGTACAAACAAAAAGGTTAATTTGCAGGTTTATGGGAATCTTATCCAATTCTGCCAACCTTATTCTACCAGCAAGTACAATATCCCACAGATAGTGCCTACATTTTCAATACCAACTCAACACAGACTGAGAAAATATTCTATATCTTGATCACACAGAGGTTTGTTTTTCCTAAAGAATAGAATTTGCTCTAGAGAATCTGGGCCTAACATTTAGAAAGAGCTAAATCTGGGGGAACATTTTAATGTCCCACTGTGCTGGCGCTGTGGAAGTCTGTTGCTCTTGAACATTAGCCCTGGTGGATGACTGACTGCATTGAGGAGTTTCCAGCCAAAAATAAACCACAGTGGAAACGCTTTCCTGAAATAAAACGGAGAAGTTTAAAAATAATTGCAACTGCTGTCCATATTATTGATGCTTTCATATTCCAATTACCTAGTATAAGAATTACAGATTAAGAAAAAGCTACATGTATGTCTGCATATAGCCTGCATATAAAATAAAACTATAAAATTCAGAACATACACGCATAAATCTTAGCTAAATTTTGTTTTTTTTATTAATGCTCAAACTCCCTTCATGTTTAAAAGATTATTCTGACTGCTTCAAGTAGAAAATTAATACAGTTGTAATTGAGCATGTGTCTCCAAACCCTCTTTAATGTCTCCTATGAGTGGAAAGGATTTTAAGAGTTTAATTGAAAAAGGAAAAAGAAGAGACAAAGGTTTAATCAATTAAACTAGTTGAGAGGGATCATCACTATGATATGATGCAAAGTTAGGCTTCATAAACTGTACTCATGAAAGTATGCTCGGAATCCTGTAAAACATGCTAATTCATGCTCTGTGTAGAGGCAAAAAAAGAGTTCATAAAGCAATTTCATAGTCACTCCTCGATTTTTACGACTCTGCATCTTGTTTCAATATAAACATTTAAGGCATGATGTGTTAACTACAATGAAGACTATTTTATATTTACAGAACACTTATCAATTTTTCTCTAGAAGTAAAGTGAATGTGGAAATCTATGAATTCTATGACAGAGGAGGCTTCCAGGCCTGACATTTTATTGAATGACTTCAACAGGGTTTATTATGTTCAGTTGAGGACAGAGTATGACCATGGTATGACAATGACATACGCTGTAGTGACCAGGTCGACTTAAGATATTTGCCTGACTAGTTGGCAAATTAACCACAACTGAATAAAAATGACCTATTTCTATGTTGGTTTTTGGCCTAAAAATAGAAGCAGAGGTAAGAATACAATCAAATGATTCCTTATCTTTTAGCTCTCCTTTTAGAATAGTTACACAACTAATTTTTAAAGTAAATCCCATTTGTTATTTCAGATTTTTATTGGCCCTTGTAATTTGCCCCCCCCCTTTTTGTTTTGTAACTATGGACATGCCATTGAGCAATGACGTTGGTCTGGGAAAGCCATTTTCAGAGAAGGCCCTACTGGGGCTCCCTTTCACTGTGCTAGACTACCTCTCAGGAAAACACACATCTTAAGTAAAAATGACAAGGTTAATATACTTTAGTAAAAATCTTGTGAAAACTGGGTTTCTGAATCAAACGCACTATTAGCATGAATGATAAGACAAGAAAAGTTGAAGTAACACTTATGGCTTTGAAACCACACATTGGGAGTAAGAACATTTCTGCCTTCAAAATATAAACATACTAAATTAAAAACTCATTAATTTCCCTGAGAGAGAGCTAGACAAGATAATTATAAATCCTATAAAATTTAATCAAGGTTGTTTATTTACATTAAAAATTGTTGTCAATTGTAAGATAAAAATAGTCATATTATTTATGTTGATTTTTGCAATTTCCACAATCTTTTTTCATATGAAGAATAAAAATGGTATATTATTACATTTACATAGCAAAAATGGACATTACATGTTAATTAGCAAGATCACTGTAAACACTTCTGAAATCAATGTATCTGTAATCCCTGATCAATAGCAAATGTTCTAACTTTTAAATATTAAATGTTTTAATTTAAAATTTTAAATATTAAAAAAACTATTATTAGATATATTTATTTTTCTGTGTGTTCTGTCTGTCATCACATGTGTGCCATGGTGTACTTGCGAAAGCCAGGTGACAATTTGAGGGAGTTGCTTCTTTTCCCTTTCCCCCGCAACCATGTGGATCCCTGACTTAGAAGGCTCTGTGGCAAGAGTTTATCTGCTGAACTACCTCAATGACCCACATAATCTAATTTTTTCACAATTAGCATGAGTGTATTTTTCAAGGATTTAAAGTTCTCATTGGCTTATACCCCAGCTAGGAAGCATAGTCCATAATTCTCCAACCCTAAAACATGTGTTTCCTTTTTCTTTTGCATGTGATTCATGTCTCCCTGGGAACTGACACCAAGAACAGTGACTCTTCATAGCTTCAGTATCATTTTGCTTATTAGAAAACACAATAACACACCACGTTTATTTTTTAAGTAAGGAAAGAATTAGATGCCAACAATTTTCCCTACAGTTCAATTGAAAATCTTCATACTTTTTGAAATGAGCTGTTCTGAAATGAATGATTTTCCTTAAAGCTCTAAAAGGATGAGGGGCACAGAAGGAAGAAGTGTAGGAAGTCCACCCTGTCGAAGAATTGCTTTATTGTGGGTGGTGAGCCTCGCCTTTTATGGATGCAGCCATCTCTCCAGTCCAGAACCTCTGATTTTACCACCACCACTACCATCGTGATAAAACGTGAAACACTCGGGAAAGACAACATCATTGAAACGTCAGTCATTCCAGAGTCCTGGGGGTCAGCATTTCAGTCCCCCTCAGTTTTCTACCATGTTGCCATGCCCACAAACAAGCGAGAGGGGCAGTCAAACTGCCATAGTGTGCAAGAGCAAAACATCGCCCAATTTGAAACATATGACAAGGAACTAATGTTTAAGAAGCAAAATTCTTTAACTCACTACAATTCAATAAGCATCAATAACTTTGGCCTTGAAGTTGTTTTTTTTTTTCCCACAGGTTATGTATTTAGAGAGTATTATTGGTACCTGCCTGCCAAGAAAGGTTTCTGATTTGGAAATATTTAGACTCAAATTTGGACTCCAGTTTCTTCCCATGTGTGTTACCGTGAGCACAGGATTGGGACACGGAAACTCCCGGGCCAGCCGCACACTGCTGCATCAATGTTTTACTGTATGAGAAAACACTTAGCTGGCAGGGGCTTCCTCGAGGGAGAAAGGGAAACGCTAAAATACACATGGTTATTGAAATTATTCAACCAAAAGGACCCGAAAACCACTTATGGATGCTTTAACTAGGGCCTCTCCACTAGGATACAGTACACCCACAGTGGAAGCTGCTGGGAGGCAGGGTGACTGTCCACCTCACAAAGAAGGGAAATTTGCAGAGCAGTTTGAAATTAGCCTGTCAGTGAACTCTACGGAGTGGGCAGGAAGTACTGACTTTTTGTCGTGAACATCAACTCTCTATTTATATATCTCTCGAGAAGCTTGAAGAGAATTATTAATATCATTGTTTTGGAACATCGACCTGGTAAGGCAGCCCTATTAGGTACCCAAACCTGATTGGTTGTTCGTAAATAGCTGGAACAAAGGATGGAGCCCGTGTAATTAACTCCTGGGCGCAGAGTGCATTGTTTGCCATGACTAAAACTGAAGATACGAATTTATTCCTCCATTTAATATTTATGAGACTGAAGCATTTACTAGAATTTTAAAAATGGATTTCCTTTCCCTACCAAAATAGCTACAAATGAATAAAGGAAAACATCCTAACAGAATTCAGTTTTGGAAACAAATGTTTCTTAGATTATTTTAGTGAATCTAGAGAGAAGGACTAACCACCTGGTTAAAAAAATTCTTTTTGGTTTGTTTCAAATTCACATGTAGCTCACATATCAATTAAAGGACAAAATGAAAATATAACAAAGCTGATGATGTTTCTAAGAGTCTGGCAAAGGGGACGACTTTAGTATGAGTTAAAGCATATTCTCTGCAGCTCACTGTGGCTGATCAGGTTGCAGCAAGCCCGTATGCAAGGAGTTTAGTGATTCGTAATCTGGAATCTGTGCGTGAACAAACGTCAGAGGACAGGACAGAGATGCAGTGCAAACATGAATACTTTCCATCAAAGGTTGCAAAGAATTTGCGTAGGGGCATGACTAGCAGACTAAGGGAAAATAAATGGACTTTATTAAACATAGTTTATTAACTGTATGTAAAAGGGACAGCCACATTCTTCCAATAAATTTGGGCTGCTCTTCTAGACAGAGTTGGGATTATCTAGACCAGAACATGAGTACTCTTTAAAAGTTCAATTTGTACAGAGATTTGTAGACAAAAATTCCCCTATTGCCTGGGTACACACAGGCATGAGTCCTGGGAAGAGACTCACGCAGCACATCTAACATGTGGACAAACCCCATGCAGACATTTTCTCGCCTTGGGAGCACAGACGGCTGGAGGATAATATAGTAATGCACTCTTAAAGAACTAATGGGGTTTTAAGTAAAGGCATGTGAGTACACACACACACACACACACACACACACACAACCCTTTGCGTCAGTAATAAAGCTCCATCCCTAGGTTTGGGGGACGGTTAATATTTGGGAACCCTCCCTAAGTCAGAATTTGCAACAACAAATTCCAAAGCATCTTTCCGGGTGTTTGTGAAAAGCTCCACACCTCCACTCCCACCCGCTGGACAAAGCGGTGTTTCACACTTTAAATTCAAGGTGGGACTCTGTCAGGGTGCAAGAGACTCACGATATAGCTTTGCAGCAGCAGCTCCACGGACTCTCGCCTTCCGTACTTGATGATCCAAGACTTCAGTTTCGACTCGGCGAGGACCAGCAGGGACAGCAGACGGTACTTCAGTTCCAGAAACTCCATTTTCATTAAGTGCAGCTCGGATGTGGAGGACACAAAATGAAACCTAGGAAGAGACAGGGAGAATTCACAGGATGTAACTAATAGTAACTGGGGGAGGCTAGCCGAACCTGTTACACCGCCGCCTCCTAAACTCTCCCTGCTCACGGTCAGGGCATTGGATTCCTTTCTTAGCTCGGGCTTCAAGGGAAAACAGGATTGATTGAAGTCCTTGGTTTAGCTCTCTCCCCTGCTAACACGTCTCTCATCTGTTTCTTTTATAAGCTGTTTTTGCAATGTTACATAATGTTCCTTACAGTATTGAATAAAAACACAGCCTAGGATGAAGACAGCGTTTCTCTGATCTGCAAGCTGTGGGAACGTTCCAACTCACTCTGCAGTTAATTATATTAGCATGTTGGCACTCGTAGGGTCTGTGTGGGAACCCACTTTGCATTTACCAAATGTAAGCATCCCTGTTAAAATTATAACAATTCATTTTGGAAGAGAAAAATGTGAGAAAAAGAATACGAAAGCATCCATCTAGCGGTTTGTTTTTTAAAGAGCCCTCAGATAAAACCGGACGCCCTCTTACCTCTCGGCCATGTCCTCTAGCTGATCGGGAGGCATCGGGATCCCATTGACAGATCTGGTCTGGTAGATTTCATGGAACGCTCTTTTGTGGGCATCTGTGTTTTGAAGCAGATCCTAATATACAATTTAAAAAAAAATTTTAAATGAGGAAACATGTTCCCAAGAGACTGAGAAGCATAATTTTCTGGCTCTGCTGATGAGCCAATGTATTCAACAATTTGTCCCTGCCACCACGTTCTCAAGCAGCCGGCGCCTGTCACAGGCTTTTACCTGGAACGGCAGTCCGTGACTGTGGAGAAGCCACTCTGCTGGAGCTGTGTCTAACCATCTCCGTATCTTTTAAACACACATGACACTTGCCCAGCAATGCATTCAGACCTCTTAAAGGTGTAAGACCCAAGGCTGTGTGATCGCCACTAGAAACAAACATCTCAGTGTTTTGCCTGGGGTTTGGAGATGCGGGGGTGGGGGAATGATTCTTTGATTGTTTGATTTTTTTCCCCCTAAAAACTAAACACAGCAAACTTAACTCCTTCATGCTAACAGGGCTTAGCTTCCCTACTGTTATTTTCAGCTGGAATTTGTGAAGTCTGCCTTAAACACCATTTGCCAACTACAATAGACTTTGAAAATATGGTTTGGTAAGAAAAATTTTCAAAAGTACGGAAAACAGCCTTCAGGTGGCCTCCAGGTGACCACCGGAGAAGAGATCAAATGCAATGCTTATCAACGTTGTTCCTCAACTTTATACAGCGGCTTTCCCGTTCTTTAGGTTAATATGAATCTTGATTTCTTTATTGTGTTTTTTACCAGCCACACACTTATGTATAAAAAGAGCGCATCTTTGCTGCCAGTCCAAGATCTCTCTCTCTCTCTCTCTCTCTCTCTCTCTCTCTCTCTCTCTCTCTCTCTCACACACACACACACACACACACACACACACACACACATTCACAAGTCATTCACACCAGATGGTGGGATTTTTGACCCCCAGAGGAAAGAGGAGACAGGGCTGTTTTCAGAACAGCTGTTGTTGGTGAACCCTGTGGCACTCTCCCAGCTTTCCAGTGTGCCGACACACCTCCAAGAGCATATGGTCTTGGCTGAAACTGCCCTCGAGTGACTTCAGAGGAATTCTTACCTTCACAGCTACCTCTCATTTAGTAGACCTGACAGTTTTAATACCCAGCGCAGTAAGAATATTCTTGACAAAATAAAGCAAATACAAACATGTCACAGACTTGCAAAGGAATTTCTACAGCTACCATATACAACTTGTTCCTAAGAAGTGTCCTATCACTGCAAAATATCTGGATAGTAGGAACAACATACTATGTTAATTTCACTGGGTTTACAAGCAATGCAACTGTTTAGGTCTCTCATTCTTAGCGAAATATGTCCCACAATGGGATCACAACTATAAGTAAAAACAAAATAAAAATTCAGACGGTCCAGAGCAGGCATCAGCACAGCATGTAGGATGCTAGGCTTTGAGACATGAACAAAATGAGACACTAGAAATGGATTTCCTTGATGGGGTCGGGATCTCTTACAGAAAGGCTAAGGCCAGATTCAGCAAGCATGCAGGAGCGAGGGGTGGGTAATAGTCACCAAGGTAAGGGACTAGCTACCAAGAGTGACAGCCAGGGAAACACAGAGCCAGAAAAATGTCAGCCATTCTGTAATGAACAGCAGTGTGTAAGCTGGAAGGAATCCTAGTTCTCCAGTGATTAGAGATGGTTCAAACGTGGGTTTTCTATATTGTCAAATACCTATGGTTGAACTTCTAGGAAGACCACAGCATCCCTGTGACTTACAGCTTCAGCTCAGTAGAGGGAAAGCTGTAGAGGAGGGGAACAAGCTGTGTTGGGTGCAGTGGCGGCTGCCTGCTATGCCAGGACCTGGGAGTCCTGTGAGTTTGAGCCTGAGCTGCAGAATGGGACTTTGTCTCAAGAAACCTCAACGAACCGAAGGAAGAAAGAGAGAGAGAGAGATAGGGAGAAATCCTGGGAGAACAGAAAAACCAGACAAAAACTTCTCTTTACAAATAGAAAAAAAAAAGGGAAAGGACAAAAAGAAAATAGTCAAATGGTTAATATTCAGGTATAGAATATGCTATGAATAAATACAAAGTACATAACTTTATATGATAAAGGCCTGAGATTGTCAGGTTAGAGGAACAAGCAAAAGCAGTTACATGAGAGATAAAAGAGCATATTTGTATGTAGATGAAGAAAAGAATGAAAGGGAAAGTTGTTTTTTTTTTCTTTTTTAAGAATAAGAGAATAACATCTACCCATTAGGACAATAGGAAGGCTGGGATTTTTAGATTATAAAATACATTAGGAAGATTTCATATGTACCATAAGTAATTACAATAAGTAATGAATGTATTGATAATCAGAGTCCCACATTAATAGACGATGTATTAATTCAGAGACTGAATGTACATAGTAAATGTCAAAATACATATAAACTGATAAAGCAGTATAAGACTAGTTGGTCCTGGGCTGGGAGAGCTGGCCAAACCCCTCATCAGTTGCTGCTATTTGAAGAGCTAGCCCCACCACTCGCCTGGGCAGTGTGCAAGAGCTGGCCCTGGTGGCATGGGCGCAGAAGAGCTGGCCCTGATGGTTTGATGGTGTGGGTGCAGGAGAGTTAGCCCTACCACTCGCCTGGGTAGAGTGGGAGAACTGGCCCTGATGGTATGCGTGTGGGAGAACTGGAAAGCTGCCAACTAAGCTACCACCCATGCCCAGATCCTGGGCTTTGAGTTGGCCTGTGCCAACATCTATACCATCTATGAGATGTTGGAGCAGGTGAAAGGGTCCTGCAGAACCCAGGTTACAGAATCTACTTGATGCAGGGCAACAGCAGGATATCTGAGGGGTGTCTCAGTCGACTGTTGATAGTGTGGTAGAAGCCAGGGGCCTCAAACCAGACTAAAGGCTCATCACAGTGAACATTTGCAAGTAAAATTTGTTAGACAGAGGGGCAAACTGTGGGATGCACTGCGGCACGTTGTAGCTTCATGACAAGACTTTTTTTTAATTTTAGTTTTCTATTTTATTTCGGGGAGGTTACAGGGTAGAGGTCAGATACAGAAGGATTAGGAAATGAGTGGAACTGGGGTACATGATGTGAAATTCACAAAGAATCATACAAAATTACGGGGGAAACCTATAATAAACAAACAGCATAGGAACTGGCAAACCTATATTGCTGTGGGAATTATCAACACACCTCCTTCAGTTACCAGGAGGGAGCAAAAGAAACAAGTAGATCCCACATTGTGGAGGAAGGGAAGTTAATGAGGGCCCAAAAAACGATGAAGAAGATGGGAAAAAAGAATATCAGTGGAGAGAGAAAACTCCTTAGGGATGCCCAGGGCAAAGATATCATGGTGGAATATACTTGGCTCTGAGGCCATCATTACTGTGAATTTCCACCAGTCTCTGATTTAAATTAAAACATCAACATTCCCTCTCCTTTTTGTCCCCAAATCTTTATTTGCTTATTTACTACATTTATTACCTTTATCTGCATCCTTTAGAGATGAGTCATATACTGAAAGTCAGGGACCTGATGGAGGTGGGTCTTGTATCTTATCTGTTGCTAACTAATGAAGAAAACTGCTTGGCCCTTTGATAGGACAGAAAATTAGGTAGGCGGAGTAAACAGAACAGAATGCTGGGAGGAAGAAGCCCAGTCAGGCAGTAGCCATGATTCTCCCACTCCAGACAGACGCAGGTTAAGATCTTTCTTGGTAAGCCACCTTGTGGTATTATACAGGTTATTAGAAATGGGTTAGATCAATATGTAAGAGCTAGCCAATAAGAGGCTGGAACTAATGGGCCAGGCAGTGTTTAAAAGAATACAGATTCCGTGTAATTATTTCAGGGCATAAGCTAGCAGTGCAGGAGGCCGGGTGCCGGGGACGCAGCCCCACCACTGATAATCACAACAGATCAGTGTCTCCCTTCATGAATAAAAATAGATCATGAATACTCTGAACACTACTTAATGCTGTTCAGGTGCTCACTAAAAGTCTATTGAAAACTAGGAAAGACTAGAGACAGAGAAAGCTAGGTAAGTAGGGAGAAAAGTGGGAAGCCAAATGAAAGAAGAGTTTCATGGACACAGAAGTGCTTTATAAAAAGTCTCTGATGGATGAAGAATGAGGGTGGCTAATAGCTGGCCAGTGGATGAGAAGGCCGATCTTGTTCAACTTGACGTGGGTCACGTAGTAGTGATGGTTTATTACAGTGGCTTTCAGAGAAAACATGGGACTCAAAAAGGAGACACAGAAAAGTCTTAAGAGTGTATTTGTGTAAACAGAATTAGGGCATTTGGACAATAGCTGATAAGGCAGGTAGGGTGAAGAAAAAGACTTAAAGTGAGAGGGAAAAAACTCTGTCTATGCACACATGTGTGTGTGTGTGTGTGTGTGTTGTTAGGGGGAACCCGATGGAGAGGGATGTATAAAACAATGGAACAGGGAAATGTAACTGTGTATCCTTCAAAGGAAGGGAGGATAGTATCTAAGGCTCATGGAGTGACTGGCCCTGGTTGGGAGCACAGATGGTTCATCCACAGCAGCAGAAGTAAGGATGGAGTATTTGGGCACAGATGCAAGTAGGTGGGTTGATGTATTTGTGGGAGCTTGCGGAAATTCTTTTCTGATTGCTTCTATTTTTCTTGGGGAAATAGGAAGCAGTGCCATCAGCTAAGAGTGAGGACAGGGAGGAGGTGTGGAAGGCTGAGG
Organism: Alexandromys fortis; assembly: GCF_014885135.2. Lineage (NCBI taxonomy): Eukaryota > Metazoa > Chordata > Mammalia > Rodentia > Cricetidae > Alexandromys > Alexandromys fortis. Next base: position 1,895,739 of record NW_026067907.1, read on the forward strand.
AGACACGGTATGAAATAAATGTCCCAGAAATGGAGAGGGCTTGGAATTAGGAAAGGCCTTGTGACTGTTACACAGCCTTGGGAGCCCAGTTGGGTTAGTCACTGTGTTGGAACGTGGGGGTTCTCCAGCCTCATCAGCTGCCTGTGTGGGGGCATGGTCTATGCAGAAACTGTTTTTAATCAGAGTTATATTTTTACCAGGCCAGTAAGAAAAGGTGAGACAGGAACAATGGAATGGAGGATGAACCCAGTGAGTAACTTTTATGAACAAACACAAAGGGTAAAGGATGAAATAAAATTAAAGGCAATAGAGTCAAAGAGTCATAGCGTTAAGAATTAAGGGGTCCAGATGGCTGAAAACTTTCTTGATTGGAGACTGGATTGTTTGGCAAAGCAGTTGTGGAGGGTTCCAGATACTAATGATGATGATAGGCGAGGGTGATGGAGAGCGTGGTGGGGTCAAGCATGGTGCAGGGTCATCAGAGAAGAGGTGAATATATTGAGAGGTCAAGTAGTGTGAGGATCATCTATGGGATGTTGAACATTCTAATTATCATGCCAGGAATCACCATCAAGAAATGAAACTCGCAAGAAGGAGAGAAAACGACTTGAGTGGAGTTGATAGTACAAGGAGGCTCAGGAGATGGTGGAGACAGAACACCATTCTCATGGTGTGGGAGGTCCTTCTGTCTATGTGTTGCTTTTACTGGTTAATGAATAAAGAAACTGCTTTGGACCTATAGCAAGGCAGAACTTAGGTAGGCAAAGAAAACTGAACTGAATGCTGGGAGAAGGAAGGCAGAGAGAGAGAGAGAGAGAGAGAGAGAGAGAGAGAGAGAGAGAGATATGCCATGGAGCTGCCACCCGAGTCAGACATGCTGAAATTTTGCTGGTTAACAACTGCCACATGGCAATACACAGATTAATGGAGATGGGTTAAATTAATATGTAAGAGCTAGTCAATAAGAAGCTAGAGATAATGGGCCAGCAGTGATTTAAATAATACAGTTTCTGTGTGATTATTTTGGTTCTGGGCACCAGGGCAAACAAGCAGCTCTCTCCTGCAACATTCTCATGGTTCCTTAGTACTTGAAATTCTTGCCTTGCCAACAAAGTATGACTCCTGTTATACTCAACATATCAACAACTTTGTGGGCACATTTAAAGCTTGGAATTTCAGACAGTGGCTTTGAGTAATGCATTTATTTTTCTCCCTGCCCATAGTAAATCTACAGAAGAGGGTGGCAATGTTATGTCATATCATTTTGTTAAATATTCAGTAAAATTAGTTACTTAGATTAAAACATGATGTGGGATGTCCTTCTGTATATGTGCTGCTTTTATTGGTCAAAGAATAAAGCTGCTTTGGTCTATGGCAGGGCATAATATAGCGAGGCTGGAAGATAAATATATATAGAGGAGGCAGAGTCAAGAAAACGCCATGTAGCTGCTAAAGGAGAAAGATGCCGCTGGAACCTTACCAGTAGGCCACAGCCTCGTGATGATATACAGATTAATAGAAATGGGTTAATTTAAGATGTAAGTGTTAGTTAATAAGAAGCCAGAGCTAATAATACATATTAGTTAAGTTAGAAATATGATAAAAACAACAGGGTTGCTCATGGGATTTGCCGCCCTCTTCTGGCCTCCACAGGTACATACCCATACATACTCACACAGACACATGCACAGAAGCACAAAAATAAAATAGATAGTAAAAAGAAATCACCATAGAACTGTTTATAAGGAGAATTATCTGCAGTATATATTTTTAAACACTTAACTTGTATACTGGCAACATAGTAATTGAAGAAAACGTGTTATATAAATATACTTTTTCTTGTGTGGTGAGTTCAGAAAAAAAAAAAAGCATCCTAGGTTTCCATAGCATGTTTAAGTATTTTGAAATAAGAATTCTTTTTTTATACTGGAAAGGCGAGCTAATGCTTTCAAACATCCTGCACACATTTATGCACACAGACTTCCCTGGCGTGTTTTTCTCAGGTTGCTGATCTCTTACTGAGTCTGATATGCCTGCCCAGCTGGGTTATATCACACACGGACTGTGTGCTACTGAGAAAAGTTAGGATTTTAATGAAAAATGATCCAAACTTCCTGTCTTCGCAGTTCACTTTACTGTTAAGTACCTAATAAGTATACTCTGAACAAATTAGAATTGATCGCATAATTGCAATGAAGCTCTATGACCATGCTGCTCTAACTGCCTGTGACCAGGTCTATGGAGAGGTCGGCCTCAATAAAAACCATCATTCTGTACACCTGGACTTTTCCTCTGCTCACCTCTGTTTGTTTCTTGTTGTCCCACTATTGCATGCTTCAATTTTCTCATTGTCTGTTTCCCCCTTCACTCTATATTCACATCTTCATGATCACCCTACTTTCCATCTTATCTGGTCATTATATCTTGTTTATCATATTTGGGTAGGTGGTTGGATGGCCAGAATAGGCACATGCATGCTCTTTCTGATTCTCTCATCTCTCTGTCGCCTTCTCTTTTGTGAACTATATATCTACTATATCTATCACCATAATAATCTATCATAATAATAATATGTCTATCATAATAGTCTACCTTCTATTTATCTATCTACTATCTATCTATTATCATAATAATCTATCATATATCTAGCATAATAATAATCTATCTTTCATCTATCTCCCATCTATCTATCTATCTATCTATCTATCTATCTATCTATCTATCTATCATCCATCTTCCTCTCATCAGAATGGCTCATATAGTCAGTGACACGCACAGAGGACCATGTGAATCATCCAACTGAAAAAGTCATTCTGTGGGAAAATTACCACCATCTGTGGAACCTTCTATAACATTCTAGCAAATGGCACACACTTGCATTTGTTCTGTGCTCAAGGTTTCAGTGCACAAACAACAGTCACGTGGTGTTTGTCATACCTACAGTTTGGAGGCCCCACCTCCTACCATATGCTTCTCCCTCCCCAGTGCTGGAAAGCTACCATGGAAGAAACCTTTGATGAAAACTTCTTTACTCAAACACAGACCCACAACTCATGCACATTCTACATCACATTTAAAATTCTAAGGTAACTTCTTTTGTGTTAGACACATTAAGTTAAAATACTTTCAGTTGTTACTTATTTTATAGGAAATTATTACATAGGACACACACTTACTAATCTGTGAGAACGGTAGTTTCTGTGTACTCCTGTTTAGAACTTTTCTTCCATTTGTTTGTACTTTGTATCCCATGAGGCAATGGGCCCAGTGCTTCTGATTCTGAATGTGTGATGTGTCTTGAACTTAGCTGAGACTTGAACTTTGGCTCCTCTACAGCCTAACCCTACAATTACTGAGAACAGAGGCATAGACAGGAAGGTCCAGACTCGTGTGTGTGTGTGTGTACACGTGTGTGTGTGTGTGTGTGTGTGTGTGTGTATTTGCATAGATGGAACAGACCTCAGAGTTACACTGTAATTTGAAAAAGCAGATGACAGGGAATTCTGCATGTCTGTTTGTGCATATTGATAGTGTCAGGGAGAAACGTGGAGAGAGATAATAAGCAAATCAAAAGTTTTCTGAACACAGTCACTCATGAATTAGGACAGGGAGCCCAGCAACAAACCCATATATCTATGATCAATCCATTTTTGGCAAAAATACCCAAAATACACTATTGGAAGGACAATCTATCTGATTGACAATTGGAAAAGTATGATAATGGATCCTCTATTTCACTGCTTGTACAAGAATCAGCTCAAACTGGCTTAAATAAAGGAGCAAATATTATAGAAGACCAAAGCCAAATAAACAAAAATACCCCCGTGAGAAGCTTAGAGTGGCATGCATGTTTAATCCCAGACCTCAGGATGCAGAGACAGGCAGATCTCTGTCTCTGCAAGTTTGAGGTTAGCCTGGTCTATTTATCAAGTTCTAGGCTCGCCAGGGCCACATAGTGAAACACTGTCTAAAACAAGAAGAAAGAAGAAAGGATGGCAGGAATGAATGAATGAAGGAATGAAGGAACACAGGCAGGCTGGCCAGTGGCGTTAGGTGTAGTTTGCTAGAACCCCCAAAGCACAGACAACAAATGCAAAAGGAGGCAAGTGGGATTGTGTCAGGCTAAAGGGCTGCAGAACAAGGAAAATCGCCAACAGAGATGACCAGAAGCAGTATTTGCCAGTCATTCACAGAGTTAGGGGGGCTTAGACGACTCTCATCTCTATGACAAATTGCCAGATAAAATCTAGTTAAGGAGGGGAGGTTTATTTAACTTGTAGATTTAGGGACTCCTGTCTTCCATAGTGGGAAGGGTATGGAAGGCAACTCACAGCATTCCCACTAGACAGCACAGAACATACTTAGCCTTTTCTTCGACTTGGGCTACAAGCCTGCAGGAAAGAGAGCTGCCCATAATCAATGAGATGCTTCTCCCCTTAGTTAATCGTATTTGGCTTGCCCTCCCAGCCCCCACCTGGTGTACTTTACTAGCACCCTAGGTACTTCTCAAGCCAATCAGGTTGACAGTCAAGATCACCCACTACCAGGGGCTAATATAAAAAAGTATCAAGGAACTTAATCAAAAGAGAGTAAGAAACAAATACCTCTGTTAAAAATGACAAAGGACTTGGGCAAAAAAAAAAAGACAAAGAAGTAGATGGTAGATGGATGAAAAAAGTTCAACCTACTGAGTGATTATAGGAATCTAAATTCAAACCACAATGAGATATTACTGCATGCCTGCGAGTGTAGCTGTTATCATAAACATGGAGCATAACAAGAGTTGGTGGGGATATGGAAAGAAGCAAAGCCTTAGATAGTGTTGACTACAATATAAATCAGGGCAGTCACTTTGGAAAAGGGAGCTTTGCTGAAAAAAATTGAAAATAGGAATTCCAGAGTAAGGTGGAAGAATAGAAGCTTATTGTTGGAATGAGAAGAGTCAGCACAACATAATATTCCAAAGAGTAAAATGGAAAAAGAGCACTAGAAACCAAGAAAGGGATCAATGAGACATCACAAGGCAGAGAGCAATGCAAAGACGACAGAGAAAGTCCCTAGCTTTAGGCCCAGCTGTGTGGTGTGGGGCAGCAGACAAAGCCTCTACCACAGTGCAGGCCCAAAAGGGTTGCCAGTCCAAGATGCAGGAGCGGTGGACGGTCCTCTCAAGCTTTAACGTCAATGTGGGGTCTGGTGTGATAGTCAGAGCATCAGAAAGCAGAGCCATTTTGACACTACCTACACCTGGGGGCTACAGCCAGGCTCAGGAGTTATGAGAGGAGGCATATTGGAACTGAGTTACCCTCTCAGACCTGAAATCAAGGCACAGCCATGGAGGCTGGGGACATTGTGTTCCAGTGCCTGGATGGGAGATGCTACAACAGGCGTTCACAGAGCAGAATGTGCATAAGCACAGAGTGACTGAGAAGCATGGGTCTCAATGAGCTTGGGCTGGAGAGGACTCGGTGATCAGGGCTGTTACCTTCATTGTTCCTGGGTGATTGCTGTGAAGGCGGAGGGTTCCAAGCTGAGGCAGGCAGGATATGCCACTGCCTCACCAATATGTTATTTGGTGCTTAGGATGACTGAGCTCTGAACAATTGCTTGATTTTCCCAGTGGGTGATTATGGGCAGGACTCGAAAGCCCTGAAACCCAGAGACAAGATACTTTATAGCCTCCATTGGAGAGCTGTGTCCTGTTTTGTTTATTATCCTGCTCTCTAACGCGCTTGGTGATGCCCCTTTGGCTTGGATGCGTGCTCTCTGCATGTTCACAGGCTGGTGCATTCTGGAGTGAGTGGAAACCTTCCCAGGACACAGGTCATGGAGGTCATATGGGCCAGCACAGTTCCCAAGACACAAAGAAAGAAAGCTCCTAAATAAAGTCAGCCTGGAGGTGACCACTGACTCCTGACAGGATCATGCTCAAGCCATGACTCACGACTCCTCTGCCCAAACTTAGCAGGTTTCAATATTAGAGAGGATGGAAAATGGCTTTTCAAAATCCTTTGTCTTTAAAAAGACACAAAAATTAAAGCAAACAAACAAACAAACAAGCAGGCTTTCTTTCCTATTTATTTTAGTATTCTTTTTATAGCATTTTGCTTGGAAAAAACCACTCAACTTTTGTTACTCAGCATCTCATCAACTCAACTTTATTCCCGCATTGCCTTTATTTTTTGGTCATACTTTTGCAGCCAGTTCTTTTCTTTTTCCACTTATACTATTCTGTTTTTCTTAAACACTCTTCTTTCTCCCTTTCTTTGTCTCAACGATGATTATTACTTTTACTTTTACTCATATTTAACTCCATTCGTATTTTTTTATTCTCCATTATCTCTCCCATTTTCCTTTCTGTCGTTCCTGTGAACGAGAGTTCCTGGAGAGAAGATGTGAGCAAAGACTGACTGACTAATTACGGCTGCTGTGGTGTGGAGAGGTCGGGGTGCTGTAGATCCAGGATGTAATTATACCTTATCTTGGACTCGCTTTGACCCTCCCCCTTTTAACTCTGTGAACGGCCATTTCTTGACACCTCTTTACAGGATATTCTGCGGTTCACAGATTTAGAAAGAAAAACATCTTGGAATTTGTCAATTTGCAGATAAGTAGCTTCCACCAACCCCAAAACTAAAAATGTCACCTGAAAGCATCCAAGGCTGTAGGAGAGTTTCCCCATCCTGTTGGAACTTGTTACTCTGATGTTTCCATCAATGCATTTTTTAAATGTTTATAACTCTCTTTGTACTGTTGCTATAAAAAACTCTGTGAAACTGGAGCATGGAACCTGGGCCAACCTAGATCCAAGCTCTCCAAGTCACGGTCACTCAAATATGGCTCCAGAACACACTATCTGTTACCCTCTTCACAGTAAGAACTGTATATTTTGTGCTGAAAGTGGAATACTTATTTGTTTCAATATATTGTTATTGTGTTTTTTCTGTTATTTTCCTTCTCCCCCTTGGTCAATGGAAGGCCAGAGATGAAGCCCAAAACTCCATCCTTGTGGAGCCTATGACTTCAAGCCTGATTTCAATTGTCCTGCCACGTTGGAGTTTGTTTGGTGATGTTGCTGTCATGGTATTTATTTCTTTTCCCTGGGTGGTACCAGCTATTGAGTCCTCAGGAGTAACTTGTCAATGATAAGATGCCCATATGGAGTTAGAATAGATATTCCTTGCCCTACAAGCGTTGTATACAAATTGCTTACATAAGAAATACAAATATACACACACATCATTTATTTTTTAGTCAGGGTTTCTCTGTGTAGTCCTGGCTGTCCTAGAACTTGTTCTGTAGACCCTGCTGACATCAAACTTTAAGAAAATTTAAGAAAATGGAAGCGTCTGAAGGCAAAAGTGTAAATGGAGGTGAGTGACGGTGCCACACATCTGTGCCAGGCTGCTAGATGAGTCAGTTCAGGCTTTGTCTACTGAGATCAAATGGCATGGCAAGTGTCTCTGTGTCAGGAATCCCAGAGCCAGGGTCTCAGGTGCATGACACAAGGATGCCAGGAATTTGGTTTTTGATCTTTTAAATCTTTTAAATTGTATTTGATCTTTTAAATAGTATTCCCCTCAGGTAATTAAAAACACATCAAACAGTTGACAGAAAAAAATATTTTTGATAATAATAGGAGGAGAAATCTGTACATATCAGCTTGTTTTTTCATGTACATGCGAAAACAGAAACCCTTACAGAACAAAAGGGGTAAGAAAAATACATGGTTGCATTAACGTTTGGTCTATCAAAAATAGCATTCTTAGTGACTTAGGCCTGTAGTGTTATAAAATATTTGAGAACAGTAGCACACTAATCACACACAGGTCACCAAAGTCCTCAACTGTATCTCAAGGCCTTTATTCCCCATGCACAACTAAAAGATCAGGACTGAAAGCTTTTGTTTGTCATTCTTTGAGAAAGAATACAGAGGTGAGTTATAGAATCATGGCCAATCATATTAGTACATAAATTCATATCATCTAGAAGCTTATTTTTTTAAAATAAAAAAAAAACATAGCCTATAGCCACAGAAATAATTATGGCTGCAGATATGAAAACCCTACCCCAGAGTTATTGGAAGGTATTTTATGAAATCAATGTACTGAAATTATCAGTAATGGTACAGGCAAGAAAACTACTGCTTTTGGCACCTCCTGGGAGGAAGAATGTGAACTATGGAGGATGGATGTTCAGAGGGGCACACCTGTGTGCCTTCTGATGAGGCTGCATCTCTGGGGACTCCAGGATGTGACCATCCTGGAAAGGTTTCTGTGGTAGCTTGAAAAAGCATGGTCCCTACAGGGACCGTGTGTTTGAATACTTGGTCCCTAGTTAGTGGAACCGTTTGAATAGGATTAGCAGGTGTGGCTTTGTTGGATGACGTGTGTCACTGGGGAGGATTTTGAGATTTCAGAAGCTCACTGCCTTCCCAGTTAGTTCTCTCTTGACTGCTGCTTGTGGATTAGATGTGAGCTCTCAGCAACTGTCCCAGCGTCATGTCTGTCCTCCTGCTGCTGTATTTCCCCTTGTGATGGTCTTGACTCTAACTACCTGGAGCTGTCAACACCCATATTAAATTCGTCCTTTTGTCACTTGCCTTATTCAGGGTCTTTTCATGGCAATAGAAAGGTAACTAAGACAGTTCCTAGGCAGAAGTTTACCTTATGCTGCTCAAGCTTCCGCTGTATCGTCTTTGCTGTTTCTTCATGGACCTGCTGAATGGTGATCTCCTCTCTCAGGGCCACCTCTGCCCTGTATAGCCAGGCACCTATAGTGCCCAGAGGTGCAGGAAGAGATTTGTCCAGCTGTATATGCCAATCGAAGAGCTGAAACAGGAGAATAAAATGTCTCTGCTATAGAAAATAATTCCAGAAAATTTCCCTAAAACTTGAAAATCCACAAAAGACTCATAGAGGGTCTGGGAAAAGAACTCCAAGAAGGGAGGTGCTCACCCTCACAAGCATCAAGACCTGAGTTTGATTCCTGGAACCCACACAAGATACCTTGTGCTTGTAACCAATCCCAGCTCTGAGGAAGAAGGGACAGGTGGGTCCCCAGGCCATCCCTCATCAGATTTAAAACCTCCAGTTCTGTGAGAATTGCACACGGCTATGCATGCAACTGCATGAGTGTGTGTGTGTGTGTGAGTGTGTTTGCACACACGGATATGCGCATGTACACACACATATACATGAGAATGAGGGGAGGGGAAGAGAGAGAGAAAGCAAGGTTGATTAAAGAAAAAAACCACCCAGGCTAACTCAATAAATAGGGTGAAAGGAAATATCTCCGTAGTCTGACACTTTGAGCATGAGAGGGAACTAAAGTTGCAGTAAATTTTGAGGAGACAAAATAATGTTAGACACAGAAGGGCCTTGATAGAACATGTAAGTGACTTTTGTCTATGGGAAGAACCTAGTGACTACTGGTTTCGGTGTGATAAAAGTCACACTGAGTGAAAGTGACCAGGCCTGCCGACAAGCCCAGAGGTTGCAGCATTACTTCACCAGATGTGAGAATCCCACTAAAATCTCCTGTACCACCAGAAAGGTCTTTCAGGACTTCTGTCTGTTCCCTGGCTGATGGCAGTCTTGTCTAAGATGGGGAAGCAGGGCAGTAGCTGCTGTAGCAAGCACGTCCAGCAATGCCCAGGGAAGCCTGACCAGAGGGCAAATGTGCTCCCACAGCTACCCCTTTCCAGCCCCAGCCAAAGGGAACAGGCCCTGAGGCAATAACCGTACGAAAGACAGTGAAGTGGAGCTTGGCTGAGATGCACATCCAGAGGAAACTGACTTACCCTGGAGGACACTCTCTCCCAGCACTGTTTCACCAAGGCCTGGTCAAGCGACAGTTTGCCATCCCTGTACAGTGGCTGTATCAGATGCTCCACCTGCTTCCTTTTGATCTCATACTGAACTCTGAAGTGCTTAAATGACTGAAAGAGGAAACACAGAAACAATACGGCAATGAGCCCCCAAAACCAAAGGCGAAGAAAACCACATCCCCTAAGTGAGGATCCTTTATGGTTGGAGAGCGCTCAGCTCTGTCATTGAAAACATTACCAACAGCAGCCGTAACATTGTCTGCCTGAGACCTTGACCGTGTTTGCTGTTTTCTGCATATCGTCCTTTCGGTTTGGCAAAGGCAAGCGGCAGAAGCAGGACTAACTCTTAGAAATTACGAAGTCTGTGCTGAAATGGATGGAAGTGGAAAGAATAAATGATGCTGAGTGAGCTCACCAGGCTCAGGAAGACAGACATGGACAGCTGGCTTGCGGGTGTAGGTCCCACCTCAGAATACTGGGCTTTATATATTTAACCTGTACTTCATTTAGAAGCCAGGAAACTGGAAGTGGGCGGCTGAAGGCAGACACCCACGGGATGGTGATAGTAAAGGATGGGTGGAAGGAATGTAGAGGGGGAGGACACTGGAAAGAGAGCAAGCACAGAGGGGATGCGAAACAAGGAAATGCGGTATCGGGGGAAGGATAAACTAAAATGGAGGGTGCAGGGGAAAGCTGCGTAGGAACCTATGATCTTCCACACACCACCCACCCAATTCAATTAGAGAGGTAATACAGCACAGGAGACTCAGAAGGGGAGGTGGAAGATTCTCAGGGTTAAAGAACTAAATTGGGATAAAGGTTTTGGGGAGATGAGAAAGTAGGGGAGGTAGATTAGCCAAAACTAAGGATACATGATTTAGCCATATGGAAACCAACTAGCTTGTAATATATATTTGCACACACACACACACACACACACACACACACACACACACACCATGGAGTTTGAACAGAAGTACCCTGCAGAGGTGGACGATGCTGCTCCCAGGAGGCATGGGTTATGAAATGAAAATCTCAGTCTCAGGCATAACCTAGCTCCTCAGGCCGCTTGTAGTGACATTTCACTTGTATTTTAATAAGGAAAGCTTGCCTGACGATCAGAAAAGTAAAACAGCCACACTGGCCAGCCTTATAGACCAGGCAGCAATAACACACACACATTCAAACCCAGTAGACACACTAGCTTGCTATAGAGACCAGGTGGTAGTGGCACATGCCTTAAATAGAGAGGATTATAAAATGGGAGAAGACAGCTCTCAGGCACAGTCTTATTCTGAGATTCCTGGAGGCAGTATCGCCTTTTCGGACTGAGGTAGTTTGCTTTTCAGATCTTTAGGTTGAACTCCAATCTCTCTCTCTGAGTTTTTGTCAATTATGTTTCAGCCACTGTTTTGTGTGTCTACCATAAACAGATGGCAAGACCTTATTTCTGAAGACACCACTGACTTGGTTACCGGACGTAGAGAAATCGCCCTACCTCTCCTGGTTCACTTACACAGCGCCACCAGGTGCTGAGAAAGCTGCTAACGAGGACAAGACAGTAACGCTCTTGTCCAGTGATGAGCAGGGCCTGCTACAAGAACAGCCCGCTGGCAGGAAGTGTCCACTGGTGTGAGGTGGTATGACAGTGGTTATGAGGTTAACAAAGTGCTTTCTGATTGTGCCCACTCCACAGGTAGGATCTTGTGTCCATTACTATAAAAGTTATCAAAAGCCCCTGGCTGGAGATCCCACACCCTATCAGGAAAATCTCCTATTGTTTCTGCTAAATGGATATGCTGTCAGACTGCATTCTACATATTTTACGCTTATGCCTGCAGATCTGGGCTGCTCTCAACTTTATAGAGACACTTCTCTTTTCAGTGGTTCATGGCTCGTGCGGAGATTCACAACTGGTCTAAGTGAAGAGTAGAAACTATTCTGAGTTCTCTGCTGTATAGGGAATCTGTCTCAACTTCCCACCAGCCAAGGACCAGGAAACTTTGCTAAAGAGGACAGAGAGAAGGTAATCACTGATATACGGGATGAAAGCTGTGGGGTGCCCACTTCTGGATATGACATGCTGATGTATTTATCACCTCACTGCAGCTCTCATGACCTGTGCAAGTTCAAGCCAGTCTGATTTCTCAGAAAATTAGGAAACATCCTTCCTCAAGACACAGTAATACCACTTTGGGGTATATATCCAAAGGATGCTCAATTGTGCCACAAGGACATGTGCTTAACTATGTTCATAGCAACTTTGTTTGTCATAGCCAGAACCTGGAAGCAACCTAAATGCCCCTCGACTGAAGAATGGATAAGGAAAATGTGGTACATTTATACAATGGAGTACTACACAGCAGAAGAAAAATAATGACATCTCGAATTTCGCAGGAAAATGGATGGAGCTAGAAAACGTTATTTTGAGTGAGGTAACCCAGACACAGAAAGACAATTATCACATGTACTCACTCATAAGTGGTTTTTAAACATAAAGAAAAGAAAACCAGCCTACAAACCACAATCCCAGAGAACTTAGACAACAATAAGGACACTAAGAGAGACTTACATAGACTACATGGGAAGTAGAAAGTAGAAAAAGACAAGATCTGCTGAGTAAATTGGGAGCATGGGGACCTTGGGGGAGGGCTGAAGGGGGAGGGGTTAGGCAGGGAGGGGAGCAGAGAAAAACGCAAAGCTCAATAAAAATCAATTTAAAAAAAAATTAAGCCAGTCAAAATTCCAGCTTGGAGGGACCTGAGGCCCCACCCTGAGCTGAGCAGCTATTGACCCTGATGGCTCCTGGAAGGGAGGGACTCACTCTCTGACAGTTTGCTTATGCTCCAGTATGTGGTCACACACTTATGAACACAGAGGCTGCACTAGTTGGACTCAAGGGTTATCAATAACCATAAGGAATAAAAGAAGGCATGAAGGTGGGGGGGCCTGGGGTGAGGGGCACTAAGGAAGGTTGGGGGATGGTAGTGGTGAGTGCATATATATCGCATGATGCTTGAAGCTTTTACAGAGTAAACCATGACTTCAAAATGATTTTAAAACTTTAAAAAGGACTGATTTTTAGTTTAGTAATTTATTAACTAGTTTATGTTTGCCAGAAAAGCATACTTAAATACAAGTGTGAATGTATAACTACTAATGAACAAAATAATTGCTATATCAAGAAGTACTATTATTTATAGTACATCATATAACTATTTATAATATATATTATATGTCAAATAATGCTGATTTAAACATACTTAGATTTACTAATCCTGTGTAAAGAGGTTTCCTTCTGGTTTTATTACTTACATAATAATCATTTAATTTTATGCAAAAAAATTTTTAAGTATGCCTCAGAATATTTAAAATTTCAACATGCTTAGACCTAACCATAAGCTTGAAACTAATATAAAAATAGATATCCTGAAGTTGTACAGTTTTCATAATAAACTAGCAGATCTACAAAGTGATTCTATTCACAGACGTGAATTGAAAACTAACATTAATTGTAAATTTGAACATCTAAAATATGACTCCACATCCAGGTTTGAACTGGAAGTGCCATTAAGATGTACAATTAGATTACAGGGGCGGGAGAATTCTACAGAGTTCATACATAGACCCTGGGGAGAATCTCCGTTATTAACTTGCAAGTTCCCCTGAAGAACACTAGGGGGAGCCGACGAACACAAATGTGACCAGAAACTCCATCTCTGACTTAATGGCATTCAGAAGCTACAAACATGTAAAAGCAGTCTTTAATTTTGTCCCATAGAATTCTGTGCATGGAAAAACTGGAGATGTGTTTCTTCTGACGAGTCAAATAAAAAGAAAATGCAGATTATGTAATGCGAACTTGAAAGAGAATTTCCCCCACATGCAGACTGCGGAGAGTCTTCGGCCTTGTTTTAAACGCTGACAGTCATAGGCACCGAAGGGGCCTTTCTTTTCATACTTCGTTTGTTTGTGTGTCTGTTTCCTGATCCTCTGATTTCCTCTGATAAAATAATACCTGGTGCTGCTTGGAAATCTAGTTTTTGACGATTTGTGTTCGAGCTAAAATTTACCAACAAACTCTGTTTCTGTACTCTGTTTTCAGTTTGCTGGAGTCATCATTTTATAATGCAACTCATCCCAGAGAATTTTATTTTGGGGAGAAACAGAAGATTACACTGAGTTTCAAAGCAAAAGAATCCATGGAAACTAAGCACACATCTATTGTTGTGCCAAGTTAAAAAAAAATTTACAATGATTGCATGGCCCTCTAAATTGGGGTATATTTATAAAAGTGTGTGATATCTTACAATCGTGCTTTGATAAGTACTTTATTATCTGCCGTGTTAAATCTCACATCCCTGCACACTTTTGGTAGAACAAAAAAAGAAAGAAAATAAGAAAGGAAGGAAGGAAGGAAGGAAGGAGAGAGAGAGAGAGAGAGAGAGGAAAAGTGGCTGAAATAAAATGGGTGGAGTCTGTGAGAGGATGTGGCTCAGAATGGGTTACATTCATCTTGCCCACTGAAATGAAGTGGAATTTGAATTTGACACGGGAGGAAAATGACAACATGCAGGGAAGAAGTCACAGCTTTTTAATGGGAAAAGCCTGCTGTGGCAAGATCTCCTTGGACGTGTAAATTGAAAGCAGAAAGTCAGCTGCTGGCATCCTGAGGAGACTGGACACAGCACTCTGCCTCAGCTCAAGGCCATCTGTCTAGAGCCGGACAGGTCGCAGTCCTGAGACTCATCCCCTCAGGCGACCCTCAGCAGATACTTAGGAAATTCTTTTGTAAGCTCCGCTTGTTTTAGTAACTTTCGTTGGTCTCAAGTCAGTTGTTGGTTGCAGTGGATTTTTATGTCTGTTGACATCTGAAACTCCAAGGGTCTTTGAGAACAATGACTTTGCCTTTTTGTTCTGTATCGTGGATAAGATGGAGCTGTCAGAAATGATGACAGCTCAGCCCTTTGTATGAGGGCACAGTGCAACCTCAAGGTACCTGCTTAGGTAGAATCAGTATTGTTCTCTCAAAATTTAAGACAATGCTTGGTACTTATTTAAAGAATCTTCCCATCAGTATGATTCGGAAGACTAGGTTTACATTCCATGACTTATCCTCATCTCATGTACGAAAAGCTTTTGAAGCATCCAGCTCTCTTTCCCACACTTACCTGATATTTGTCCTGCAGGTTCGACTCTGTCATCTGTGCTCTAGTCAAATCTCTCTCAAACTGTTCTATCCAAACTTTGGTTTCCTTCAAAATTAGTCTGTCTTCTCTCTGGAAACCAGGAAACATCGCAATGTTATTAGTAACTGTACAATTAATCTCTGGTTACAATTAGTACTTAGTACGCGCCAAATATTTTCGGGTATTGGTCTTCTCCTTGCTCTTCATCTTTTTTGTAGTATAAGAAACAAAACTGATTCTGGATAAAAATGTCTTTGAAGTAGTAAAATTATCTTCCTTCCTTTCCTTTTTCAATGCTAAGGGAACTGAAGTTAGAGCAGTAACTGATTAAATAAGGGAAAACAGAAAATCTTGCATCCAAACTATACCCAGAAAAGGTGGTGTCTATAAAAGAGACACAAGCCTGGGATTGCTTCCCAAAACACCGGTAACTGAGAATCCCGGGAACTGCTAGGAATGGGAACTGCTTGACAACTTTTGGTTGTCAATGAGTCATCAAAACGTTAGGCAAATCCCACCTATTTCTAATTTAAATATGCTATTACTGTATTTACTATATGTACAGAAAACGCACATAGACCATTCACTATTATTTCCTGCACCCTTGCTGCATGATTCTTATTGTAGATTTACCAAGTCATCTGCAGAATGAGTTGTCCAGTATTCATCCACTTACCCATGTCTACAAATAGACACAGAAACATTCCAGTACCAATGAAGTAAAAATTCTAATTTTTCATGGGATTTCATTTCTTATAGGAATGCCAAGGTAGATAGAAACTGATTTCATACGGTTTTCTTGTGTGCACTTGCAAACGGCTTTCAGGTACAGCATCTCGCTGGCCTGACTGATTACATACCCTTCTTAGTCTTTAGGAGACAACTTGAAGTCCCCTATTGTTATACCCTGGACAGAGAGAGGCACTGAATATTGGTGTGATCCATGACTTGTCCCATCATTGGGTCTGGTAGATATAGCTATCTTTTTCCTAGACACCTATTTCCCCCTTTGCTGAGATCTCCTCTGAGAACTTCTTCCTGAAATACAGGAGTTTCCTAGGCTAGTTCATCTCAACATTTAAAAGGCATTACAATCACCTGGAGGGATTGTGACAGCCCAGAAGGTGAGCCTGGCTCAATAGATGTGGGAGACACTCAAGAATTGCTATCACAAAAATTCAGGTGACCCCAGCTCTTGTTTCAGTACACAGAGCCACACAGAGGACTGTACTCTATAAACCTGAAGCAGCCTTAGCCCCTATACCCATCCAGCCTGATGTCTGCCATTGTTTTCATCTCCAGTGGCTAAAGTGCGGCTTGTCACTCAGTATCTCTCAATAAATGACTATGGAATAATGATGAATTGCTTGTATATTTATTAAGAAAACCCTGAAACTGGGGCCAGCTTGCAGAGTCTCTCAGCTCTCCCCATGATGTTCTTTTGAATGAGCAGGTGAATAACGTTTTATTATGAGTTGGTTTTTCATGAACACAATGAACCTATTAATGAATGCATAGCTCTGATCTGAGAGGGGAAATAACCCCTGTTTATATCCCAGGAACAAGAAGTCAAACTGGCCACTCATCCTCCCCAGCCTTTGTCTCAGTGAACTAAGAACGCCACTGCCAGCCTTCTATGGTAGGTATCTTGTCAATGTCTGACATACACTGGAACTGACCCTAAGAGCAGCTGCTGTTACTAAATGATGGATTGTGCTCTGAAATGACAGTATTAGAGTCTGTGCAGCAGAGGGCCCTGGTGGTGGGGAAGAAAGAGACCTTCTGAAGAGGTGAGGAGATGCAGCTACCCTTCCACTCAATATCTCCCTTTGTAATAGGGAAATGAAGTTCTAAACAACACCAAGAGTCTCACAAACTATTGGTTCGGTGGCTTTTCTTCAAATGGTGACTTCCACATGCATTTGAAAGATACGGAGGTCTCTTTGCCTACATTTCAAGGCAAACGCCAGCACAGCAAACTAGCTCGGCTATCAACAATCCCTCTTTTTCTCTCTTTTAAACACAAAGGCATCCTTATACTTTTATGGCATGCTTACATAGGCAAAAACTTAGGCTGTGTGGATCAGGAAACAAAAATAATTTCATACTTGACATAAAAATATTTACTTCTAGCCTTTTATCCCCATGTTGGTATAAATCTATTGCATTAATAGATACTTATGCCCAGGGCTTAGAAATTATATAAAGAAATATGTAGAAGTTAAAAGATAGGCTAAGCACTCAACAACTTGAACACAAGCATTTATTTTGCAAATACTTTTACTTATATGTAGCTTTTACTACATGTATGGACTTTGACCCAATATTGAGCCAAAGAGATGCCCTCAGACTGGGGACAAACCAGATCTTTACTTTTTTTAGTGGTTTTCTGCTTCATATTTTAAGATGTCAAAATAGTCACTTCACTTGCCTTCTACTTTGTATGTCACATTTCAGAAAAGCCAACAAAATCACCATGGATCTCTTTTTATTAGTGCTGGTAAGTACATTACTTGATACCATATTAAAAATTAGTGGGCTTAGGTAGACACTAATATTTAGTCACATAGACACATATTATTTGTTATGCCAGAAAGTAAATGAATTTGCATGATGGATAATTAACATTGTTATATTATTAACATAAAATTAGCATACTAAATGGAAGGTGAGCTTGAACAAAATGCATGCAAAGGAACGATGAAGAAGCTAAGAAGTGAAGAATATTTGAAACGCTCGTTCAAGACTCCTTAAATCTTACCTTAGAATTTTGTATAAAATTGGCAAAAGATGGGAAAACTCGAAATATTTCCTAACAATATGAAAATATACAAACACATAATATAAATCAGGAGCAAAATTATGTAGAAAAGGATGATAATTGTTGGAGAGGCATCTATCCATTGATAAATAATAATTTCAGACATATAATGACTTTGAAATGCTTACACAGCTTCCAGCAAGTTACTGAAATTAGCTGACCAGTGATGGTTTTATTTGAACTTGAAATAATATGTGGAAATGCATATAATCTGTAAACATGCTTCAAAATAGTTTCAAATATTTTCTGTGAAATATGTAAGGAAAGATCATAGGGACTCATATTTTCCCCTGTAAATACACTGCCTGAAGATGCATCTTTCTAAGAGTCCCACAGTTAATACTGTACTGTACTTTCATCAATAACGTGCTGAGGGGAAATGAGTAATTGAAAGGCTATTAGGTAATTGAACGGAATTAACTGGCCGATTTTATTCATTTATACTTAGTACAAATTGCCCAAGGACTGTGTTAAAAGTTTCTTCATTGGTTTTGCTGATTGAATAATGGCATGGTAAATGTGCACTTCCAGTTAGAAAATGTATTTATGTGTGTGTATACGCACATACTTATGTATATGCATGTATGTATACATGCATGCATGCATATATTTACATTTTACTTATTTTGCACGTGTGTAGGGATTAGATGAGTGTGCATGCTTCTGCAGCATGGATGTGGAGTCCAGGGGACAACTTCCTGGAGTTCTTTCTTCCTACCGTGCAGGCCCAAGGAATCATATTTTAAATGCATGCATAATATATTCATTGAAATAGAGTCATAGAGGTGATACAGAAATCAAATATACAAAAATAAGAGGACATTGTTTTAAAATGAACTAAGAAATTTACTAAGACCCAAGTAAACAAATACCAAAGGCTCTGAAGGGATGTGTCACCCTAATAGGGACACCAGTAAAATCTGCCAAGTTCATTTACACTGTTATGCACCATGGCACTGACAAATAAAAGTTGTTAAACATATTTTAATTATTACAATATTTAGCTTTGGATGTTTGTTTCCTATGTATAAAATTTCACACCAAGGAGCAAAGTTTATAAAACATTTTCTTTTTTATAATTATCATCCAAGTCTTCCTATTAGGAAAAAGATGGAGAAAATATTTTTTAAATAGTTAAAATTTATTTCTTACATTATTGTCAGTCTCTTAATATTAATATTAAGGCTTCTGTCATGAAGTGTACTAAAAAAGTGTGTCTCTCCTCCCTTTCTCCTTCCCTCCCTCCCTTTCTCTCTCATCTGTGTCCTCTGTGTGTGTGTCCTGTTTGTATATTCCTTGTGTCTGTGTGTCCTTTGTGTGTGCACTCTCTGTGTATATGTCCTGTGTACATCCTGTGTGTGTGTGCGTGTGCTCATGTATGTATGTGTGTACGTGTGTGTGTGTGTGTGTGTGTGTAGGTTCTCATCTCTAAGGATTTTGCCTTAAATTCTTGCTCACAGGCATCCTCTTTCACCCAACAAATGTATCTAGCCAGAGTTACTTATCTGTCTGATATGACAATTCATATCAGAGACATCCCCAATAAAAACTCAGATCACTCATAAATCTACCACGGGGAACATATACATATTTCAAATAGGAAAGCAAGCTGGAAACCTGTGTGTGTGTGGGTGACTCCAGTGCTTTAAATAAAGTTTCTCACCCACGTAGCAACTTGCAAGTCCAGGTTTACCACTAAAACCTATAGGCCTGATCAACCGCACCCTGGTACAAATCCACACTAGCAAGAGCACGGGCTTCCCTTGAGTCTTTCCTGTGCTTCTCAGGAACAATCGCTTTACTCATGATTAACTATTCTAGTGGCCAGTCTCTTCCTGGGTGCTGGAAAGAACAAGAACGAGAGGGTTTCTAAACTATAGTCCTAGGAAGCCCAGTTCTACCAACTGCTCCGTTCATGCTGCCCGGGAGCACCTTGAAACAGCTCCATTCATTCTGCCTGGGAGCACCTTGAAACAGCTCCATTCATTCTGCCTGGGAGCACCTTGAAACAGCTCCATTCATTCTGCCTGGGAGCACCTTAAAACAGCTCCATTCATTCTGCCCGAGAGCACCTTGAAACAGCAGTCACCTTTGCTTCCCTCCATCCTTTCCTGGGTCGCTGACTCCCCCTGCCCGCACAATACCTGTGGTTCTTGCACATGTGGCTTCTGCTTCCTGACCCTTTCCTTCTTGGGCCTGTTTCAAAGTTTTTATTATTTACTCTTTTAAAAGCTTTTGCTTTGGGGCGGTGGTGGCGCACGCCTTTAATCCCAGCACTCGGGAGGCAGAGGCAGGCAGATCTCTGTGAGTTCGAGGCCAGCCTGGTCTAGAAGAGCTAGTTCCAGGACAGGCTTTAAAACGATAGAGAAACCCTGTCTCGAAAATCAANAAAAAAAAAAAAAAAAAAAAAAAAAAAAAAAAAAAAAAAAAAAAAAAAAAAAAAAAAAAAAAAAAAAAAAAAAAGAAAGAAAGAAAAAGCTTTTGCTTTGTATACATCTTCCTTATAGTCTCAAACAGCTCCGAAACTCCAACTGAGATCAGGGCAAAGGAGACAGAGGTGTCTTAGGAACTCATTCATCATGTGCCCTGGGTTACCTAACCTTAAAATAAAATTCCAACGTTGTGGTGGCCAATGCCTTGTGCCGAGGTTTGAAAGACTGCAGTAGGAGCCGCGCATCAGGAAACGAGGCACCAGGTGCGCGTTGCCTAGAATGAAAACAAGGCCGGGCATCCAACCCTGGAGCTTGAACAAGACTTCAAACGTGGCTGGCAATTTCAAGTTCAGATGAGAGTAGGAATTCCACTCCAAAGAAATAATCTCATAAGAAAATCTCACCCTGCTGTTTGTCATAGAGAACTGGAAAATTTACAGCGTTTAAGTTTACAAAAATAAACCATTGCTCATGCACACAGTGGCCTGCACTGTTTTTCATATTCGTGCAAAAATGACTAAGTTGATGGGTGCTGCAACTTTTTCTAAAATGCTGTGAGTCTACATACATGTACATGAATATGTTAGACAGTAATAGCAACACATTACTTTAGGTTGCATTTCTGGGAACACATTCTATCTAAAAGGTCAAATACAGGTAATTTTCTTTATTTCTTTCCCTGTTCAATATGTTTTTATTGAGCTAAACATTTTTCTCTGCTCCTCTTCCTTCTTCTTCTCTCTCCTTCAACCCTCTCCCGTGGTCCCCATATCCCCAATTTACTCAGGAGATCTTGTCTTTTTCTACTTCCCATGTAGATTAGATTCATGTATGTCTCTCTCAGGGTCCTCATTGTCATCTAGGTTCTCTGGGGTTGTGAATTGTAGGCTGTTTTTCTTGCTTTATGTCTAAAAGCCACTTATGAATGAGTACATATGATATTTGTCTTTCTGAATCTGGGTTACTTTACTCAATATGGTGTTTTCTAGATCCATCCATTTGCCTGCAAATTTCAAGATGTCATTATTTTTTCTGCTGTTACTCCATTGTGTAAATGTACCACATTTTCCTTATCCATTCTTTAATCAAGGGATATTTGGGATGTTTCCAGGTTCTAGCTATACAAGTCATTTTCTTTTCATCCAATATTTTAAATATTATAACAGTGAGCATAGGTTATCCAAGAATATTGAGAAGTGAAATGTCATTTAAACTATTGAAATATGGAAAATCTAATTGCAGCGAGTAATTAGAACTTTTACAAAGTATGTCTGACATCCGTGTTTTCTGCAAATAGATACATAAACTTTGAAATTCTAAATTAAATTTTAGCAGATCAGGAAGAACAAGGAACCACCAGACTTTGTGTGTACTTGATGTGATGTATTAAAGCCCTAAGCTGCTGACTCTCCTTAATTTCAATGTAATTATAACACTTACTAATGGCAATGTTCTGTCTGGTGTACCTGTCATATGAACCAGACAAATCTTTGCTAATCCCATCAGATCTACCGAGTATTCCTTACTCACCTATAATTAAATTTACACCCTTGTTCTCATATTAAAATTCAGTCTGAATAACTTCTTAAAAACAGTAAGTATGTATAAATGTATGCTCTCATTGTGGAGTGGCTATCAATTTAGACAGCAAACACCTACCTCATTCTCTTGTCCATCACACCCTGCACCGCGGATATCAGGATATTGCGTCAGAAACTGGGCTACATAGGTCATAATAGACTTCTCATCTGGCTTGTCCACATCAACATCTGTAAAAACAAAGCTCAATTATGTAAGTTACTTCATGCCTTAGCTGTTTATCAACACAAGTTTTGAAAAGTAGCTGCTGTATGCCAAGCTCACATGCTGAACCAGTAAGAAAAGTTTAGTCTGGATGATACTGGGTAGAAATGCTATCACACAGAAAAGTGGCACTTTTTGAGAGAGAGCTTTGTGGGAAGTAGCACACGTTTCTTACAAGGCCAGTTTACCATTCATCGAAGATGCTGCATGACTACATAGGTGTCCTGTCAGTTAATAAAAGTGCAATAAAACGTGAAGCTGAGAATCCGAGTGAGCGCGTGGGGTCCAAATGCCCACGTGGGTAATGCTAGTGACTGCTTGTGAAGATGCAAATATGGCCAACCATGGATAAATATTACCTGATAAATTTTACTGTATCTGACTCCTCAGAGAGCTTCTTCAATGTGGACATTCAAAATACCAGTGCTTTAGACAAGCACTCTTTGAGAGACAGCCTGAAAGCATCTCGATTAACTTAGTTGTTGAAACTACTGATATTTATGCAAAATCAGCATAATTCAGGGAAAATATGTATGCATATTTAGTAATTGTACACGGAGTGGAACTGCATACACCACTTAAATGTAAATAAATTAGAAAGTATCAAAAAACTGACTGAGTGTTCACGGACATTCCTTCTCGCTCTTTGATCAGCTGTGTGCATCTGCTTTAACCACTGCTCAAAGAAATTTTGATGAGGTCCGAGAGGTGCATTGATCTTTGGGTAGAGCACTATGAATTTAGAGTCATCAAAAGGGTCTTTTAAGTTCTGTGCACCAGGCTGATATGCCAATGGCATTTTGTTGTTCTTGTTTTAGGTTTTGGTTTTTGGATTTTGCTTTTTCAAGACAGGGTTTCTCTGTAGCTTTGGAGCCTGTCCTGGAACTAGCTCTTGCAGACCAGGCTGGCCTAGAACTCACAGAGATCCACATGCCTTTGTCTCCCCAGTGCTGGGATTAAAGATGTGTGCCACCATCGCCCGGCTTGGTATGCCAATGGCAAAGAGCTGTCTGGAATACTGGTATAACCTATTCCCCACAACAGGGCGACAAACATGTAGAAGACACACAACACAGGAAGTTATTATTCCACTATGCACTCCCCAGCTTTATGTTTCTTAGTGGAATCTCAGAAGTCATGAAATGCGTGGGTCAGGGGCATGCGGACATGCTATGCCTACATATATCAGTTGAGGACGGTTTCATGTACCTTCAGGATCAAGTAGTCTGGGAATGCCCAGTTGTGTTTCAGCGATGGTGAAGGCATCCTCCAGGTTTTCCCTGTTAGATCTACTTTTCACCTTCTCCAGGTCCACCAGCTCAGGCCGGATGGCATGGATGACTGAATGGAAGGCCAGCCCAGTCCTCCAGCTCTTCCCGAAGTCTTTCACTTCTATTCCCATCTGCCTGAGAGTGATAAGCATAGAAAACAATGTCACATTCTAGACTGATCACAGCACTTGCTTTAGGGTTTCAATAAAGCCCAGTCATGTTAACCAAAGATGCTCTATGTCAATCAACGGTATGTCAGTCACAATTTTAGAGGGTATTAAGATGAACACATTTTACTTAGTTTTCTTTCTTTTCATTTCCTCTTTTATCTTCTTTTCTTGACTTGTTTTGAGAGAGTCTTACTATGTAACTCATTTTGGCTCTGTCAAGTCTCCTCTCTCATACTTCTGAAAGTCTGGATTAGAGGTGATTACTACCACGCAGTATTTTCGACACGGTACTTTTCAATTACTGTGATGGGCCCTTCAGAGCACGTTTTATGCATGCTTTTGAAAGGAAAATGGAATTATTTTAAAACGTGTGAAAATTTTTAAGAAGGGAAAATATTAAGATAAAAATATAATAAGCCTCATCGTGTCCTGTTGAGCGCAGGCTCTAACAGGCTAAGATGGTGTGTCTAAGTCATGTCAAGTACATTCTAGAAGATAAGATACATTGCAGTCACATATGTAAGTCAATGCAGTCACATGTGCAATGTGCTCACCACGCAGCTCATACATATGTTCAGACACTAACTCCAGTTGCTCCACCAATCAAGTGGTTTGCGTCTGTCTGTCTATCTATCTATCTATCTATCTATCTATCTATCTATCTATCTATCTATCTATCTGATTTCTTTGAGAGAAATTCCTGGTGGTGAATCCGTTATCTTTGGTGGTGAACATGACTAATGAAAAACCAGTTCTAATTAATGCGGCTGCTCAAGCTGGTAATGACAGGTTCTTGTTGAAAACAGAAGCAACACAACCTTGCAGCGAGGCCTCCGCCAGTGTGTAACTTATCAAGTGTAAAGGGATCTAGGAAGAGAGTTCTAGAGACTATCCTGAACATCTTGAGAACCTCCTGACAAGAAAGCTACAGATGACACCGGCGCTTACGTCACACTCAGCAAATACAATCTTGCAAAGTTTCTTTTCTAAAAATTAGTCTCAACCTGCCAGCGAAATGGCTCAGTAGGTAAAAGCGCTTGGCTGTGCAAGGCTGACCATCGAAGGGAGTTTGATCCCACGTGGTGAAAGAAGAGCGAATCAACTCCCAAGGGCTGTCCTCTCAGTTCCACAGCAACAAGGACATAACCACTTCCTCCTGTCTCCCTGTCTCTGTCTCTCTCTCTTCACACACACACACACACACACACACACACACACAAACACGCACACACACACTAAGTTAATAAATTTAAAATAAAAATAGTCTTATTAACTGTATAGATGTTTCTAGAAGAAGCAGAAACATCATTTAGTTTTTAGCAGGTTCTCAAGGTTTTCATAAAAAAATACAGTCTGACACTTCCATGAGTAAGTTGGTAAGTGATCTCCAGTCCTAGCCTAAAGAAGAATAACATTTGACTCAAACATACTGTGTCTGTGTCTAATACTGTGACTGTGTCTACTGGCTGCACAAAACATATGTGCCAAAAGTAAAACCTTTGGAACTCATATTGACTTTGTAAATAAATATGTTAAACTATGTCTTAGGGTTTCTGTAATTATACAGTCTAGTTGAATATTCTTTAACTCATTAACTTTAGATACATATGTATTTTTTCAGGAGAAATCTGAAGAAATCTAATACCCTCTGTGGCTCCATCCTTGTTTCTGCTTATTTGAATATAATGCCTTCATCTTACCCTCATCCCAACACTTGCCCTTTGCTCCCATTTCTTCATGCAAAATGTCTGTCTCTTTAAGGCACTACGAATTAGTCCTTAACTGAATAAGATAGCAGAATTAATAAATACACAAGAGAATATGTTCACCATATAAGTAGTTATTTTTTTCTGATTTTCTTGAACTTATATTATTGGACTGAAACATAGTTCCCTTAAGTATTTATTATCTTAGAGTAATTAAAACTGCCAGTTCATTTTCTTCTGTTCATTGAAAACATATGGAAGATGCGTGTGTTAATCTAAAGGTATACATATTGTTTCTCATCACATCAAATTAGTAGCTTGCCTTTACAAAACAATGTTGGTTTCACCTCAAATTTATCATCTATGAATTTTGTACAGAAACACAAAGAAACCAGGCCCATCCTGCAAGGCAGTGACAACTGTGTCCAGTTCAAAGGTTTCTTTGACCGGTACTGTTGTTTACATAGAACTACTAGTGTTGATTTGGATGCACACATGTTTGCTTGCTTGGTTCTATCGCTGGTTTCTGCTCCCAAACACAAAGATTCTTAGTTGGCAGTAACACCCCAATGCTGCAACTCAACGCTTACATTTCTGAAAATACTTGTAAAACTTACTAAAAGCTTGAAGGGCTTAATTACCTTGCATCCTAAAAGACATTTTTTAATTGACTTTTGTGTACTATTTGTGTGAAGATATGGATCACAGTTAGCCCAGCGATTACTAACTAGAGTCCCACACAAGACGATCTTAGGAATATTGCCATTCATATGGTGAGATGGGGATGGAATCTGAAGCCCTCACTGTGTCAGGCAAGATGCTGAGACGCACAGGCTGAGGTAGCAAAAAAAAAAAAAAAGGCAATTTATACAAAAACTATTGGCAATAGGGCTGCATATTAATATCACGTGGTCTGAAAGAATTTTCATAGCACAGGGATTCACTTTCTGCTTCTTTGCAGTGCATGCAGATATCAAAGAGATGAATCTTAGTAATGCATTGATGGGTAGAGACTTCTCAGGCCCCCAATTATACATCTACTTAAAGACAAGGAAAAGAAAATCGTCATTGATATCAGAATACAACTTGCATGAACAACTTTGACTAATCCACCATATATGTGTGTGTGTGTATATGTATATATATATGTGTGTGTGTATATATATATATATATATATATATACAGGGTCTGTTGTGCAAGCAGATCATGATGAACCCAAGCATGAGATCTCTGGTCTGCCTAGGCTGTGGCCACTTCCTGTTTAGTCAGACTGCAATAGCTCCAGGGTTGTCCAGTGCAGTTGCAATGAAGCAATGGATAAGCAATGTAGGAGGGTTTCCAAATTTAATTTTTACTACAGACTCTAAAGAGAAACCAAACTTTGCTTTTGGAAATATTTCTCATGACATCTTGAGTCAGAGACTTTCAAATTAGAAAATCATCAACACACTTTAAAAGCTAATCAAAACCACATACATTATTAACATTAATTACGTCTTCTCTGTTCATCTTCTCCTCCACTGAATTTTGTGCTTTGAACATTCCAAAAAAAGTCACTATATTTAGTGCCTCAATATTTCATAATAAGGTCTTGTTTGTAATTACTTTCCAGAAGTAGATAATTGGATTCATATTGGACTTATGCGAACAAGCCTGGGAGAAAATGAATTAGTTTTTTATGTCATTAGGGAAGAACAAATGAAAATACCATTTTTAATATAAAGAAACTTGTCCCAACTGACAGCAAACCACAGAATAGGCTGATCAATGGAAACCCCACTAAATATGCTAAAAGAAGCCCCTGCAACTACTGCATTTATATCCACTATAATAAAAATGTGAATCTCTGTAAATTTCGGCTGCATGTAGTAAGGCTAGCGTGGACAGAGAAATCCATGTTCCAGATAAAGACCAAAGAGGGGGAAATGTGTCTAGAAAGTCTCAGAATATGTGAACGTTTTCCCCAGGATCTCATCTTCAGCTTACATAGTCATTAAATAGAACTCAGAAGCTTTTAACGAGGAGATAACCAAGCATGAACCTTTTACAACCTTCTAAATGAGAGCAGAAATTCAAAACAATGGCCTGATTAGAATTAACCTCCATGCTATGAGTCAAAGGTGAGTAATCAAGCTTCTTAATCAGCCTTAATCACGTATATGAATCAGGGATTAATTTTATCACAGGGGTTCCTCAGGCATGAGTAGTACTTGTGTGCCTATATCCATTTTTTTTTATTACTCTCTGTGTGTGCTCTGGTGTGCTTGTCGAGGTCAGATGACAACCTGGAGCAGTCCTCACCTTTCTATTCTCCTGGGATCTAACTCAGGTCGCCTGGCTCACCAAATGATTGATTTTACTGGCTGGAGCCATCCGGCCAGCACTTTTGTTAATTGGAGGAGAAAAAAAGGAAAGGTTGAAGAAAAGATGCTTATCCAATATCTTCTCAAATCCCGTGACCATGAGAAGGGACGGGAGCATTTCACAGGCCTCGAGATCTTTCAGGACTTCAGGTTAAGCAAACTGTTGGCACTTACTTGCCTGCTGTGTGTTGGACCCACTTTAGCAGAGTCTTTTTGGCATTGCCTTGGATCTTGGCGGTCACCTTGCGCTTGCTTGGTGGGCTGGCAGTCTCGGTGCTGACCATGCTGTCCACAGAGGAAGCACTGCTGGACAGAGACTGTAACTGTGGGAGGTTGCTGGTCAGCTCTTCGATCTGTGTGTGGGAACAAGCAGAAGGCAGTTAAGATAGTCTTTGTTCCTTTTTGCTCAGGGTTTAATTCCCCATGGAGAATGACCAATCTTAGCATCCTTTATGCCCCCCCCCAGGGGGGGGAGGATGAGTTTTTACAGGGTATGGTCAGTATCTTAGCCCTTTGAAAAAATGTTTTTAATGCCAATTTATTGTATTTTGTGTGTATAAGTATTTTGTACACGCGTATGGATGTGTATCATGTGTGTCTCTGGTGCCCATGGAAGCCAGAGAAGGCCCTCAGATCTGAAACTCAAGTTACAGAAGGTTTTGAGCTGCCTTGTGGGTGCTAGGAATTGAACCCAGGGAAGAGCAGCCAGTGCTCTTAACCCTGAGCCATCCCTCCAGCCCCTCTTAGTTTTCCTTGTACTTCGTGTTACATTGCTGGGTGTATCTTACACACAGAAATAAATATTGCCTCGCTGAGGGGATTCATTGATGCTACAGTTTGAGCTGTTTCCTGAGGGTTGGGAGACTTGTCTCCTGCGTGGTGATAATGAGAGGTACTGATTTATTGAAGGAACCACTGGGGGAGCTGCATTGGGAAGGAGCTGGTGAGTCTTAGGGTTGCCATGCCTGCAAGCCCAGTACCTCGCTTTTCTCTATGGCTTCTTCTCTCACCATATTACTTCTCCTTTTTCAGGCCCGCTATAATGTCACCCACCATGACATGAAGCCAAGGAGCCCTTCCTAAAGCTGCCAGATGTCACTCAGACTTTCAGCTTCCACAACTGGGGCCTAAATAAACCTGTGTTCTTTACATATTGCAGTGCCTTGGTTATTCTGTTATACCGATGGAAAGGAGATTGACGTAATTATTAAGGTAAAGCCTAGTGATTAATCTAGACACAAAGGCAGGTTCACTTCTCCCTGCTGTGTCTAATAGAACACATAGAATGGTTCCCTGCCCAGGTAAAATCAAAGTAACATTTTCCTGAGCTCCTTATATATGCACTTGTATTGCCGCTGTGGGATGTCTACATTTCAGATTGATTG
Source organism: Alexandromys fortis (assembly GCF_014885135.2). NCBI lineage: Eukaryota > Metazoa > Chordata > Mammalia > Rodentia > Cricetidae > Alexandromys > Alexandromys fortis. Next base: position 1,924,706 of record NW_026067907.1, read on the forward strand.
CCTTGGCATTTCTTTGGGGTGGAGGGTTCATATATGACAGGGTTGAGTGGGAGAAACAGAAAGTTTTCTCTTAAAATATGAATGTGGGGAGCCACACTTCTGCTGAGTCAAGGATCAACTAAAGGGTACAGAAAAGAGGGCATTATGAACTTCTGCCACCCTGTCCCTCTTTGATGTCACAGCAAGCAAACATGTAGTACAGTACCTGGAAATACAGTATAATGGTCCACATCAGCCCAAGAACAATTGACGGTCGGCCATCAGCGATGTCAGTAGCATTAATGTTGACTAACTTAATCTGTTTGAAAAGGAAACAGGGTCAGTAATTCACCAGAATGTTGTGACTCATTGAACCATGCAATAATTAGGATGTTGTTAGATAACAATAGTATTTGATCATGCCTGTGTAATAGCACAAAAAATAATAATGCAGGCAATAGAGACAAATGGGCAAACGGGTTTATGAAAGTCTCGAGGCGTTTGCTGAGCGTACAAACTGAAAACAACTGGAAAGTAGAGCTCATATTTTTATTTTATTTAATGTTACAAAAAAACACAGCATAACAACATGCAGGGAACTGCCAACAAAAAAAGTCAAACAAAAATGCAGCTATTCTTTATATTTAGAATTTGACTAAAACAAAAGATATCAGGGTGGGCAGCATTGAAAGAGCACTTACTTTGGTGGATTTTACCAAATAACATAAAAGTTGAGGTTCTCTTTTACCTATAAAAATCAGCAGCTGGAAAGTCTAAAATTTGTACTAACCGGTGATCCTCTGTACATGGACTGACATGGAAAACAAAGGAGAAGATGATGTGTACGGGTAAACAGACTACAGCAGGGCTACGTTGTCCGCTGGAACAAATGTAGACCAGTTAGCGCATGGCGAGGAGACGGGACTTGAAACAGAACTAAGGACGGCCGGGCAACCTCAGGACGGACAGATATTATAGGAACCGTGGGGTGAAAATAGAGAGATTTCCCAGCAGAGGTCAGTCCAAGCAAGCAAAGGGTGTCGCTCATCACCCCTTCCACCTTCCCTACCAAAGATGGGAAAAGGCCATCAACAGCCTCTCAGACGCCATGCTCAGTAACCCTCAGCCAAGTTCCCAACAAGGAGATCCCTAATAAAATTCAGACATTTTTAAATGGTTTCTTTAATGACAGTTTGTCAGAGATTGAATTGGGGTTCTTTCTATACTCAGTCAATACAATATTTAATACAGGATTCCTGTGCTTTTTTAAGTGTACGTTTTGTTTTTAAAAGATGTAGGGTTATTCTGTGAAACCAGATATTGGCAAAGGATACCTTCTCTTTACAAACTATACCTTCTAAATTAAGTCATTAAAGTTTTCACTGAGATATTAACAAGAGGAAAGTTGTTCTTTTGTTGGATTAATAAATATTCCCCAGAAAGTAATTAGGTTTTATTGCCAGGGAATATCCTGAGAGTCTCTTCTATCCTGTACATTTCATGTCCTGTGGAAAACCCAATGAGAGTCAGAGAGAAGAAAATCCCTTTGACCTAAGATAAGAGCGATCTCAATATGGTCCCAGCACTGCACAGAGGCTGCAGTTGTCTGTGTACACATCCTGGTACCTGGGGCTTTCCAGGGCATCCAAGTCACAACATCCATTGCATCACTAACTCTCCAGAATGTTAGTTGGTGCTGCAATGGATACAAGCTAAGCTTGTCTCAAGTTCCCAAGTCCTAGGAAACATTCAATTTGACATGTGGGGAAGTAATTCAAATAGCCTGGTTTCTAGACATTCGTGGATATCTACTTATAAAACTGGTTTGGATATCGCTCCACACAGACATTCTATGTTCAAACAAATGAGATAAGGCTAAATCTGAGGGCTATGGCCTGTCAGGAGGGAATTGTGGCAGTAAGTAATGAACTCATGAGTACTTACCTTCTACCTAAGAGCCACATCTAAGGATCTACCTGGAGATGCACCTTCAGTGCCATGCAAGAGCTTATAAATTGCATCACTATTTCTATCTGAAAACTAATCAAAACTGAGAATGGCCCACAAAATTATGTCATAGCCTGGCAAAGGACTGTTATGTAAGCATAAAAATTGAACAAGGAAATCTATATAAATAGATTTTGGGCGATTTCTTAAATATACCTCTAAATAGAAAAGCAAAGTATACCTACAGCATTCTACCTTCATGTAAGAAAGGAAGAGGCATACAAACACACAGCTCACTTGTGAGAAGACATACAGAAAGGACGTCAGAAACCAGAGACTAGTTACCTGAAGGCTGGAAATAAGGGAAGTGAAAATAGAAGCATGGTGCGGGGGAGGGGGGTGCAGAGAGAATCTGCAGTATTATTAAACTTTTCCTCTAAAAACAATGATGATGACTAACTTCTCCCAATAAACAAGGAACTAAAGGCAACCTGTGTGTGTGTGCGTGTGTGATGCAAAATGAATATAAACAGTAACAAATGAGTAGGAGTATTTTATCTATAAAAAATGTAAATATAATTCAGTGGATCCAGAAGAATAGAACTAACCTAGGCCAAAAGGAAAATAGTTTTTTTTTTGATGGGTACAATTATCATGTTACTGCTCTCTAGTTCCTCAATATAGTCATACTGGCACATGGATTAGCAATTCTAAAACTATTTTAAATTTAAATTAGAGTGGAAAGGAGAGAGTTATACATTGTTGATGAAATCTAGGTCTCTCATTATCAGAGAGAGCTGAAACAAATGAGCAGAAAAGGTCAGAGGAAACAGTTTGTACCAGCCTGGAATCAGGGTGAACTAGTAGTACACACACACACACACACACACACACACACACACACACACACACGAAGACAGTAAGACACACAAAGACAGGCAGACACAGTGAAAGACACACATGAATGTATAGGAGTAGCTATTTCTTTGTGTGTGTGTAGATAGATAGACAGAAAGAAAGAAAGAAAGAAAGAAAGAAAGAAAGAAAGAAAGAAAGAAAGAAAGAAAGGAAAAGGAAAGAATGAAGGAGGGAGAGGTATACATACATAGATTAAAAAACACACATATTTTCCAGAGCCATTTCTCAAAAGAACCTAGCTTCAACAACATCCCAGCAGCCACACACAGATCTAGCACACAGACCTGGCTCATAGTGACCATTCACAAATGAAAAGAAGACCTTCTTGGAGCAGGGCTCAATTTCAGATCCAAGGAACAGAGAATATGAACTAAGTCTGAACATGTGTGACCACATGATACAGAAGAGATGAGGCCAGGTCTATAGGATGCAGAAACCAGCTGCAAGGCACTTTCAACAGCCAAGCAAAAGTAAGAAAACAACACAGCACAGCAACTATAATAAAATATAACTAGGAAATAAAACAAACATATAGCATTAATACCAAAAGAAATTAGTTAAACCAATAGTTCATTTCTTTTTAGAATAGTTTCGGTATGTATCTGCAATGAGAAGAACCTAAAGCCACCAGAGGGCAAGTGGAGCAATAACCATTAGAAAGCAATAGATGTTAATTTTTGAGAACTAGTTAATAACATGGTCTTAATTATTTCCCTTAAACTATTTCTTGACTGTAAGTGATAAAATAGCCACATCACCATCTGAAAGCATCCAGATGCACTGGGCTTTGAATGTGTCACTGACTTTATATGTGAAAATATAACCCTTAACTTCAGTCAAGAGCATCTGCTGAATTAGACTCTGGTGGATTACTAGGGCCAGATGAAGCTTCCCGTGGCAGGAAGGAAAAGGGACCTGAGCTGACACGGGGTTAGTCTATCTCAGTATGTGAGATCCAACATCACTTAGTGATACAGCCAGAAGGCAGATGCTTACATCAAGCTCTTGGATACTCTAGCTTCCAGAACTCTGAAAGAGTGATGTTCTGGTTTGACAAGTCACGCGGTCTTAAGTATTTTGTGATAACCACAGAAAACAGACAAGGAGGCCACCCTATCAACTGATGGGCGTTCACATCATCAGAATTACAACAGAAGAAGCCTAGGTCCGTCTGCATGATATACTGGGAACGATGAAACAGTGCTTTGTTCGGATTCATGCCAGCAATGTGGAACTACAATCTAATCACAAAATCACACCACATAAGACCAAACTGAGAGTTTCCAAAACTAGCTAATTAGCAGTATTAAAAGTACCAAAGGTCACAAAAGGCTAGGGGTGCATGGAGAATTGCTGTAGATTGGGGGACAATGAGATTCGCGTTAGATTGAATCCTGGGGCAACGGCGCATCTAGACCGCTGTCTATGCATGTGTTAATATGTCAGACTGGCCTTCATTTTTCTTCTTTTGATAACAGTTCCATCATTACATATGTTCTTAACATGGAGGGAGTTGGGTGAAGTAATATCTTTTGTATCTTTTCTGTAAATCTCAATTATTTTACTGCGCTGCTGCTTGTCCGTGTTGCACAGACAGCATGCAGTTGTGGTGGCCCAGACAATAGTGTGAATGCCAGCATGCCCAGACTTTCTCCTTTCACTGTGGCCGTTACGTTCCTTACCTTCCTTCCTTCAAGGAACTTGAGTGCCGTGCCGATGTTAGCCACTGCATGAATGCGCTTTACCCGGCGTCCTTGTTCACAAGGCTGGGGAAAGAAAGGCATGGCCGTAACAGCACGCACGCACATTGAAAGATCTTGAATTCCACTTCAATGTGTCAAAATACACACTGAAGGAACTGGGAGAGCAACCACCATGACACCACCTCAGTGAGGTGAGCAAGCGTGTAAAGGCATATTATCTCAGCAGTACTGGGGAGACACAAGCAATTCTCCATAGAGGTTCAATCGCAGAAGATCTGTACTGTGTTTTCCCGGCTGATTTCCAAGAATTAAATCTCAACAAATTCTCGTGCTGTCTACTGAGACAGTCATGCCTACATGGCAAGAAATATTTATATGAAAAGTACTTTCAGCCACTCATCACCCGCCCCCCTTTCTTTAGCTATAAGGACATACAAGGATGTTGACAATTACTAGTGATCTTTCTTGAGTTGAACGACCAAAACTTTGAAGCAAATGAACCAAGAGTAAAACTCGGATTATGAGAATTAAAATGCTTATCTTCTTTTTCTTTGCAAGTGTCTGCTCCACATGGTTTATGTTTATGTGATGAAATTCACTATGCATATTGTCTGTCATATTTAGCAAGAATATCCAAAGCAATTTCAGTGAAGTAAATACTGTGAGCCCAGTTTTTGTGTACTGGGACCACAAATATTAATGAGATACAGTTGTTTTATTCAAGGTTCTGATAATGTGAAAGGTCTCTATGAACCTAGAGCTCTAAACAATATCCCAGGAAATTCAAAACCACGTGTTATAGTTTCACAAAGGTGATAATTTTAGATTGCAATTTTTAAAAATATTTCAAATAGAAGATATTTTTATGCTTTTTCGTGTTGTTCTTTCCTAAGAACTTATTTATGTCAATACATATATTTTATATTTTGTCTCATTATGGCTCTATGCACAGAACACTGGTTCGGGTTATTTAATTAACTACGCATTATCACGACAAAAGCATTTGTGAGTGCACCAACTAAGATAGTCAAGACTAAGAGTACCAAAGCCATATTCCTTCATCCCACCCATATCCATTCTTATTTCCTGTCTTCCCACACCCTTGGCAACCATTTGAGACACAGTCCAACACATGCCTTTCTTTACAGATTAAACGCATTTATATGAAGTCCTCAATGTTCTTATTTTAAGCCGTGCACAACAGCTCAATCTGTCATCTTAGTTCCCTGTTGCCTAATATGGGAAGGAGGGTTGCCATGAATTCAAGGCCAGCCTAGGCTAAAGACTGAAACCATAAATTAAAAGAAAGAAAAAAACATTAAAAGTATTTGAGCTGTTGTCTGTATTTAAAGGTTATCTCTGTAATAGTCACTTGAGCCTTTTCTATACATGAATTTATTGACAATATTCACCTGAACTGCCTCTGTACAGGGCTCTCGTTCATAGTCAGCCATATATTCAGGGTCTTGTTTACACTCTTCTGATAGGAGCTGGATCATTTCCAGGTCATTGCTGGCTAATAAATCTCGTATTTCTCAGCTTTTGTACAAGCGTGATTTCCCTCAGGCGTACTTTCCCTAGAATTGCTGAGTCAGTGGCAAAATGGTTTCCAATGTTTAATGCTACATTTTCCAGAGGGTAGTTAGTGCTCTGTTCAATGCGACAGCAAACCACAAAGATAAAGATAATTTTGTCCATGTAAGTTCCCTTCAACACTTGATTTGACAGATGGCTTTTCTATTTTTTAAATTCAGCATATGTTCTGCTCCCATGCCGGTGCCCATCTGTATATCCCTGACCAACCAGCATTGGCATAAACTTCTCTCTGACCTACGGATTTCTTTTGTCAAATTCTTTTCCATATTTCTTGCCCAAGTCTCTCCTTTGAGCCATTGCTATCTTTTTGTTTCGTGCATGTACTTTACCACCCTTGCTACAATGCTCTTCTAAGTTTTTCCCAGAGCAAACTGTGTCTGTCTTAGGTGAGAAACTTTGGCCACTTTCTCCTGTTTTCATTTTATAAATTCTTAATTTAATTCTAATCAAGTTAAATAAAAAAATTTTACATCCAGAACTTTTTGTCATGTATTACTTTTTAAATTCTATTTTCTAAAAGATATTCATTTATCTTCTCTAAGTGTGACAAGACTTAGGTACCGAAAGCACACAGATACAAACTGTCTATATGTTTAGGATCTAAAGAACAATTTCATCTTTTTAATTTTTTAAAATTTAGGTGTTTCTTCATTCTATTTATTGAGAAGTCCCTACTTTTTCCTGTACCTGACATTGACCCCTATATTATATTTATAGTTCCATTATGCTTTCTATTTCTCAACTCTATTAAATTTATCAATATGAATACCCCATATCAACACCACACATTCTAATTATATCTACAAATACAGTGTCTGATGTCGAGTTAGCAAATTCCTTCTGCCTTTCTTCTTCAGATGTGTATTGGCTCAGTGAAGAGGAGATAAACGCCTGTTATATTATCGTGACTTATATTTGCATCTGATTTTCAGACAATAATGGATTCTAGCTAGTAGCTATTCTCACTACAAGGCTGTAAGCTCTTTGGGGATGTCAGCCATATTTCACTCATCCGTGTTCTCCAGAGGCATCAGAGAGTGTCTTATTCAGACTGCAGATCTGAGAAATGTTAGCTTGTCAGAAGGCAATGCAGACTGTGGAATCAAGGTCAGTTCAGACTAACAGCCCTGGGGTGAACATGAGGGACTGTTGATGCTCAGGCTTTCCCAAGTACCTACTGGTCATGTCTGAGCAGATTAGCAGGCTCCCCTGAAGGTAAAGTGCTGAAGAGTCCTCCAAAAAGCAGGCATGTTTCCAGGTCAACCAAACAGATTTGAAGGGCCCTCTCCACATTGTTGGTATGTGTCCACGGTGTTGCTATTGGCTTTTTTTTTGTTTGTTTGTTTGTTTTATGTTTTTGAGTTTATTTTTTTTTCTTTTTCCTACATGGCAAATATTCACATTCTTTAAATGTCCCACAGTTGATACTCAACAATATAGAGGGATCCAAGACAAATAATTGAACATATTTAAAATTCCCTTAAATAGAATCAAAGCCAAGGGAGCCACAGCAGGTCATTAAAGGGACTAGAAGATGGAGCCTTCACCCTGAGATGCTGGCAAAACAGCCTGCTAAGCCATTTGGCCACATTTCCTGAATGCTGATCAGAGCCAGAGGCCTGGGCTGCACTTCTGAGATGCTCAGGACATTGCTTGCTACAGAACTGCCCTCGCCTTGGGATAATTATAGAATTCCCCACTGTGCTGACAATCCTAAGGACAATACTTTGTTCACATTCTTGCTTTGAAATGCAGAGAAAACGCCTAGGGCCTTCATTCCTTTGCACCCTGTTCTTCCTCTCTGCAGAATCTTGGACCACAGCACACACGTGCAAAACTGAAACACTCATTGATAATCTCAAAGTAACTTCAGTTTATGTGGCTGAGAATTTTAAGTATCAATAAACAAAAGCTCAGGTTAGAAAATGTCCTTCCAGCCTAGTTTCCCTCTCTGCCAGCCGAAGCTATAAAAACTTTTGTTCTCTTTACAGTCCTGTATTTCTAACTATACATGAATGGGTAGGACATTTTAACAAAGAACTGTGTTATGAAATGTCCACTACAGCTTTTCTAGAATAAGTTAACTCAGAATTTAAATGCCTACCAAAAAGGAGATAGCTGATCGGCTAAATACAGTGGCAGAGTTAGATCTGATACTTAGAATGACAAGTGTGCTCTTCCAACACTCATACAAGGCTCCTTCAATCTTGATGTAAATTCAGGAGGATTTGAGTCGGGAAGCCAAAGGAATGTGCTTTTGGTCTGATATTCTCATACGCTAGCACTCCTTCATATGCTGACATATAATTTAGCTCATTTACATGCCTGCATGCTCCAAACTGGCTGTTCACGTGTGATCTGTTGGGCTTCTTCCGCAGCACAGCATAGATGAGCATTGGGGTGCGTGTGGTTGACTGAGGAGGCGTTTCCGGTAGCTAAGAAAGAAGGATGACTTGGGAGTGTGACTGAGAAGGAGGGATGCTAATTAGAGGTATGTGACGGGAACTTCCTGCTGAGGACAACTGGCGCTAGGTCCCCTGGGGACTTTACAGGGATGCTTCTGAGACCTCTGTACATGTCTCAGAAACGTAAATCTTTAAGGGTCGTGCAACCATCCCTGGGCTCCGATCCTCACTACATAAAATTCCTGAGGGGTTTTTTGCCACCTAAATTCTCTTACATTTCAGACTGATGGACGACCTTTGTGGCTCTGATCAGGCCTGAGGCAGCAATCATGCACAGAGATGCCTCCCATCACCCAAAGCAGCAATCAAAGGTGGACCAAGATGATGGACACCTGTCCATAAGCATCTGCTGCCCTGTGAGTGCACTAGAATGGCTTGCACTGAATTTACATGGGCTCGTAGTTTTGAACAAACTCTTACAATGCACTGTGTTCAGGGGAAGAGTGAAAACTCGATAATCTCTGTGGTCATGATTAAAAAGATACAAGAGATAAACTCGAGGGGTCCCAGGCCCTTGGGTCAGTGGAAGGAACATAACACTGCTTGTTTTGGACACAGTCTCCTGTCCTGGAGGAGGCAGAACCCAGAGTTAGGTCTTCACTGCTGCTGTGAACCTCCCGTGCCTGCTTGTTTTATTGGTTTTGTCCCATTTTCACTTTTCTAGAATGAACTCTGGAGCCCACACAAAAGAAGAGTCCCTTCACCTAGACTTTATACTAACTTAAGGAGAGATGGTTCCAGGGAGATTTGGAGCCCCCAGCCTCTTAGGGGAGATTGGAGTGACCCAAATGCCTAAGTGATGGCTCCTGCCCACTCATCTTTAGGTGTCAAGTGTAGAGCTTGAATTTTGCCACTGTAAAGCACAACTTTCATCTGAAACGTGGCACATTCCGAGAACTTTGGTGTGCCCTGCATTATCTGTGTAAGAGTTGTCAATTTAGACAGCGTTAGCGGAGTGGGCATGACAGATGTCCATGCTGTAGTCTCAGCTACCCTTAGACTCTGTGCCGAGGATCACATGAGCATCAGCTAACAGTCAGTTTGATAAGTGCACTGAGGCCTCATTGCCCCTCCTCCATCCACGAAGCTATAGTTACTGACATTTGATTTTTCTCACAAGTACAAGGCTTTAACAAAAAAGATTCTAATAAGAGAAAAGGAAGTACCGTCAATTCCAGACTTCTTATCTAGGCTATGACAGGACATTTTGAAATTATTTCCTGAACTCTGTTTCCCAGTTATAGCAAGCATTTATTTATCCTTTATGTCTGCAGCTACTTACAGTTATACTCTGATACAGAATAATACATATTTTATTTATTGTTTTTATTGAGCAATATATTTTTCTCTGATCCTTTCCCTCCCTCCTCCTCCCCTTCTATCCTCCCCCATGGTCCCCATGCTCCCAATTTACTCAGGAGATCTTGTATTTTTCTATTTCCCATGTAGATTAGATCTATGTATATCTCTCTTAGGGTCCTCTTTGCTGTCTAGGTTCTCTGGGGTTGTGAATTGTAGACTGGTTTTCTTTGCTTTATGTCTAAAAACCACTTATGAGTGAGTACATATTATGAAAAATGCAGTAATATAATAAAAATATACTTCCCTGCTCACTGCCAATGTTGCTAGCACTCTGTGGGTTTTATGGGACATAAAAATGTTTCCTGAGCATTCGGTTCTTGTTACAAGTGATTGATGATAGGGGATGTCAGCCAGAACATGGCAGGTGCCATATTGCTTTCCAACTTAGTTTCCAGCAGACAGCTATATAAATACTAAGAGATGACCCTTTCGCATAGGACACAGATGCAGTCATGGTTAGTTTTTTGTCAGTTTGACACAAACTGGAGTGGGCTGGGAAGAGGGAACCTCCATCAGATTGTCCTGGAGGCAAGTCTGCAGGGCATTTTCTTGATTAATGATTGATGTGGGAAGACCCAGCTCACTGTCAGGTGAACCTGGATTGTATCAGAAAACAAGCCGAGCAAGCTGTGGAAAGCAAGCCAAAAAGTGGCAGCCCTCCATGGCCTCTGCTTCTGTCCCTGCCTCCAAGTTCTGGCCCAAAGTTCCTACCTTGACCTCCCTTTATTGATGGATTATGACTTTAGATCAAATTAACTCTTTCCTCCTTTAAGTGATTTGATCAGAGTTTTATCATAGTCATAGAAAACAAATACTTAAAGTGAAGCGGTTGTTGGTTTGTAATTTATAACCCAGTGATCTCCCAGATACCTTCAGATGCCTTGTCCACCTTGTCAGGGCACTAGCGACTCTTCCCTCTTAAACATTATTGTCACCACTTCAGTCATGGTGCTTTCTGTCCACAAGAACAGGAGGCTAATATACTCTTTGTTCCCTACATGGGGTAAGAGCCAGTATTTCCGGGATATTAATAATTACTACGTGCTGTGGGACAATGGTTTTACACTGTAGAGACTTGTTTCTTGTACTTGTTTAATAAAATGCTGATTGGCCAGTAGCTAGGCAGGAAGTAGAGGTGGGGCCATGAGAAAAAGAAAATTCTGGGAGGAAGAAAGAGACAGTCTTCAGTCGTCACCCAGATGCAGAGGACACAAGATATGACTGCCTCACGGAAAAAGGTTCCAAGCCACATAACTAACACAGACAAGAATAATGGGTTAATGTAAGATGTAAGAATTAATTAATAAGAAGCCTGAGCTACTAGGCCAGTCACTTTATAATTAATGTAGACCTCTGTGTTATTTCTTTGAGGCTTAAGGTCAGCGGGAACCAGGCAGGACAGATGCTTCAGTCAACAACTAAGGAAGAAGTTTCTCTCCTATGGCTAATGTCCTTTTGGCACACCGTGCTGTCATTCCAGATGGACACAACTGAACAGGTAGGGTCAGAAAAGATCCTTACCAGTTTCTGCCCCGACAGGACCTCCAGCAGAGCAAGCAGCTTGACACCATCTTTCATGTCTTCAAAAAGGTCATCCACCACCATGGGAGGCTTCCGCTGCAAGACAAAAATGTCACTCACTGGGGTGAAATTCATATACACTTTATCATCCATCCATCTGTCCATCCATCCATCTGTCCATCCACCCATTCACTACTTACTTGTGTTATGAGCTGAACCAAGGCTGTTTTAGGCTAGGCATAGGCTCTACCACTAAACTATACTCCAGACTCATTGATTATGTTTTTTATGTAATTACCAGTTACATATTAAAAGCTTCAAGAAGAAAATTAGACTGGCACAAATAAAACTAGGTATCTAAAAACCTCGTTATACCCTATCGCTGCACTCAGAAAAGTCAAGCTGGTGCCCTCATAGAGCCTCCGGCCCCACTGACTAGTGCTCAGGTCCTGGAAGGTACTCTGCATGCTACTGGAGAAGGAAGGTAAACACGAACCCAGCCACAAACTCTTCAGTCTACAATGGTGACCCTGCCTGCAAGATACACTGGTGCAATTGTGGCACCATACGTGTGGGAGTAACCAACCCCTGGCTGGAATTAAGGCTCACTCCATGAGATGGAACCCATGCCTGAGGCTGACCAGGTATCCAAGAACCTGAAACAAGACAGGCCATGGACCTATGGGAAGGCAAAATATTAGTGTTCTGCTTAAAGAACATAGCAATGAAATGATTCCTAATGGCATTCTGCTGTACTCAGATCAGTATCTTGCTCTGTCATCCACCATCAGAGAAGCTTCTTCCTGCAGTAAGTGGGGATAAATACAGAGACCCACAAGTGGACAATGCATGGAGAGCAAGAGATCTTGGAACACTCAGACATAAGTAGGATGTTTCCACCATATCACTCCCCTCAGGGAACTCTGAAGCAGAGGAGGCAGACACCAAGGAAACAAGGCCTTGGGACATGACAGGAATGAGGAACATATGCACTCATGGAGTGTTTGGCAGCACACATGGCCATGCACAGGTCTAACACAGATGAGATCCTAATGCTGAGAGGAGAGGTAGACACAAGCCCCCATCCCTAACCCAGAAGCTATCTGTAATTGATAACTGCTCATGTAAGAAAAATTACTTTTCTCCAGTGGGGTCTCACTGGGGATGGCCAACACAAAATAAACTCAGTGCTGTTCGTGGATGGTTTTTGTCTCAGTGCTTTTTCTTTTTTCTTTTTTTTAAATTTATTTATTTATTTATTAAAGATTTCTGTCTCTTCCCCACCACCGCCTCCCATTTCCCTCCCCCTCTCCCAATCAAGTCCCCCTCCCTCATCAGCCCAAAGAGCAATCAGAACTCAAGAACAATGGCAATGGGTTTTTGATCCTACTCAGTGCTTTTTCTGGTTAAAGGATTTTACCCCCTTACATATCTTTTACTTATCTACTAAGGCTTGCAATTTTGTTTTTATGTGGTTTTTTGTATGTACAAATTTGCATGTCTCAGCATTTCTATATGTTTCTTGTGCTTTTTCTGTGCCTGTTTTTCTCTCCATTTGTTTTGTACTATTTGGGTCTATGTATTTATTTATGTTATTATTAATTATGTCAGTATTCTAATGAGAAAGAAAGGATGTAGATTGGGTGAGTGGGGAAGCCTAGAGAAACTGGAAGGAATTGGGAAAGAAGAAACTGTAATCAGAATATTTTTTATAAAAATATATTTTCAATAAGTTAAAAAATTAAAACCTCATTATATTTAATGCTTAGGCTTTAATTTATGTGCCAGATCCTTTCTAGAAGAAGAGTTTTTAACAAGGTGAGCTGGTGTCAGATGAAAAGCAAAGAGGACACTGTGAACTAAAAAGTTACAGAGTTCACAGCAGAACTAGACAAACATCAGGGGTTGCCCCAGACTAAGGGGAACAGTGCCACTTCACCATGAACAAGGCATCTGATGGGACTCAAGGAGCTTCGGGCTCTGGAGGGCACTTCCCCCTAGGCTATAGGACCACACAGGGTGTTCCTGAAGTGTGCAGCGGGTTGTGCTGTAACTCACAGAGCAGTACTCAGCACACCTCCTCTCAGAGGAGCCCGAGTCAGGAGACCCTAAGTGTACAGGCAGTACACATGATCACTGAACCCTCTCTGCTCCTGTATGCAAAAGAAAAAGGCCATTTCAAGTTACCAGTATCTCTAATGTTATCACGTTGAACACTGTTGAGATGCTGCGGAGGCTGGAGTTCATCAGAGTGCTTGGGAGAGCCAGCAGTAGGCAAAGCAGTAAGGATTTCATGTCAATGTCCCATTGGGGAGAGATGGGCTCAACATTGAGTCCCAGAAACAAAACTTGGTCTCTTTGTCAGAGTTCAAGCTCCATGTTTTCCTGACTCCTGCTGAACTTTGTTAAAGGCCTAATGCTTCACTTTCAACCATCTGTCTCTCTTCTTTTATTTTAAAAAGTGTGTTCTATGTAGAGATGCTGAGACGCACATTGTTCCACTGAGGTCCACTTTCTCCTCCACCCGCGGGCATGAAGCATTTCTGTTTCTTTCACTGACTGCATGAATTATGGAGGCTGAATGTTATAGTTCTAATTTTAAATGGATTTCTCTTTCTTTTTGAAATGAACAGCTGAACACATTTTGTTCTCATGCTGTGAAATACATGTTCAAAAATAGCAGCCTTTGCGTTTTCAGTCATTCCTTGCTGGATCCCACCATTCACGCTGCTTCCTTATTATATAGCAAAAACTTAATAGACTTTATATCCCAAAAACTTAAGTCAAATTATTTAGAATAAAAAAGCTGTTGCAATAAAAACCAATGTGATTTCAGGCAAATTATTGTATTATCCATTTATCCCCATTATAAATAGAATACAGGTATCACTCAAAGTACCAACTTGTATCCTAATAACTTAAAGCAAGAGAAACAGAAGGAAAAGCTCATAAATATATGATAAATTTAGTGACAAAATAAAAATAAAGTTTTACCTGGATACCTAGGGAAAACTAAAAGAAAATGGAAATTTCCACAAAATAATAAACATTACAAGAACTTTGGCACCAAAGCTTTGATATTGCAAGGGTAAAAAATATGCAAGGATGATGACATGCATAGATGATAGCACTCACGGTGATAACATGTATGTGTGATGGCATGCATATATAATATCACACATGGTGATGATAACATGTCTTGGTGGTAACACGCATGGGCTGTAACATGTATGGGTGGTAATATGCAGAAATGAAAACATACAGAGATGATAAGATGTGTGGACACACAATCTGGCACCGCACACACACACATCTCTCTCCATCTTTGGAGCACAGTGCTCCTGGGTGCTTCTGGAACTGGCCTTCAGGATAATCCACAGCGACTGCTGGACAGTCCTCAGCCCACTGTCCTCTTTCTGGGGTTGCTGACACCCTTCTCCTCTTGCCCCAGTCCTTTGATCCTCTAAGGTTTGCCAGTCTGACTCACAACCTTCCTCTCCACTCTCTTTTCTCTCTATATCCTTCTTTCCTTGGCCTTCCTTCTCTTCCTCTTTTCCTTTCCATTCCCCTCCTTTTTCTTCCCCCCATCTTCCTTTTTTTCTTCTTTCCTTTCCTTCTTAGCTGTGGCCAACCTCAATGGGTCTCCTGATCTTCACAAAATTGTCAGCATGGATTTAACTCTTGAATCCTTCCCCCCTTTCAGGAGTGAGCTCCCTTAAGTGCTGTTGGAAACACAGCAGACTTCGTATGTGTTTCTGGCTTGCCTGCTTGGATGACTCAGGGAATGCAAGTAAATGTTGGGTGGAATCAATAAAATATATCCATTTGTCCAAACTCGCTTCAGAATGAAAAAGAACCACATTTTATATCAAGTATATTTCTGCCCAGCACACAGTATCTTTGATGACCATGGCACAATTATTTCTCAGTTGACAGATATGAAATCTTTCAGCTGAAGTATATCTGTGGTTACATGTATAGATACAGCACCAAGACGACTCTTTGGCCGGATTTGGATCATAGGGGTGGAAACCCAAAGGCAGAGAGAAATGAGGACAACTGATTGGAGCCTGATGTAACAGAAAGTGAAGGCTATCGCTTTGTTCCCACTGCTTTTCAAGAACTGATAGAACCATGACCACGATTATGCTATGTTGTCTTTTTTTTTGGAGAATATTTAGAAGTCTTACTCATCACAGTCGCCTTTGGTTTTAGCAATCCATATTCAGTGGAATCAGAACATTTTTTGGCCAAGTCTGAGGAGTTCAAAAACGGACTTCTTGCACTGTAAGTGAAGGGCTTTTCTGTTGAGCCATTCTTTCTAAAACTTTCCTTAGATAAGGTCCGTGTCCTGTGATGCGGCTCTAAAAGGATCCCTGTCCTCTCATAGTCCTAGAAACTCAGAGAATGTGCACAGGTCTCCGCGGCTAAGGAGCTGACGCTGTCTGGTGAGCCCTTGGGTATTGCAGTCATTCCAAAGCGTGAAGCAGGGTGGGGCTCCCCATTTCTACTCCAGTCTGCCTTTGCCTCCACCACAGTAGAGGTGCTCTGTAACAAGTACCATTATCGTCCTTTAGGGACTGCAAGAAAATCAAATATCTCCCTCCTTTAAAAAAATATTTATATGTGTGTGGGTGTGCATGCACGCCAGAAGTAAACTTTTGCTAATGAAAGTGTGTGGTAAGGTTGTGTGTGTATACGACTATGCTGTGAATAGGTGTGTGTGTGTGTGTGTGACATGTATTTCCTTACTAGTATTATATTACTGATTGTTAGATATTTAGTGACCAGTAAACCCAGATTAGAAAATCTCTAAGAGAATTTCAGGCCACAGATGGCTACTTGCTTTAGGTGGGACACATACTGTAAACAAAACTAAGGTTTGCAAAGCATGGCACATGGCCATGGCCTGGTATATTCACAGTACTGCCTTCTGCACATAGTGTTGGGAGGTGCTGAGAAAAGGAATGGCCATAGTTTTGTTCTATGCATCCCTGAGCCCTCTGTCCAGTTAGATGGCCCCTCATTCCCAGAAACAGACAAACTATTCCATCTGACTTACATATGGCTCACGGAAGGATACAGGCTACCGGAGAGTTTAGAGGATAAGTTTTCCATCCTAGAGCCCACACAGGGAGTCCTCATTCCCTGATGGTTATCTTCAGGGTGGGGACAACACAGAAAACAACAGGAACAGAGAGAAGAACAGAATGGGAAGAGGGGTGGACCAGCAGATGTCCGGGTGAGTCCCCTCTGGAAAGGTTGGTCAAGAGCCTACTACACCAAAAATCTATCAAAGTACCAGGCTAGTCTTGGACCACATTGGTCAAGACCACAATAACCCCCACAGGTGGCATCTAACTAAAATTAACGTATCATCTAGAAGAGTTTGCCATGCCATCTAGGCAATCAAAACCATTCCCACCAGCTCCACAAGCCAGGTAATTCTGAGATTTTGCATGCATCAGTTTCTCATGCATGGATGCGCTCTGGCTATTATTTTCCACCATGCTTTGGCAGCGGCGGGAAGAAACTTCCATTCTATTTCATTTCCTCTAGTGGAGAGCAAAGCCATTTCCACTTCCCTGATTATTTAATTCAACATCAAATAAAGGTCCCAAAGGCTTCCCCCATCTGCTGGCACAGCTTCAAGTGTACCAGAGACACTCTGCTGGTAATGATTTTTTTTTTTTGTACAATAACATGTTTTCTCCGATGTGGCACAGAGCCAGAACATGTCCTCACTTATTTCCTCTCCATAGCACATCCGGGGCTGTACTGGACACCTCCATATTGCTCATACCCAGTTGCGGATCCATTCTCAAATTGTACTAGCTTCTTTTCAAAACTCGCCCAGGATCCAGTCACCTTTAGCTACCTACACTGTTGACAGAAAGTCAGAAAGTCTTTCTCTGTTTTGTTCATGGTTTCGCTTTCAGTACCTAGAACATCACTTGAGCTGTCAAACAGCATTCCAAAATATGTGTCAATATATGAACATAATATAGTTTGCAGGAGGAAACTATGACAGCCTTTATCACAATATTTATTAATCTCCATAAACCTTGTGAGCTTTGAACTCCCATTATCCATAATCTAAAAGTTTCCAAGCTACTGAATGTGATGCATTTTGAGAGAAATTTCTTTTGTAAGCATTTAATTGCACATTTGGAAATAGCTAATTATCAATTCAGCTCCCCTAGATTTATTAAGGCATAATCAACAGCTAAAAATTGAAGCTATTTATAGTGTTTGAGGTGATGTGCTGGTTTGTGTATACACTCGAAAACTCTTAAAAGCAAGCTACTTAACATATTCATGATCTCACATTGGTACTATAGCTTTAAGAAAACAAGTGAGGGATGGGGTGAATGTGGGCATTAACTGAAGCTTTGCTCTGTTGTCTTCTTGCATTGGTTCACAAATAGGTCCAGTGTATGCAAGGAAAGGGATGGGAGTGAAACTCAATTAAGAAAGTGTTTTCAATATAAAGATTTTAGTTACTTTTTATTTAATAGATTATTATTTGAAATGTCATACATACATATAATGTGATTTGTCAAATAATTCTCCATTTGTACATTTCAACTGCTCTCTTACCCTCTGATACTTTTCCCAGATTCATGAATTCCTTTTCTTTTTAAAAGAAAAGAAAAACCTGCATCAATGTAAAAAAAAAAAAAAAGAAAGTGTTTTCATGTAATATACTCTTGGTGGAAAGGCAACTGGGAAAATGAAAACAGCCATTAAAGTGAACACATCACTTAATTTAATTATCATAGGTCTACAAATCTTTAACCTGGAAATCCTAACTGATTCTTTTAAAGTAATACTTGAATCGAATTTGGTATAAAACAAAAGGTGCTCTTAATAGATGTCTTCTGCATAGCATTACTGTTCCCACGGTGCACAGCGTTACTGTTCCCACAGTGCACAGCGTTACTGTTCCCACAGTGCATAGCGTTACTGTTCCCACAGTGCATAGCGTTACTGTTCCCATTACTGTCGAATGCTGCTGTATTTGGAAATAGGGTCTGTACGTAGTTAATCAAGTGGAAATGGGGTCATATCATGGATCTTAAGCCAGTGTGACCAGTATCTTTATATGAAGAGAGAACAGGGGGAATAGACCATAATACTCACAGATATCTTAATTATCTGGATTAATTAAGCTAAGATCATGAAGGAAAAGACTGATGAGCATCCTTAGAACAAGAAGGAGAGAGACCAGAGTTCATTTTCCACCGAATGAAGACAGAGAGAACAGCAGCCCGTAAGCTAGGAAGACCAAGTCCCCCAGCACCTTGACCTCAGGCTTCTTGGGATTCAGAACTAGGTAGAAGCTGTCATGCCAGCCTTGCTGCCTATGATATTTCATTACTGCAGCTAACCTGGCCTACAACACCCACATTTAGGAGTTCTGGGCTCACACCACAACTTTGTCGTTTGCTGAATTACCAGGCTTATTAATTAACGCTGAGCTTTGAGGACTTGGCCTATAAATTAATGCAAATGAAACACTTGCTTGCTGTGAGAATTAAACGAGATAAAATATAAAGGGGCTGAGGTTCATGGTCGGGACATGTGTACTCAGCACACAGCATTGCTACAATGTAAAATCAGACTTCGTGATTCAGGCTAAGACAAGCACACACGTGGAACCTGGACTTGAACAACTCTCCCTGGACGTCTCTGTCAGGGTAATGATTATGAAAACTCCTGCTTCCTTCCTCTAATTAGCAGAATTAAAGAACAGAATGGTTCAGGTTTCTTATCAATAAAAAGAGAATTATCGTTTTCTCACCTAAACAGAAGTTTCATCTCGGAAAGAAATGTGGTCAGTTCCATGAAACCACTGCTGGTTTATCTAAGACTGGTCAGTTCCATGAAGCCACTGCTGGTTTATCTAAAACTATATAGCACGATATTGGCCACTTGTGATTTAGATAACTGCAGACATACAGAGTCCGAAACAAATCTATGAAAAGTATAACTATGCACACAAATTTAAAATTTTTATTGCAATGTACTAAAAGTAGCATAAAATTATACACAGAAAATTCTTAGGTTTCTCCTCTACTTCGTTAAGATAGATGAGCTAATAAAAGTGTGTTTCCAAGAACCATATTGTACACTTATCTACATGCGATCTCTTCATGACTGCTGTCATAATATCTATAAAAAATTGTCACAGCAGAATGGAATGCCTGCCATCAATAACAGAGTTGATTATATAATTACAAATCATTTATAGAGCCACAACTGAGGAGAGGAGTCAAAAAACACAAATGAAATATTCCAATCAAAAACCCTAGGGCACAGGGACTCAGCATGCAAAATGCTGGCTTCCTGAGCACAAGGACCTGAGCTTGATCCCTAGCAGGCATAGAAAAATCCAGACACAGTAGAGTGTGCCTTTAAACAGAGACCTGGCAGGGGGAGAAGGGTCCTTGGAGTTCACAGGCCATCCAAAAATAAAATAAAATGTAGATCTTTCAAACTGTCTGAATCATGAGCTTGGATTCAGAAATAAACCCTGCATCCAAAAGAGAGAAAGAGAGAGAGAGGGAGAGAGGGAGAGAGAGAGAGAGAGAGAGAGAGAGAGAGAGAGAGAGAGAGAGAGAGAAGGAGGGAGGGAGAGAGAGAGAGAGAGAGAGAGAGAGAGAGAGAGAGAGAGAGAGAGACTGATTGAAGAGGTTCACGTCAGCTCCTGGCCTCCAGCTGAGCATGCACACACACATATGCGTGCATACAAACAACACATAAAACACAGCACACACACACACACACACAAAACACAGGACACACACATACATAACACACACACACCTCCTGAAATTAACTTCTATGAGCATCTCTGAATATGACCTCATGAACCCAAAACTGGACGACCTCAGAGAGGACAGAGACACCAACATTTTTGTATCTCAGCGGTGTATTCCTCTTCATATACCTGCCAGGATCTGTTATGAAAGATGATTTGGGATGTAGTCAATTTCCTGATTTGATTTTGGGGAAATAGATTTATTCCTTTAAAAAGGCATTTAAATTATTCTCTAAAGTATTTTTAAATAATTATAGTTTGTTAAATTACTAAAATACTATCACAAGAATTAGGGTTTATCATTACAGTTTAAATCTACAAAATTTCTTATGGTTGTTGTACCTAAGCCCTTAGACTGTCGGAATTCTGGACATTATATGCTGCATTCTAGAAATAAGTTTATCTATTTCTGGTTATTTCAACATTTTTCTCCTTTAATGCTCACGGAGATGAAATGGCATGGCCTACTATGGAAAGTTAAAACTAACATTTAGATTATCAGAAAAAATAGAAAACATAGCAATTTTGAGGTATTGGTTCTTATTCTTACTTTCATTGATAGATGTCAACAGAACCTGCAGGAAGTATACATGAGGCATGTGACAAAGGAATGCAGTGCTCTTTAGCTTTGTCCAAATGGGTTAGTTGTCAGATGACCTTCAGCAGCCCCAATACACAACGCTATCTATATTAGGGACTACTACATAGGGAAATGTCAGCCACGACACAGAGACAGGCATGCGACTTCTGTCCCTCGGCTGAGTTCCCATGTGTATTAGGAATGTAAGAGGAGTTTTCATTTGCTTCAAGTCTAAAGACGTCAGACCAAACTTGGGGGCCTATTGTAGGTAAGATGTTTGGATACCCTCTAAATCCTGATGTTGAAACCCTCTACCCAGGTGTGATTGTGTTTAGAGGCAGAGCCTTGACCTAGCAATTAGACTCAGGCCGGGTCACAGGTGGGTCTCTGTTGTGATGGACGGTCCTTACAGGAAGAGAGAACACAGCTCATTCTCTCGCTTTCGTGTGAGGACATTAGAAGAAGCCAGTAAGGAGCCCATAAGGCCTTCATGAACAAAACAAGTGAATATCCTGGCAGGTTGATCCCTGAGACTGTGGGACAGTAGCGTTCCTTGCAGAACCACTGGACTTCTGAGCAATATTTGAGATTCACACCGCAGTAGAAATGTCCCAGGAAGAAGACTCCCAAGCGCCACTCTCCACAGAATTCAGACAACTGTCCTTTCAACTGAGTCTATTTTTTAAAAATGACGTCTCTTGCTTTGTTGTTGTTTTTTTTTTTTTCAATCAGCAACATAGGAGAATAATTTTTGTGGTGTCATGCTAAGATCAAAGGTCATTTTGTATCATCCTTTGTTTTCAAAGACAGTGCCACCTGTGGACACGTGGTCACCTCACAACCTAATGTAGATTCTCTCAGATGATCTCAGTGTTTCTAGTGCCCTTCTACCTAGGATATATTCTCACCAAAGACCAAAAGCCTGTCAAGACCTTCTCAAATAAAGCTCCTTGCATAGGACAACTCATTCATTGCTCCTTTCAGTACTAATTGGAACAGACACAACCAAACAAAAATCCAGCACAAATTCTCTCTCTGTACATGACACATACCGTTCCATAGAAGCAGCAACTGAATGAATTATTTTCTCAAGGTTCATAAAAATTACATAAAAGAGTGTCTTTTTACCAGCTGTCACCTCATTTCTTCCCAGAGGTGGTTATCAAACTCCACACTTAGGGAGCAGATAGCCAACCCATAATACCACCAACATCCCTGTCAGGAGTGGTGACAGCAACCGTCCTTTACAATGTGCTCTTTGTGGGATTCATTAACAACATATTATTGTTGGCTCCTATAAGATGAACCTCTAACTCTGGAAGGTTTTCTTTACCTTAGCCAGGTGGGAATTGATCCATTTTGTGAAGGTGCGCTTCTGTACAATCTCTTGTTCATCTAGAAGGCAAAGGATAGCTTTGGTTAGATAATCGAATACCTTACAAAGGTCATCACCAAATACTTGCTTATACAACTCTAAAAGAGATTATAAAGTTCTTTTATCTTCAGCTCAATTTACTACTAATCGTTATCCTGAAGGTTCAGCACAGTTCTACGTACATAAATAACTAAACCCATCTTTATAATGTTATTGGAAAGCTCAAGTCAGTTAAAATTCCAGCTTGGAGTGGAAGCAGTGGCCATGATGTCTCATGGCCTAGATGAAGAGCTGTTGGCCTCTGTCTATAAAGGTCAAATCCCTTGTAGGTTAGCCTTGCTCCTAGGCAGGCCCACCTCCATTAGAGTACTTGAGCAACACAAATTGGACTTAGGGAGGTGATACTGAATCTGGGAAGACTTGAAAGAGATGACTATAATAAAAATACATTGTATGAAATTCTCAAATAATTACTAAGTCATTATCATAAAACTTATTAGCAAATATCTTAGGTGTGTGATAGGCTAGCCCTATGGTTAGCTTCATTCACTCAAAGCTTACCAATAAATCCCCCTCAACAAGTCTGTTAGAAGTAAAAGTTCACTGAGAAAAACGAAAGCACCAGTTTCCTCTGTTAGAGGATACAGTCAGTGCTAGGTGAGAAGGGAAGGGACAGATGGACGTGAATACATGAAGTCTGCCAGGGAGACAGAGATGGAGATGGAAAAGCAAGGTGGGGTGTGTGGAGTCACCCCATAAAGCATATGTGATTATTTGGGTCTGGACAGCCGGGGAACAAAAGTGCCGTCTCCATTTACATGATGTTTCTCAAATGTTTGGGGCTAACTTGTGGATTCCTTCCAGGATAATGTGGTTTGATGGAACAAGACCCCTTGAAAGGTCTCCATGAACCCTTAAAATATTTCTCTCAACAAACAGCACAAAGCAGTTTTGAAAAACAATGCCCAAATTCCCAAGATGATTGTTTATAAATGTTTTATTTTCATTTTAAAAGGGTTAGTTATAAATGATTAATGGTCACAGTCAATTTCTTGTTAAAAAATTAAGGAAGATATGATATAGAGATGAATATTTTGTATTGGTATGGATCTTGGTCTACTGCTACAAATTTAAGGTTGATTTTTATACTATATATACATATATATATTTCTGCTCTTGTTTAAAGTATTGTATTTATACAGCTCATTAAAAATATAATGTATAATTAAATACAGATTAATAGATAGTCATCTGTAATAATCAAACTTAGAGTCATGTTAGTTTTCTAAATATGTAGAGATATATTTTAGTTATATAGATAACCTTCAACACTTAAAAGAACCTACAGAACATACATTTAAAGGGTTTTAAAAATTTAGACTTTTCTCAGTAGTAAGGCATATCTGCTTCTGTCAGCACTAATTACTTCAGAGAGGTTGATAGGAACTGAAGAAACTCATTATAAAATTTGCCTTCAATATAAAAAGGCTAGACATTTGGGCAAGAAACTGCTCTTTCCTGGAATACTTGATGGTATGCTGTATAAACTGGACATGCAGGACCTACAGAAAAATGACTGCTGAACTTGCCAAAAAACGTGAGACAGTCCTTCAGGGTTCCTGCTTCATTAAAGAGTCTGCTAGACATTCTGCAGGACACAGAAGAAAGTGACTGACAAACTGCCAGTATAGGCACAACTGTCTTTGAAATTTCCTGCTTCATGGAAAAGTCTGCAGGATACTATGGGCCTGTAGGCTGAAGATGGATGTGTCAACATTACAGAAAAATTTTGGGTGACTGTCCAGGCAGCAAGATATCTCTATCAATTCTAGAGTTTTCGAAGTTGCTTACAATGCACTTCTATTTACTGAGATAATGTTATATCCTTCTGGGGTCTTTGATGGAGTTGAAGACAGATAGTCATATTTTTCCTTAGTTATGATAAAAGACAAATTAGGTATAAAACTTTAGACTCACAAAGAAATATTGCAACTGTAATTCTTATTCAATACCTGTTTTGTAATTTTACTATTTAAAGTCAAAATCTTCCTTTTTAATTAGACAAGAGAAGATGATGGGGGATTCCCCTCTATATGCTATGAATGTTTTATTACCATTGATTAATGAAGAAGCTGCTTTGGTCTATGACAGGGCAGAATAGAGCTAGTCGGGAAAACTAAACGGAGGGCAAAAAGAAAGAAGGCAGAGTCAGGCAGATGCCATGTAGATGCCCAATATACAAGAGTGAAGTAACAAACCACAAGCCTCGTGGTAAAATATAAAATGACAGAAATTGGTTAATTTAAGATGTAAGATAGCTAGGAATATGCTTGAGCCATTGGTCAAACAGTGTTGTAATTAATATAGCTCCTATGTGATTATTCAGGTCTGGGCAGACACGGAACGAAAGTGCAGTCTTCACTTACATTTTTCTTTCAGAAAATTCTCATTTTTAAATGTAAAAGTGAAATTATTCACTTCCAGACTTGCCAACTAAATCTCTTTGTGATAACTTAAGAGATTTAAATTGCAGAAGAGACACAATCCTGCAGCAAAGCTCAAACTCATCCAAAACACAAGTATAAGCTGTTTCTATATTGCTATCGACAAGGAATCAACTTGTGACATAGCCAGTAAGGTTCCTTTGTGCACATGTCACCATTTAAATGTGCTTAGAAGTAATCTGAGTGATGTCGTTCTGTTTTCTGCCCTTCAGAACCTTGTGATGTAGCCTCAAGTGTTATTACTATGCACACAGCCTATCTCGTGTCTTTTTCATACTTTTCTCGGTATTGTATATTTTGAACACAGTGAACTTTATCTGTAGCTCCATAACTGAAATCAGCACCCTGCTCCCAAGAACCACAGAGAGCAAACTCTTCATTTTATGTCAGCTTTATTCCCTGTATTTTTTTCAACATCGTTGACTATCTCTTCATCATAGTACTTTTGTGTTTTTATATTTTAAACTAATTTTTAGTGTGTTAAACACCATTAGAATGTTTTGGAACAACATGCTGCTGTTGCTCTCCTTCCCTACTCTGTCTGTCCCATACTACCTCCCTGCCTCCATCCTTCCCCAGCACCAACACTTTCTCTTTCTCGTCCCATGTGCTCTCTTGCCTAATCTCCAATAGTGTTCCCTCTCGTCCTGTACTACCCTCTCTTGATTTCTTTCTATATATACACACATGCACGTTATAGGCTAGGAGCCACATTCACGTATGTACACATGCACATCATATGCCAAGAGCCACATTTACATATACATCTGCACATTATAAGCTAGGAGCTACATTTACATATGCACACATGCACATCATAGGCTAGGATCTATGTTTACATACACACAATGAAACATTGCTTGTCTATGAAGAAAAATAAAATCAATTTGTATGAAAATGAATAGATCTGGAAACTCTGATATTAAATGTGATGACCCAATCTGAGAAAAACAAAAACTCCATGTTCTTTCTCCCCCATACGTGGACCCTAATTTCTTTCAGAGAAACAGGGGATTCCTCATTATTCAGTCCATTGTTGGAGATCATCCCTGAGTCGTTGACCCTCCACACTCCCACAGTAAATCTATAAATAATTTCTGTTTGAACTTCCTATTTCTCCTATACCAATATATCTCTCCTCCAAGCCCCAGTCCTTTTCCACCTCTAAGTTAAGTCTGACTGATTCATCCTCATGTAGCCCAACACCGCAAAGAAGACCGTTGCATCAGTGAGCTTGAGATGTAACTCATGCTCGCTCAGCATGCCCTGACTTCCATCTCTAGTATCCTGTCGCTCCCACTGCCAAAGAAAGAAAAGATGGACACACTTGCAAAGAAAGGCTTTGTTCCTACTTGGGACCACACGGCAATGCAGCCGAATGGTCAGACTGAATAGAGGAACTCCAAGCAGCCTTTCAGGGACCATAAAGGAGTGTATAGACTGCCATTTCATCCTAATCACATGCATTTTATACATGTTTACATATTTATTTTAACTCTAACATGTTGAACAGATTCTTTAAGAATGTATTTCTGAGACATAAAGACCTTAATGCTTGATAGACATCATAAACTGTATCAGAACTGTAAATATTATCAAAAGTCAAATAGTGAATTCCTAAGTGGGTCCATCTTTAATCACTGTCATAGTTAACATAGAGAGCACTGAAAGGAGAAAGTGTTGTGTAAACAAACAGACATATTTTGTGTTGAAATTGTCAATCCCTATAAGAAGAATATTAAATTCAGAAGGGGCTTGCCTTAGGTTAGTATTCACAGCATTTACATCTGAAGATTGTTGCTATGCCCTGAAAGTATCTTTAATGGAGACACTTATATAATACTCTTGGACATCTCATTTACCTGAGGAAGGAGGAATTGTCATAGAGAAAATGACATATTTTAACTCATAATGTGGGCTTGAGAGGTGACTCAATAGATAATGCTTGCTACATGATTATGAAAGCCAAATATATGTTTTGTAAATCAACTTACACTAAAGAGATAGCACAGTTCATCCAATGAACAGAAGACATCAGGTTCATGGCGCTATGTCACTAGGATAAAGGTTAAGAAACCATGAACTGCAGCCATGAACTACTGCTAACCAGAAACAGGAGGACTATCCTTGCCAGTAGGTTACAGTGACCGCATACATCTTGGTGAAGTTCAAAAAGACTTTGAATCTGATATCTACCATCTCTCCATTCTGTTCAGTCTAGAACAGAAATAAACATCCATTGCAACCTCCTGACTGTCTCATTATTGTAGTTAGACTACTGGGGGCAAACAATCTCTGTTTAGAGTCCAGGTCTATGGAGGGAAGGTGCTAACACAAAGCTTCATCTGTACCGAAACCAGATACAATGCATAAGCTAGGATTCAGAGCTTAATGATTGGATTGGTGATAGATGAGACTTTTGGCATCTTGGAGACAGGTATTTTGCATGTAGAAAAATACAAAGAATGGTAACCCAAAATCAAATTTAAATTTCAAATCATAAACTCTTGTGGTTCCTATAATATGAATTTCTAATTTATCCCACCAAAAGGATAGAACTATACTTTTTCTTCCCTTAAATTGATCTCATATTGTATTGATGGGATTAATAATGCAGCAATAGTGACTGTATGTTCTGATTCCAGGTTTTAAGACAGCAGCTAGTCCACCTTGGTGTCCAGGATTACTGTCTGAGAATTACTGCACCAGAAAAGCAGTCTGTTTCAGAGCCCTGAAACGTCACATCTCACAGTCATCGCCAACCATCAAACAAGTCAGCTTGGATGCTAGAGTTCAGCCAGCCCTGCAGATGAGTTCAGCCCCAGGGGAACCCAGGGAGTCCAGCAAGCCATCTGATGCTCACGTTCCTCTGTACTCCAACAAACTTCAGTGCATGGTCCTCATGGGAAGAAAGCTTTCTCCACGGATTGTTCCCCAACCACCTAACTTCCTTCTTGTCACATTGTCTTAGATAGGTATCTTTTAAAAAATCTATCCATATTTGCTTATAACTAACCAGACAAGCATGCTCTGTGACCAGAAGTGACTGGTTTTTTAAATTTTTGTTTGTTTATTTTTGAGATAGGGACTCACTGTAGCCCCACCCTACTGATTTAGAACTTGCTATGTAGACAACATTGGTCTCAAACTCAGAGTCACTTGATTGGCCTCCTGAGTGCTGGCATTAAAGACTTGTGCCACCATGCCCAGCCTGTCAATGTTTTAAGCCACAAAACTGTGGAAGGGTTTGTTATGTAACAAAGATTAACTAAAAGAGTATACTTATGTGACAGACTCATTAACACAATGTGTAATGTGTGTGTGTGTGTGTGTGTGTGTGTGTTCTTTCTGTGATGAAGATTCCAGGTATACTTCTTTAGTCTCATCCTCTGGGATTTTGGTGTTCTGATGAAATGAATAGCAAGGAAAAAATGCCAAGAAACAGAAATCAGTTACTGTGCATAAGACCCAGCATGAACTAATACGGTGTTTGTAAAATGCCAAAATTCAGTGAGGCTAAGAACTTCAATGGAAGTTATTTAGAAGTTATATAACATTAGCCAACCTAATTGAAATTTTCCATGATACCTGACATATGTTGTCAGTCAAATCTAATCTTTTATGATAGAAAAGAAAAGGGTGGGGAGAAGGTGTGTCTATCCTGATATGTGTTTGGTTTATGTTGCTACAATAAATTTATTTTTTTTTTCAAAAAACACAGGACAAATTATAAAATATATAATTGATAAGCTTGAGGAAGCTATTGTCAGCTAAAAATACAATCTGAAGTAATTTTCATAACATTTTCCACTTGCCATTCTCAGCGAAGGAAAATTAGACGGTATATTTTGTTAGTTGAATAATTGTATTTGTTAGGTGGAAACAGTTAAGCATGGATGATTTAGTAGCATGCTCATCAGATGATGTACGCTGGCTTAGCTGCAGGGATGAAGCCGTGGGGAAATACTTGGGTCTTGTGGGAGAGATTTACCCTCCTGAGGAGGCACGGTAGTGAGAACCCAAATCAAGCTATTTGTAATCTTATTTTTATCTGATCTAATGTGAATACTTTTCTCTGAAGAAGTGTAAATGTGTTTGATCCCAGTTGAGGGCCACACCTAATAAATGTCATGGGTGCCATGTGACAATTCTTAGACTCTGGGATGGAAAACAGGGCTGCTGGCCTGGATGTCTTCACAGGCGTCTATATACAGGACCGTGGTGGAGATGTGTGCCTGGGAGAGAAACAGTCATACTAAAGAGACAAACCAGCACACATAAGCAGAGAGGCAGAGAGCAGAGTCTTCTGGGGCAGTGCCTGCTGGCAGCCCCTTTAATGCCCTTTAGGTCTAGATAAACATAATAAATTGCAATTGTTTCAGCAAGTTTTCCACACTCTGGACATCCTTTACTTATGGATACAGCTGCTGTGCGCTGCAGTTTTTGCAGAGAAAACGGCCACACAGTGATGCGACTAGAACGCATTGTGTCTGCAGAACTGGTGAACTGACACATTCCTGCAAGTTCATCTCATTGGATTTCATAAGGGAACCGCTGAGCACAGCAGAGCCTGTGTCATGGACCCAGATATAAACTAGGAAGCTAAAGCAAAGTGGAGGTTAAACAACAAAGATGCCACTATGGACCTGGAGGGACTGTGAGGAGAGAGACAGAGAGACAGAGAGACAGAGACAGAGAGAAGGGAGGGAGAAAGGGAGGGAAGAAGGGAGGAAGGGAGGAAGGGAGGGAGGGACGGAGGGAGAACACCCTGTGAACTCTCTTCCATGAGAATATAAAGAAATTGACCTCACAGAACTGAGGGGTAGAGTGGTGGTTACCCCAGGCCAGGGAGTGTGGTAAGAAGGAAGAGTCAGTGGTCGTGGATAGTATGAATGAGTTCTGGTATTCTATGGCATTATAGGGTAACACTTTTGATAATAATGCATTACACCCCGAAGAAGCTCAGCAGTACATTTAGACGTACTCCTTATAGACAGAGATGAAAGTTAAAAGTGACGTTTATGTTAATTGCACAAACTCATTATCTAACGTATTGATACATCCAAACATTGCCTCATAGTATGCAAGCATCAGGTGCCAGTAAAAAAATAAAATGAACTTTAAAAGAAAATAGGTAGATGACTATTATAAAGAAAACTATAAGTACAGATATTTATAAAATACAATAAAGTCTAAAAAAATAATGAAATTTAAAGTAGTTGATATTCAGGTTTTCAGACTCTTACAATAAGTTAATTTAATTTTAACCAGACATATAAACTCATTTATTTTTTTTGGTTTGTTTGTGTGGCACGTTTCCCTGGACCCATCTCGTGTGCATCAAACTGAGAAGATGGTTCGGTGTTCCTGAAGTCTAGCATGGAATACAGAAATCAAAAGAAATCGCGCACAGTCCATGTTTTATGTGAGAAAGAAAAATTAACAGCAGCAGCGTGAAATACTTTATCAGGTTTAAAAAAAATGCAAACCCGTGACTGTTACAGTGTTGAAGACAATGTGGGTGAGGAGATGCCCCAGCCAGCTCCACCGTGTGCTAGCAAGGGAGCTTTGGGGAAGACCACCGCTGCGGCGGAGGGTGTCTTCTGTTCAGCTACACGAGAATGCCATGAAGACAGCTGATTCTGCCGCGTTTCCAGCTAGCACGGAGGCCACAGAAGAGCTAGACCATTGTGCCACGTGCCAAAAAGTCATTTCACAGACAGATGGACTGCCCTTGATTCTGTAAAAACACCACAGCCATGGACTCCCCTTTTCTGGTCAGAAGGAAGTGGAATATTGGAAGTTTCCTGAAATACCTTCATACAAACACATGCTAAAGTTCAGCCTAATGAGATGGCTCAATGGGTAATTAGAGGCACTTGCCACCAGGTTCAGTCTTCAGATCCACATGCTAGGAGTACATACTACATGCACACATACATACATAATACATACATGCATAGTACAACTCAGAAGAGTTGTACATGCATTAAGTTGTACTATGAACTCTACACTCTACATGTGTGCAGTGACACAGGTGTCCCCACCAATACATACACACAATAAATAAATAGATATGAGGAACTATATGTGGACCAGAATACATTGTTTTATTCAGTGTAGATGAGGAAGGGGGGATGTAGTGGATGACACTGTTAAAGAACATAGTACCTCAAAATCAGTGCAGGCTTTAAAAATAAATATGATTTCCCGAGAAAGTATAACTTTTCTGTAATGTATGTGTTCAATATTTGGCTTTTGTTATTTTTTCTCATTAAACTTTACCTTTTATCTTAATCAGGTTCAAGTTTATATTTTCATCTTTTGAGACTCTTCATTTTGCATTATTGCTAATATTGTTTTCCATTCTTACTTCATGCCAAGCTTCTTTTATTGCCAGACATCTTAATATTTTAATCATTTTCCAAATATATGTAAAATAACTTGCTATGTTTTGACTTTTATTTTATGGTGTCCATCTCTTCAAGATGCAAAAGACATTACAATGTTAACACTCACTGGGGATGAGATGAGGTGCCTGATCTACAGAGTGAGTTCCAGGACTGTCTCCATAGCTACTGAGAAATCCTGTCTCAAAAAAAAAAAAAAAAAGAAAGAAAAGAAAAGAAAAAAGAAAGAAAGAAAGAAAAAAAAGAAAGAAAGAAAAGAAAAACCCGAGTTTAAAAGAGTAAAGTTAAATACAGAGTTAAACCGCAATTTTATGAGACATGTTGAAAATTTCAGTCTCAAAATGTTTCTTCCCAGCATGTGAGCTCGGGACCCTGAAAGACTTCACTGGGTCATCAGTCATGTAATGACCAACATGACCACCAGAGGGCTGTAGCTCCCAGCTGCTTCAGGAGTGTGGTGCCATCCTGACATTTCTGTCAGTGAGCATCTTCCACTGATATCCATGACCCCATGCCATGTCTTCTCACAGGGACTTCACTGACAGATAGCATCAGCTGTAACTAGTGTATATTTTGGGTCCCAGCCCAACACCATGCATGAGTAAGCTTCTATGCAATGTACTTGTGTTTATATTTGGGTAATAAGATTCTATCATTCAGTTAGGGCCTGTGTGGCTGGCATGAGATTGCAGATAGTTATCACTTCCCTTCTCTGATTCAAACGTTGCAACAGCTCAGTGAGGTGACGTCAATACCTGCCTATCCCCATCAGTCCTCCTACCCACTGTAGCTAGGAGGAAATGGCACTCCTTACATCTGAGCCTCTTCCTCCTAACTCGGAAGAAAGGGCTGTGTTAGAGACACCATGAGGACGGCTGAGCCCTTCCTACCTCCAGCCCAGCTGCATAGTTTGGGATACTGGGGCTAGCAAGGTAAATCAACTTGCCTAAGGAGGCACCGATGACACCAAATGACAAGCCATACGCATCTGTCTAGTGCCCAAACCTGGGCTTTCAATCACTTTGCTCCACTCTCGTGTACTAATTGCCCAGAGAAGCTTCCAAAATATTTTCAGGTAAAACATCTGAGCCAACAATAGGCAAGATAGACACTATTCTAAGCTTAGAGACAGGTGATCCAGTGTCCAGAGTAGTGTCTCAGCAAGCACAGGCCTAAGTCTAGGGAAATCCTTCTATCATCGTGGCCCCCATTTTCCACATAAGCAACGATCGGGTTAGAACACACCTGAGCGGTAGATCTGACTGCTTATCTAAGCCCCGTGTATTCCAGCATCTTTCTGAGCTAATAAAAGTGCCCTGCCCCCGTGACATTTTGACCGCCTCCCTTATTCCTCTCACTTTTTCCATCCTGATTCTCAGTCTCTCATTGCTGCCCTGGGCCCCTCATCAGGAAACAGAGTGCAGCCAGATGTGCTCAGAAGCTGGCTTACGTAGGCGCCTGCAGCGTTGTTTCCCGTCCACACATAGCCACCTTTGCAGCTGCCCCGTAATCATGCGTATCTATGGAAACTCTCTGGAGGGAGGGTTTAGCGGATGTGCTCTCAGTCGCAACGTTAGGGGTACGAGGGAAGCAGGACTGCGGGGAGGGAGAGGCCGAACCGAGATGCGATTTTATCTCTGAGGTCCAGGTAGTCTTGAGTTACGTTCTCAATAGAAGCAAGGAACAGAGACTTCAACTGTTGATCAGCTGCAGGATGTGGGCTCTCGGGAGGGGAGAGACTGCTCAGAGGTGGAGGGCGAGTCCTGAAGCAGGACTTACCTGGCAGCTTCAGGGTGATGGAGAAGGAGGGTTCCGAACTGGAGGACAAGCCCAGCCTGTCCTGCGGAGCGCCCGCTGTGTTCGTGGCAGTACTAGTTATTAAGTCCAAAGGACAAAGAGAGCCGCAGCTCTCATTTGTCGCATGTCGCATTAGAGACATTACATTCAGAAGGAATCAAGTATTGCCCCCCAGGTGGGCTAGACACCCAGCGCCAAGCCCTTTATCACCACGACACGCTGCCCCTTCCACTTACTTCAATGTGCCTAAGGCCCTCTTTGTGTATCTTGGATTCAAAACTGTGAACACATTGGTTGGTGCAAGAAAAAGGAGACGATCACAGCCGTCAGTCAGGAGACTGCCAGTTACATCAAGTTGTCCGAATAGTCCAAGCACATTAGCTTTCTGATTACTTAGAATTTTTTCTTACTGATTTATACACTTCCTAGGTTGAACCAGCCAGGCCTGTTGTGCCTTTCCACACTCGGAGACAGCCAGCACGGTTTCTGACTTCTCTCACCACGAAACGCCAGCAACTGCTCTCTACTTCGCCTCTCTCCTTGACCACCATGTTGCCACCCTTCCCCGTTGGTGTTTCAATGCAGGAGATGCCTATGTCTCAGCTGATAAAGGTGGTCATCCAGGAGCGCCCAAAAATTAAGAACTGAGGACTTATCAAGGAGGGATGTGTAATGTGCTTTTTTAAAAAAAAATTGTGTGTAGGGGTCTGTGATGTGTGTTGTGTGTTGTGTATATGTGTATGGTATGTGTGAGAGCAGGTGACCTGCTGAGGTCGGAGCTATTGGATCCCTTGAGCTGGAGTTACGAACAGTTGGGAGCCTGCATATGGATGCCGGGAACCAATCTCTGGTCCTCTGGATGAGCACCGAGTGCTCTGAACTCCAGAAACATTTCCCTCTCCCACCTATCTTGTTTTGCTTTTGGGGGTTGTTCTTTTGAGGCAAGGTCTCGGTATGTAGCCTTGGCCGGCCTAGAACTTACTACATAGGTCAAGCTGGCCTCCAACTCATAATGATCCTCCTGTTTCTGCCTCCCATGTGCTAAGATTAAAGATGTGCCCCACCAGGCCCAGTGTAAGTCCTACTTTTACTATTTTTAATTACTAATTGTAATTAATTTAATCACATGGAAGTAAGTTTATCTACATGTGGGTAAGTGCACATGCGTGAGAGTGTGCATGGATGTCAGAGGTGTGGGATTGTCCTACAGTTAGAGTTATAGGTAGTCGTAAGCTGCCCAATGTGGGTGCTGGGGATTGACTTCTGATCTTCTGCAAGAGCAAAGGGCTGGTATTGTGGGGACTCCTTCAGCCAATAACCTTTAAGATACTGGTTCATTTGGGGTGTGGTCTCATGTACTATAAGTGCAGACAAAAAGCGTGTGTGCTCCCCTTTACTACGGGAGTCGGCTCCCAGTTCCCAGTGCATGCAGTGAACTGTGGATCACCACCCCTACTGTAAGTTTGTCTCCAAATACATAAGCCTTTGTTCTACACCATTCCCGGCGACTGTGGAACTCTTTGATACTGCTACAGCCTCTTTTACCCACTGAGCCATCCTTTCAGCCCCTAAGAAGACCACTGAATGAGAACAAAGCTTTTGCCTGGAATTTACTTCCTCTGGTTTTCTATAGGCTCATCACTCTCTGTTGTCTTAAACTAGCTATCTTTCAAATTCCCCGAGTATAGGTGATGGACATCCCACCAACACAGATGGGGGATGAGAGAAGGAAGCAATAGAATAAGAAATCACAGAAAGGTATAATTTGCAAAATATCCACTCCCTATGAAAGAAACTGTATTGTATTCTTTTGCTACCAGACTTGGTTGTACTTTTTGTTACAGTCTTTATATCTATGTTCTTCCTTTTGCCAAAGCCTAAGAGTATTTTTAAATCACATCCTTATAGTCTCAGCCCCATTCCAGTATTTTAATACTATTGATTTTAGAAGGCACATCATTTCATGGAAATTCTGAATGATTAGAACCAAAGAAATCTTAGCCAAAATTCTGCAAAATATAAAAAAAAAAACTCTTATCACTTGATAAATGTGTGACTGAAGCTGTTGGATATGGTTAAATTGCATGGCTTACGTGGATGAAATTTTGAGAGACTAAATAAATTAAAGGACTGTTAAAATTTGGTATTTTGGGTATAACCAATTAGCATATTCCAAACTTTAACCCGTTCATGATTAGATATTGCATTTTATTTAAAAGTCATAAATCTGCATCAGGAACGGCTCGTCCCAGTGCCCGGGATCAGAGCAGCAAAGGAGTAGCATGTGCATGTCTGTTTCCCAGTTAGAGGAACTGACTCTTGTTCCTTTTCATGCCCTGTGAATTAGTACTGAGCAGTTTCTTGTGATGCCACAATCCCAGCGTCAGGATTCCAGTGGACCCAGGTCCTGTTCTACTTCAGCTGAGGCGGGCTTTCATGGATGCAGACGAAGGCCTCCCCTAATACTAAAACAGCTGCTGTGGGCTCAGAGTTCAGAATACTCTCTGTGGACTCCATTGTCAGGTTCATCACAGTGGACAATATCTCTGACCCATTGCAATGTTACAAGACAGACCCTGGGTACCCTAGCAATAGATCCATATATTCCATGATCCAACCACCAGTTGATCCTGCTTTAAGACACCAGAAAAAAAGCCTTTAGCTGCTCTGCCTACAATCTTTGGACGGAATGACTGGTGGGTAAATGGTTTTGTTTTCAAAGACTGGAAGAGGTGCCAGTGACTCCAAATTCTTAGTCACCAAGAGACGCCCAGAAGATTCACAAATAACCTTATGATACCATGAAAGGAGCAAAATAAAGCAATAGTAACTCTAAATACATAAAGATAGATGAGCTGCCTGGCAAAGAATTCAAAGTATTTTTAAGGAAGAGGTAAGAACTGTTCCAGATAAAAGCTGAGGGAGTTCATCACTCCTGTCTACCTTAAAGAAATGCTAAATGTGTCGTTCAAATAGAAATAGAAAATTATTATAGTATGATAATATGAAGAAGAAATTCACTGTAAAGCTAGCAATCTAGACAGATTTAGAAACACTCAGTGTTGTGATGGCCATGCAAATAACTTCTAAGCAAAGCAAAAACTAAGAACAAAAGTATTTAAGATAACTATGATTATGATAATGTGATATAGTGAAATAAAAGATGCAAATTGTGATGTCAATAACAAAACATGGGAGAAATTAAAACAGATTTTTAAGCATACAGTCAAAAGTTTACCTTTAGAATGTTTCATATAAATCTCCTGATAACCATGAATGAAAAGATAAATAGAGTTTATAGAATTTTTTAAACAAAATATAAAGGTGAAAGCAAGCATGTCCTTGCAAACAATCATCAACTCACAAGAGACAGAAGACAGAAAGAACGGAAAAGTGGGATGGTCTGCAAGGCATTCAGTAAACAAGCCCTTATTTACTAATAACTTTAAACACACATAGGTTAACTACTTAATTAAAATACATAGAATTCTGGGGACAGAGTTAAAAAAGTTAATACACTAGATTACCTTCATAGCACACATAGGCTGGAGTGAAGGAATGGATTAATGAATTCTAAGAAAATTGTGAATAAAAATGACCAAAGGTTACGATATATGTATCAAACAATATATACTTTAAGTCAGAAATGTCACATATTATATAATGACAAGCATTCATTAATAGACAGGATATAACATATTGCGTATTTATGGGTGCTTCAACATTGGAGTACTTAAATATATACAACAAATACTAACAAATGAAGGTTGACATAGATTTCTATATATCACTTTCAGGACTAGACAGACCATCATGACAGAAAAATAAAGAGTGGCAGACTTGAAGAACACCTTAAGCTATAAAAAAAAATACTTTTAAAATGCATAGATAACTGAGAAGAGACAAAGAACAAAAACTGGATGAATCGTCCTTACTAATTTCACATTGTCTTGTGAAGCTACAATCATCAAATTATACAGTCTTGAAATAGAAATGGACACAGCAAGGGACAGGATAGAAACATGGGGAAAAATCATGCAAAACACAGTGAGTTAATTTTCAACAAGGTACTAAGGATACACAATGGAGAGAGCATCTCTCCATTAAAAGATGATATGAAAATAAGGTATATACATGGAAAGGATAGATTGATTTGTACCTTAAATTACACACAAAAATCCAAATTAAATGAAACAGGGATTTAAATATTTCAAACACCAAAGGCCAAAATACTACCAGAAGGATACATTAGGTAAAAAGCTTCTTGACATTAGTCTGAGCAATAATTTTGTGAAAAGCATTTCCCCACACCAAAAGTTAGACGGGATTATATCAAATGGCAATGCTCTAAAAATTCCATCCATCAAAGTGAACAATTCACAGAGCGAAGAGTCTGCTTATGGGCAGGGAGAAGACATCAACAGATCATATAACTGATACGGGGTTAATATCTAAGATATGCAAGAAATCAACTCCAGAGCAAGAAGCACATACCTTCATGTTAAAGAGGCAGAGAATCTCCCCAAATATTATTCAAAAGAAGACATAGAGGTAAAATATGAGATGAGAAAGATTCAACACCAAACCATTAAAGGGTACAAATAAAAAAACACAATGAAATGTTGACATCACAAATGAAAGGTGACCGTTACCAAATAACTAAAGAGAAGTGTCAAGAAATAGTATAGAGGAAAGAAACTGACGCTTCCTTGTGGGTGGAAATACAGCACAGCGCAGCCATGATGGGGAACAGTGTAGAAGCTCCTCATGAATATGATAACTGGACTTCATATGATTGGACCTTTTCAGCTCTAAGATACATGCTAAGGTGATGAAATCAGTGTGTTAAAGAAATGGCATCCTCTCCAATGTTCATGCAGTGTTTTTATGTAAGTCTGGAATCAATTTAATTGTCTATTAGTGGACAAATAGATAGATAAATGGATAATAGATAAATTATTGATAGATGATAAGTAAATAGAAGGTAGACAGATTATAGATAATAGAGAGGTGGAGAGATGAGAGCTAGAGCTATCTAGCTAGATAATAGAGATAGGTAGACAGATGATGGAGTCCGCATTATTCAGACTTCATAAAAAGTAAACTATCATTCATGATATTTCGAAAGATACAGAACAGTGTCATAGAGAGCAAAAGAAGTCAAATACAAAAATATAAAGACTATATAATTTCACTCATGTTTGGAATCTGTAGAAGCTGAATTCAAAAGGACCAAAAGGAGGAATATAGGTTGTCAAAACTGGGGGTTGAGGAACATGGAGATACGTTGTCATAAATACTGAAAGGATGAACAAGACCTGCCAGTCACCTGCAGGAATGGTGAGCACAGAGAGAAATTAACTTTAGATGCTTGAAACTGGCCTAGTAGATTTTAAATATTTTCAGCACACACACAGTAACTTTGTGAAGTGATGATACATTAATTATGTTGATATTGATAATCACAGTGTATAGTGCTCAAAATATCAAGTTGTATCTTTCATTCACATACAATTTATTTGACAGTTGTAACTCGATAAACTCAGAAAAAATGAAATTAGGAAAAAAATTAAAGATATAATGAAATAATTCAAGTATATTCACATTAAGACATGAAATGCAACAAACCACTTAAAAGTTAAAATCATTGCATGAGAAATAAAAAGAAAATAGATCCAGGGAGAGACGAGGGCAGTTTTTGTTCTGCGAGTCAGGTCTCGGTAGCATCATTGTTTATCAGTTTGAGGTATTCCTCAGCTCTGCCAAAATGGCCAACCTTCATGCACTGATATCTTGGATTTTAGATGCCATTGAAGAATCATGAAAAGTTTTGCTATTCAGGCTTTTATTACGTACAAAACCTGCATGCAATAA
Source organism: Alexandromys fortis (assembly GCF_014885135.2). Taxonomy (NCBI): domain Eukaryota; kingdom Metazoa; phylum Chordata; class Mammalia; order Rodentia; family Cricetidae; genus Alexandromys; species Alexandromys fortis. The sequence continues at coordinate 1,963,561 of NW_026067907.1, forward strand.
AAGTTTTCCAAATCCATAAATACACTATTACCATTCACTTTGCTTCTATTCATTTTAGGCTCAGATGCAATAATAAGAAAAACATACTCAAACTTTCTGGGTTATTTTAAAGTCCACTCCAAGCATTCTTTACATTTTTGGTAACTGTGAGTCAAGATGAAGTAGGAAACAAGCATTCACACGCATCCAAACAATCACAGCAAGCTGTACCTTTGATCGCACCTGGAGTCCTGCAGTTTCCTTTCCTCATATTCTGCTTGTTTTACTGACTTTTGAGAGTTGGCGCAACTCAATCAGTATCTAAACCGAACACAGCTTTCACTAAGGGAACGTCAGCTTACTTAGCAGCCCTCTCCCTCAAGGGTCCCTATAGCAACCGTCTGTCTGTGCAGGCATTCTCTTCCCATTCCTCAGCCTTACCCCCTGTGCGCACACCAAATGCATCACTCCTGTGCCAGTGTTTCCGCAGGAGCTGTTCGCACATCAATTTGTGAAAAATGCTTCAGCAGCATTTTCGGTGTACATAAAAAAAGGATCATTTTTCCATTGTATAATTCAGAACTTGCTTGTTTTTATGCTACGCCCTTATTGCTAATTTGATTACGACAGTAATTGCACAACTTGTATACAAATCAAATCACCACGCTGTTCACCTTGGACAACACAGGGCTGTGCCAATTAAATCCTAACAAAGACAGAGAAAATAAAACGTGAATAACTTTTAAAGGTTTTGTTTGTTTTTAAAATAATCATTTATATTAAATAAGGACACTCAGGATTCTTACTTTAGAAATATATTCTTAATGTTAATTTTACACTATGGGAGAAGAAACTACATGAATTTTTTTGTAGAATATCACAATGCTGTTTAATTAATTAATATTTACATGGGTATAATAGTGTTTGTTCTTCTTTGTTAGGTAAACTTCCTGATTTTTCTACAAACATATAATATTGACACTCACATTAAAACTACTATTAACATATTTGCATAGCAAGGCATCAGGATAAAAATTATTATATATTTAATAATATATTAGAGCAAAAATAGAGATTTTACATTATTTGAGCATAGAAAATGTCAGTTAAGAAAAATGTCATATAAGAGGCAAATGTTTGGAGTGAAAAGACTCTGGTGGTGTTTAAATGTTCCATATATTTCCCAAGGCAGTTCAAGGCCAGGTCACCAAACAAAATACATTCCTTGACCTAAAATATCCATACAAAACAGGAATCGACCAGAACCATTCTTATGTCTGCTAATCTGATGCCCAAACAAAAATGAATCAATTCATATGATTTTCCCATGTATGATAGTGATACTTATTGTTAATATCAAGCCTATAAGTGTCCTGGAGTTCTCGAAGTAAAATATGTTGACCATCACAATGATTCATAGGAATATAACAGCTAATATTCATTCAAGCAGATGGAAGCCACACATTTTTTCAGCAGTAGACCTGGGGCTTTGGGAAGGCCACACGTCTGACTTGGACTTGTAACCATGTCATTTACTATGAGACTTCAAGAAGCTGAATAGACTACATGCCTCAGTTTACCCATTTGGAGAGAGATGTCCAAATAACATCACAAGCCTTACTGAACCACAACAAAGATTTCACTTGGTGTTTTAACATTTGATTATTTTTGAGATTTCTGTATGTTTATTTTATTCACGTGGGTCATTTTCCTGCATTATAGGTCTATGCAGCACGTGCATGCAGGGCTTGTAAGAGGCAGATGAGGGTGTGAGATCCCCTTAGAGCTGGAGTGCAAACGCTTGTCGGTCACCATGTGGGAGCTGGGTCCTCTACAAGAGTGGAAGTGTTCTTAACTGCCGAGCTAACTCTGCAATCCCTTGCCTAATGCTTTATAGAAATTCTTTGTACAGTTTTTCACCTTGACCCTGTTCCTTAGTCATTGTTATTCCTTATTATCCAGACTTCAGTTTATCTAATATCTGTCACTAGAGAAACACAGACCCCTACTTTCTAAGAACTTGTTAGTGGACTATGCTTGAGCAAAGACAGGCAAGCTCCGCATTCTCTATAGGTCAGGAGGAACCAGAGTATTTAAGTGACTCTTTTTCCTCTACTTGCTTCATAATATCAAGAATTGGGGCTTTTGGGAAGTTTAGACATCGCAGCATATATTTCCTGAGCAAATCTGAACCATTATTCTTCCTTTATCTTAATGTGTTCAGAGCAAAGAAGCTGAGCAATCACAAAGTTATCCTGAACCCTTAAGGGCAATGCGCCCCATCTAGCATGCACCCCCAAGGGGCAGCATTTGTCCTCTGGGGTAGCCCATTTAATGGCAGTGAGAAGATGGACTGGAATACCTTCCTTGTTCGCTGTCAGGGTTAGTTCATTTTCTCTGCTATGTCTCTCCCTATCCAATTTCAACATCATCAACACAGACTCTTCAACTTTATCATTCTTTTCAGCCTCACTCGTGTTTAAAGAGGCAAAGGACAAGGATATGGAACTCTAAATCACTCTGTTGTTCCTTTATAGCCATACCATTGCTCCAGTGAAGTCGTGTCTGGGAGACTGAAAGACTGTTGGGGAACATTTCACTCCTTCCCAATTTCTCATTTAAACTTCATCTTCATTTAAGTAGCTACTTAGTGCTATAGAAGGGCTGTGGGAATGAAAAGCTGTATTTAAAAGGCTTGCTGTCTAGGTGTCATGGGGACTTTCTGGTGGGAGGAGACACGGGGCAAGGAGAAAAAGGAAGATATGGAATCTGTATTCAGCATCCCTGAATGCCAAGTTTTCCAAAAGCTTTAGAAAGGTTTTTTTTTTTCCTTCAATGAACACAAGTACAACGTGTGTGTGTGTGTGTGTGTGTGTGTGTGTGTGTGGTGGGAATTAATCAAATGGAGACCATTTCCTCACCAACTTGTCTCCCGACACTGAACACAGAGGTATACTTGTGAATTGTAAACATAGCATCTCTACCCATGACGAAAAGCAGTAGAAAGGAGCTTGGAAGGACCCAGGGTTGGAGGAGGCTGCTGGCTTGTTTTATAATAACCTGCCCTTTCTTCTTTAATGAGCCGCCAACTTGTTCTTCCCTTTTATCTTCGGTTTGCTGGCTTCAAGGGTGGTGTTTCTTTTCAGGGAGACATAATAGCAACTTCAGGACTCTGTCACCATTTAGAAAATAACAGCAGCAGGGGGCAGGACTGGAAAGAGGTAAAGGGGGAGACAGGAAGATTGGGGAGCAGCAAAATACAGATTCCGAAGCCATTTCGGTCTAACCTACCTCCTTTCAAATGGCATAAAAGCATGCCGAAAGTAGAAAGTTGGCAGCAAATCTCAGGCTTATGGTGCTGCTGATAAGGCTTAGGGGAGTCCTTTAAAGATGTGTGGATGCCAAATAGACAGAGGTGGGAAGAGAAACCACGGTGGAACTTCCAGCAAGGCGTCTTTGGACCGGTGTCTTTGGAGTACCACTCCAAGATGAACTTCACTACCAATGATGGCCACGGGAGGGATTCTCATCACTTAAGAGTATAATCTCAGAGGTCAAAAAGCACTGCCAAACGCTCTGCTATGCACCTCACAAAGAAGTATCGTTTATCTTTCCAACACATTATTTTAAACATTGACTTTTAAAGTTTATTTTTAGAGTATATACCATAACCTTTTGACACATACACCCATGTATAGAGTGAAATAATCAGTAGTTAGGCATTATTTACCTTTTATGTATGTTAAAAGGAATTGAAATCTACTCAGAAAATTTCACTATATTAATATGTTATTAGTATTATCATCATTGTTATTATTATTTGGTTTAAGACAGTGTTTCTCTATATACTCCTAGCTGTCCTGAAACTTGCTCTGTAGACCAGGCTGACTTGGAACTCACAGAGATCCACCCGCCTCTGCCTCCTAAGTGCTGGAATTAAAGGTGTGCACGGCCACTGCCCAGCTGAGTTAATATATTATTAGCAGTTGTCAACAAACTGGATCTTAGACCTCTAGACCACTCATCCTAGTGTCCCACATAATTACAGCTTAGCACCCTATGGCCCAAGCTCTCCTGGGTTACCTTCTACACATGCCCCTGGTAACCACTGTTCTATTATTTCTACAAGCTGGTTACCGGAGTTCAGAAATTTACGCAACATTTCTTCTATATCTGGCAATTTCATTTAGTTTAATGTTCTTCAGGTTCGCCCATGTTGTTGTAAGTAGCTGACTTTCTTTTATAAAAGCTGAATAATAGTAGCAAGTGCACATATGTATATGTATGTATATATATATACATATAGTTACAATATCATGATACCCCTTATTCATTAAGCCATATGAATGGAATGTTTGGCATTAACTTTTTAATCATGCTATTTAATGAAGCACAATCCCTAGCAAAATAGCACAAACTTGAACACCATTTCCTTAACCTATTACGGCTAGAATGTTCATAATCGTAGCAGAAAAGCACTCTGTTGGATGAATCTACCAGCTGCTCTGAAGTCAGTGCCCAGGGGAGAGGACTGGAAAGCTTCTACGGACTCTTTTGTCTCCATCCTCATTCAAACCCTCTACCAGCTGCTGAAGCAAAGGCAACAGAAAAAGATAAGAGAATGAAAGTGTATGTTTAATGTCATAATGACGTTAGTTCCAAACTTCCTGTTATCTGAAGGGCAGCTAGTTATTACGGCAGAAAAATTGGCATTTATTGATATTTGTGTGAGGGTATCAAATCCAAAACATAAAATGTGATCATTAAAGCAAAAAGAGTGTTCTTGGTGCTCTATGAAGATAAGAAGAGATGCAAGATCCCCTGCCCCCCACATACATACAAACACACACACACACATACACATGCACACACATGTACACACACACACAATGATGTTTATCTCAGATATCCCACACATACACACACATACACATGTGCACACAATATACACCATGATGTTTATCTCAGATTCCCTCCCCCCCCCCACACACACCATGATGATTCTCTCCGAGTTGAAAAGTGCAACAGAGGGACGGCTATATTACATTTCTTCTACCAAATATTAAAGCACATGAAAATGTGTATTTATTCCTTAGCACTTTCTGATAGCAGAGGAAGGACACGGCACAGAACAGAATGGAATGCAGAGTCCAGAAGGACATTTTGCTCTCTCTTAACCGGGAAGATCACTAAAGACTGGCGCTGGCACAAGGGATGAGGTGAGGGCGGAGCTGTGGGGGAGAGAGTACTGAAAGAGTTGTCTACAGAGGCGGTCATTTCAGGGCCAGGTAGAAACCTGGTATAAGGGAAACTCCCAGGAACCTACAAGGATGACCCCAGAAAAGACTCCTAGCAAAAGGGGATCCCTCGCCTGAACTGGTCACCTCCTGTGACCAGGCAAGACTGCCAGTGGAGGGACTGGGTCACCAACAAAGCCACATTACCTTCGACCTACAGCCTATCCTGCCTATGGGATGTGCTGGAATAAGGGGTGACACAGAGATTGTGGGAGTGGCCAGCTAATGACTAGTCCAGCCTGAGGCCCAGGCCAGGAGAGTGAGCCCGCTCATGACACTGCCCAAAGTTCCAGGACCTAGAGATTGGATGGCTTAGAGACCTAGGATAGAACAAAACACGAGAAGAAAAAAAAATGCCAGTGTAATACCTGGTAATAATACCTAACATTATTCTGCTACTCGCCTAGATTGGTGCCTAGCCCAGCTGTCACCAGGGAGGCTCCACCCAGCATCTGGTGGAAACAGATGCAAAAATCCACAGTAAAATACTAGGCCAAGCTCAGGGAATCCTGCTGAAGAGAGGGAGGGGATATTGTAGGAGCTGGAGTGGTCAAGGGCATCATAAGAAAACCCACAGAATCAACTAACCTGGGCTCACAGGGGCTCACGTAGACTGAATCAACAACCAGGGATCCTGCATGGGTCTGACATCAGCCTTCTGTATATATGTGGCAGTTGTGTAGCTTGGTCTTCTTGTGGGACTCTTAACAGTGGGAGCAGAGGATGTCTCTGGCTTTTCCTGGCTTTTCGGAACCTAATCCTCATACTGACTTGCCTTGCTTAGCCTTAGTCTTTACTACAACTGGATAGGGCAAGTTTTGTAGAAATCCATGGGAGGCCTGCTCTTTTCTGAATAGGAACCAAAGGGAGGTGAATGGGGGGACATAGAAAATGTAGGGAGAGGTGGTGTAGGAAGACAATGAGGCACATCTCCTGGCAACATTAATCTACTTCAAGAGGATGATGGGTATCAAAGGGGCTCCTTAAGCAGTTGATTAGCCATTTGGGCAAAAAAACTGCTCTTGCTTGGACTGTTGGATGGTGTGCTGTATGAACTGGACAGGCAGGACCCACAGAAAAATGACTGCTGAACTTGCCTAAAGGTAAGAATGTCCTTCAGGGTTCCTGTTTCATGAAAGAACTGTCAGACATCTGCAGGACACAGAAGAAAGCATCTGATGAACTTTGTCATTACAAGGCAAAACAGATCTTTCAAATTTCCTGTTTCATGGAAATATCTGCCAGATACTATGGGCCTATAGGTTGAAGATGGATGCCCCATTTACAGAAGAACTTTGGATAATGATCCAGCCAGCAAGAGGTCTCTGTCAATTCTAGAGTTTTGGAAGTTGTTTACAATGAACTTCCTGTTTACTTAGGTATTATTATATCCTTCTGGAGTCCTTGACAGAGTTGAAGAATAGGTAGTTTTAATTAGTTTTCCTTAGTTATAATAAAAAATAAAATAGATATAAATATTGTAACTGTAATTCTTGCTTGATGCCTGTTTTAATATATAATTTACTATGTTAAAATTAAAACCTTCCTTTTTATTTGGACAGAAAAGGAGAAATGGTGTGGGAAGTCCTTTTGTACTTGTGGTACTTTTATTGGTTGATGAACAAAGCTTCTTCGGCCTAAGGCAGGGCAGAATAGAGTAAGGTGGGGATTCCGAGCAGATAGAGGAGGGAAGAAGGTGGAGTCACAAAGATGCCATGTAGCTGCTGAAGGAGACAGAGGCCCTGGAACCTTGGTGGTAAACCACAAGCCTTGTAGTAAAATTCAAAATAACAGGAATGGGTTAATTTAAGATATAAAAGCTAGCTAGAAATATGCTTAAGCTATTGGCCAAATAATATTGTAATTACCATAGTTTCTGTGTGATTATTTTGGGTCTGTGCAGCTGGAAAATGAAAGAGCAGTCTCTCACTACAGAGAGGAACTGAGAGGAACTGAGAGGAGAGTGGAAACTGCAGTTGAGATAGTAAATAAATAAGTAAATATTTTTTTTAAAAAAAATCTAATGAAAAAGAACGTATCAGCATTAAAACTTCTATTTACAACTTCACTTTTCACCATTCTAAATTCCAAGTGGTTTGGAAAGTTGAAAGAAATGAAGTGACTAATAATAACTACCCCCAAAACATAGTAAGAACCAAGGCTAAGTGGATGAAGAAAGAACGCTGGGCCTGAAGTAACATAAGAGCATGGTCTCATTTGCTTCTTTGTTGCTTTTATAAACCTTGCTTTTATAAAGCAAGTTGGGGAAGGTTACATGTAGTAACTGGTCATTGAGGGAAGTCAAGGCAAAAACCCAAGACAAAAGCCCAAGACAGGAGCCCAAGATAGGAGCCCAAGACAAAGGGTAAAGACAGGAGCCTAAGACAGGCACCCAAGATAGGAGCCCAGTGCAGGAGACTGAAGCAGACACCATCAGATGGAAGCGTCTTTCTGGCTTGCTTGACTTGCTCAGTTGCCTTCAGTCACACAGGTGCATCCTACCTGTGCATGGATGTCTTATACCCAGGATGTCATAAATATAAAGGCAAACATACTAGGGAAATATTTACCAAAACAGAAGTTAAAAACATAAGGTCAATGAGGAAAAATTTTGAAACCTATTACATTGCTAATATATAAACTGGCAGTTCACAAAATAGATTTTAAAATTTGTGAAACAAAGCTTGACATTACTGAAGTTAAAAATAGAGATTGAAACAGTGAAATATGCATAGCACCACAGGAAATACTTGAACATAGAGATTTTTGAATATCAAAGAGCTTCTATTTCTAAAATCCAGGATGTTGATACACTATTGGTTCTCAAAATACCTAGGCCAGCATCACTGGCATCACCAGGAAGCTTGTGAGAGAAATCCTGGGCACCACAGTAGCCTCCAGCACCAGATATGCTCCATTGAAACGAGTCCCAGGGTGATGAGCTAGGGAGAGAGTTCTGTTGAGATAGGTCCTGAGCTCAAATCCCCAGCACCCATGTGAAAAGCCGAAGTGATAGTGCACACCTGTGATCCTGGTGTGTGTAAAGAGGGAGATAAAGACAAGAGGATCACTGATGTTCAAAGTTTAGGGAGAGACCCTGACTTAATACCTATGAGAGACAGCCATCGAGAGCACCTGGCATCAACTTCTGATGTCAACTTCTGGTCTCCACATGCTCATGCACATACATACCTGTTCACTTGCACACACACACACACACACACACACGCACACGCACACACAACTCTCAAGTGATTTTTATGCCTGATGAAGCTTGGGAATTGCTTCATTGATCATATACAGTAGAAAGTTCTGTGAACTTAGCAGCAATTATCAAACTTGTTTCTTTCTCACTCCACTACTTGGGCATTAGTACAGATTCTTTCTGCTTCCTCGAGTAAATTATGAATATTACCAACATCTGCCTCATAATGATATCATTATGGCCCTGGAGTTAATAATCAAAATGCACGTGAAACAACAAAACAACAGCCAGTTTTAATCACAAAGGTCAGAGCCCCTATTAAAAGCTGTTACTAATAGCATAAAAGGCACACTATTGAAAACAACGAATGGTTTCTTCCATCTATAGCAGGAAGAGAAAAGTAGGTCAGAATGGGGTTTGATTGCCCTAAAATGACTAGGGGGGAAAGCAAGACAGGGTTAAAAAATAAATATACATGAATCATATGAGGTATATTCTCAATTAATTCTGACAATTTAGAGTCACACATCTAGTTCATCCCCACAGAGATCTCTTGGGAGAAAAGTCCAGAAGTGTGAGATCTTATGCTCATCTAAGCTGAGTTCGACCAGGAGCCACCTCTCTTCGAGGCAAAGCTTGTGTTCCCTTGACTTAGACATGCCGATAAAATATCTACAAGGAATAGAAAAAGCAGACAACACAGTGTGACCTAAAGAACAGCCCTCATTTAGTGACCTGTGATCCAAATGCTAGCCTGCCATTGAGATGTATTCTTCCTGATTTTAGTCTAATTAGTTACTTGTTGGATTTACACTTTACTGAACAACATGATTTTAAAACCCAAAAGCACAAGTTTATCTCACTGTTTCCTAGGCTGTCTGACAGCTTCCCTAAATTCTTCAGTGGGTTGTTGTTAATAAGATCTAACTAAATTATCACAAACTCAAAGCAAAGTAGATGAAAAGCGCAATCATATGTCTGTTTTTCCTTTTCTGTTCCACACTGAATAATATAGAAGTTAAAGTACTGATACTTTGTGTTCATTGTGTAGATACGTGTTGGTCTAAAACATATCAAAATATTTTTTGTTATGCTTTCCAGCATTCCTCTGAGGCTCTTTCTTCCACCCCCAAGTTTGATTTTCATGTCAACAGTTTGCAGAGTCTAGCTTGTGTCTTTTGATAGATAGGAAGCCACTAAGCCCATGATTACCCCCAGATGCTGCCAAATGCATCAACCAAAGTGGCTAGATAGCTTAGCTCATCTTGAGAGGCCCAACCAGTCTTTATACTGGGGACAGGGTTCATGGAGGAGGCCATTTTAGGCCGCCAGCTTCATAGTGCTGGATCATTCAGCTCCTTCAGTCAGAATAACCTTGGGATGGTATACTCTACTTGCTCCCACAGGAATAGCAAACTTCAACCTGAGCAACTGCAACAATGGATGGTGTAGGAGGCCCTTCTGTAATTGTGTTGCTTTCATTGATTATTAAAGAAACTGCCTTGGCCTAGTTGATAGGGAGGAACTCAGGTAGACTGGGAAGACGGAACAGAATTCTAGGGGGAAGAAGAGCCGAGTCAGGCAGACGCCATGGTTCTCCTGCCTGAGAGAGATGCTGGTTAGACTCATGCCGGTAAGCCACAGTCAAGTGGCGATACAGATTATTAGAAATGGGTTAAATCAAGATGTGAGAGTTAGCCAATAAGAGGCTAGAGATAATGGGCCAGGCAGTGTTTAAATGAATACACTTTCTGTGTTATTATTTTGCATGTAAGCTAGCCAGGCGGGACGGAACAAAGGGCCCTGCGCTCCCTACAACAAATGGACCCTGCTCCTTCTACAAGGATGCCTGGGGAGTTGTCCAGGAAGAGACATGGAGAATGGCAGTAAAATGAGCATCCTCCCTGGACCTTTTCCTTCAATGGGCCCAAAGGTAGAAGGACTCAGGAGACACTCCGCCTTTGCTGAGATTCAAGAAGATGTGGACGAAGGAAGACATGTCTCCCATAGGAAAGAAAGAAGGGAAGAAAACTGAGCTCAGAAACAATACTGCTGCCTCAATCTGATATTCACTCTGGCTTTCTTTTTTATCCATGCAGAAATACAGAGATGTTTTCTATTTTCCATTTCACTGACCTAATTTCAGTCAAAACAACACTAAATGCTACCCTACAGCGTGATCCCCAGAGTTACTACAAACCATGGGAACAGAAACAGTCCCTGCTACTTTGGTTTATTTTTCTGTTTTGTTTGTTTGTTTGATTGATTTTATTTTTAATCTGGGGCTGTTTAAAGCCAAAAAACACAGCATACCCTACTAGTCTTGCTTAAAAACAAACAAACAAACAAACAAAAACAGACACCTTGGCAGTGACCTCCCCCTGAGAAGCAATAGTCTTTAATTGTACTGGGGTGTTCATAAAAAGAAAATCAAGCAACAAAATAAAATGTATAATAACCAGGGGACCTAAGGGATCCTTTGTGAAGGGGACCAAGCATCTATCTAGAATCTAGGGTGCCAGCAATCCTGAGCCCCGCATCTACAATGCTTCGTAGGCATTTCTAGAGGAAGGGTGGAATATGTATACGCTTCAGTCCCATCTGAAAGGAACAGTGCTGGTCAGAGTGTTGGCTCAGCAGCTAAGGGCACTTGCTACTAAGCCTGACGACGTGAGTTCAGTTTCAGGACACACACACACACACACACACACACACACACACACACGGTGGAAGGCGAGACCTGACACCTCTGTGTTGTCTGTCCTCTGGCATACATATGAATGCCAAGGAATGCACATGTGTGCAGACATAGGCAATATACTAAACAAATAAATTAAAAAAAAAACACAACAGGAAGGACACTTATTATCTTGTCATTCTGAGCTGCAGATACTTGACTGCTCGAGGAGGCCCAAGGCTGTGAAGTGTCCACACAGACAGAGTGAAGGGGGTCTCAGGAACAAAACTGGCTTATTATGGCTGTGTTTGTATTGGATCCATTAGGAGAGACATAGCAATTCTTTAGCAGAAGAAATGGTATCACTTTATCAGAAAGAAAGGGTAGCATGGGTCTAAACTTGTTAAAAATTTTTACCTGCTTTCTGGCAATATGCAACTTGATTGTTATTTAAAATGAATTTTTAAAAACCGATGATGCTAGCCGATTCATCCCCACAGGCTTTCTACCTGTCCTTTCCAAGAGATCAACCTGCCTGTAAACACAAGAACTAATTCTTTTCCTTTCTTATTGTTAGTTAAGGGTGGAGTGGGACGGCTTCCTAACCACACGCGAACTGTCCTTTTGCCTTTAGCATTTGAGAAGACAAGGGGAAATTATACTTTATATAATAACTACATCTAATGACTGAAGGTATTTGATATTCTCTCTTTTTCTGTCTGTGTTTATATGTGTTGATCATACACACACATATATAAATTTGCATCATTTTTATACATATCCATATATAACCATATGTGTGTGCAGATATTCATCATGTGAACCCATTGAGGCCAGAACCCAACCTCTGGTGCCTTCTTCTGTCATTCCCACCTGACTTTGGGGAGCTTTTCTCTCTAAACCTGGCACTCACTGATAGGTTGGAGAGACTCGCCCCACTGAGCCCACTGTGTCTGCTCTCATTCTTATGGTTACAGGCATGCAACACCCCAACCAGGTATTTAAGAGGGTGCTGAGATCTGAACTCAGGTCCTCATGCTTACATCACCAACAGTTTTCTGGAACTCTGGCTGGTATTCCCGTCGTCATCAGGTGACACTCAGTATTCCAGGGATGTAGGAACCAAGCTGATGCTTGTTACAAAGCTATGCAAATAGAAACTTCTACAAGTGACAATAGGTTTCTACTTTTGTCCACATTGTCGTCTGATCTTGGTTCTCTTCAGGATCCTAGTTGAAGGACATTCGCATTGTTACAGAGCTCAATCCTAGAGGCCTTCTTTTTTTGAAAAAAAAAAAAGTTAATTTCCTATTCTTTATAGGAGAGATTCAAATTGGAAGAGCTTCAAGGGAAATACACAGGAAAAAAAAAAGGAAATTCCCCCCAATGTATTAAAAATATTGTAGTGCTTTTGTGGATTAAGAAATAATTCCAGGGTTCATGACCTGCCCAATGTCACAAAACCAGTTAGTCACAGAAAGCCATAAATGAAGTCCATCCTTGCCCACACCCAGAAGTTCCTTCCTTTGCAGTCGGAAAGACTGACCATGGAAAAACTCTTTCAATTTACCTTCTGCTAGGGAAAGAAGAAATACCTAATGGGAGACATGGGTGTACAGGAGTCAATTAATGTAAAGTCCAAAGCTGTAGAATAAAACTCGATCTCTGATTTTGCTTCCTGATGTTTTATGCTAAGTAGGTGATGAGTGTTGGTGTTTTCCTGACCTTTAACCCACCAGATAGAGGGCACAGGAGTGTGTAAAAACTGTGTCAGTCACAAGTGCTGGAACAGGAAGCTGCTTTTGGTCCAATAAACATTTCAGGAATAAACACAGTGGAGAGTGAAGTCTCTGAGTCGTTTGCACAACAGTGCCAATTACTCTAATTAGGTAACAGCTCCTGTTTGCCTGGGGCATGGAAGGCCAAGGATAAGCCACTGTTGGAGAGAGGGATACTTTCTGGGGATGAGACAGATTCTCTATTGCTAGAATAAGTCTGGTTAGAGTTCCCAGAGAGAAGACAAACACCCCTAGCAGATGGAAGAGTGAGTGGAATGTGTTTCTTATAATGTCTCTTGTCACTATGATTAGTCAGTTTCTAATTTTAATTTAGTGATTAATGCTAGAGAAGCATCTAGAACTCATCTTGACTTTAGGAATCCTCCCATCTCTACTTCCAATCTACCGCCTCAGTGCTGAAATTACAAGTGAATATGACCATGCCAATTTTCTTACATGGGTTCTGGGAATTTGAACTCAGGTCCTCTTTGCTTGTATAGGAAAGTTTTGCCCAGTGAGCCATCCTCCCAGCCCAGAAATAAAACTTTAGAAAAAGCAAAAGTATTGGAAGTGGAAAGGCAGCTCTCGGCTCAGTGATTAAGAGTACTGGCTGCTCTTGCCGAGGACCTTGGTTCTGATCTCAGCACTCACATGTGTCTCATGATAGGCCAAAAGAGTTGTTCTAGAGGATCTGACACCCTTTGTTGGCTTCCGGGGCCAGTAGGCACACATGTGGTACACATACAAGCATGCAGACAAACACTTCCCTTGCCCATGCTCTCTTGGCTTCCTCCCCCATCCCCATCCTCTGTTTTGTCTTCCTCTGTTTATCTTCCTTTGCTCTCCCTCCACTCCGTTTCTCGTGGACAAGTTCATTCAGTCTACTACTTTTCCTGCCTGCTCTGGACTCTAGTGTGCACATTGAACACCTACAGGCAGGAAACTTCTCACTACCCTGGGGCTTTAGCTTGCCTCAGTTCCTGTGGTCTACACTGCCTGCTAGACTGCTGTCTGCCCATCTCTCTGCTCACTAGCTTGAACCTGAACCAGAGATTCCCTGCACTGACCCTGCTTTTCTCCTCCCAGCTAGATTCAATTCTTCTTTTCTCTCAACCCTGGTTATCCTACTGCCTCAGTGGTAACTTCTTCCCAGCCTTCGTCTTGAGTTTATTGTATTATTGCATTTCTGGTAGCCCCCTTTGGAAATGTCTTGAACTCTTCTATGACCTCTTTAACTTATTTTAATTCTGCAAGGTGCATATATGCATACAGATGGATAGATAGATGATAGACAGACAGATGATAGATGACAAACATATACATGCTTACATACGTGTATACCTACATAGATTTATTGCAGTTTGTGTAACATAAGAAGTAATAATTAGTCATTAGGATCAGAACAAAAGAACCTCCACTCTCCTTAGCCAGATCACCAAGATAAGCAGGATAGTCTGGCAAACTGTGACACTGAAATTGCACCTTGTGAATTTATTGCCAGTCAATAAATTCTGATACTGTAGAAAGACACAATGTGTTCCTCTTTGATTATGGCATAGCACACTAGTGACCCGACTCCTGAAGATTGTCCTCTGACCCCCATGCACACTGGCATTCACACACACACACACACACACACACACACAGAGAGAGAGAGAGAGAGACAGAGAGAGAGACAGAGAGAGAGACAGACAGAGAGACAGACAGAGAGACAGACAGAGAGAGAGAGAGAGAGACAGAGAGAGACAGAGAGAGAGAGGTGTTAAAGTGTTGAGATCAGGGTTTGCCTTAATCCAAGCTCCTCCATATTGTATAAAACACTAGAGATTCAAATTCACATACAGCTTTGACTCTCTTTCGAGGGAGAAGAATGGCCGCCAACCTTGGGAACATTCATAACCTGCATCATCTGGCAAGCACCAGTCGTCCACCCCAGACGGATAAATGACTTAGTCCTCGGAATCGAAAGGGCACTATCCTATGTTTATCAAAGATAGCTGCCACTGTGGCGCATGGTGTAGTGCAATCATATTGGTGATGCCAGAACTAAAACTTTACTGGGCACACCTGATAGAGGGAGGGTATATAGGGTGAGGCACCCCTAACACTGTGAAGACGCGGCCACATGCTGATCGATCTTCTGATTTCTGGTATGGGTTTCAAGAGTGACAATTTCTAGACGGCTCCATCCTTCATGGTTGACACAGCCTACTGGACTACCTGCTGGTCCACCTGTCTGCCATCTGGAACTGGGACTGACCTGCTGTTTCCCGCTCCTGATCTCTCTCCGGATCCGGGTCCTGTTCAGTCTTTTCATCTAAAGGCTGTATTTTTCATTTTGCTCTCAAACCTGCAGCTCCAACAGCACCCCACCCCCACTCCAGCAGTGTTCTGGCTCGTTATCTTGTTACCTTGTGTTCCTTCTGTAACCCATATGTATGTAGAGATACACAGATGTGGTCACTGTGTGCCCTGTGAGGTGTGACATGAGATTAAATGTTAGCAGTGAAGATCAGACTAAGAAACTTGCATTCACCTTGAACTTGACCGGGCTCTGTGGTAGGTGAGTCTATGACACGTTGCTGTCATTGAAACCACTAAACCTTGTGTGTTTATTGTTTATCAACACATCCTGACATTGTGGAAAGACATGCATGTGTTCATCTATGACTTTGGCATAGTGTTTCACATTGCACACACAATGACAATAAAAAACAAATAAATGAAAAAATTTTAAAACAAAATGGAAACACTAGCAACAGCTGCCTTCAGGGTTCCTGGTGCCTAAATCGTGCCTGCAGTATTGTATTCGAACCGCGTAATTGACTGAGGATGGACAACATACCCACTGTTATCCCCGCCATAGCAGCTCGCTATGACTGCAGTCGCCCTAAACTATTCAGGTTACATGAAGTTTCTCTCGTAATTCTTGGAGAAACAGCATTCATAATCTGCCAAGAAAGGACAAAGTCGACCTTGAGCCATCATCAAGCATGCCCGTGCATGTCTTTCTGGTGGCCCTCCTGCCTGCCACCTGACGGCTCCTGCTGCGGTTTGGTGTTTGGTTTCAGTGTTTGCTGTGGCCTGTTTCTTCCCCGATGCCGACTGTAATCCAGCTTTGCCATTTGCTTCCTGCATTTGTTCCTGGGCTTTCACACTCTGTATCTAAAGGGCTGGTCCAGAGAGCAAACATCAAACTTCAGGGGCAGGTTCTCCAGTGATGCAGCTAAATGCTCCAGTGTTGAGTAACAGTGATCTACCGTGTGGCATGTCGAGGAAGGCTGGCACAGCTCAGGTACCAACACATGGATATTTAAGGCAGAAAATGCCAGTAGACCTGAATATGTTGGTTTTTAAGCTCCGTTACTGTACTTTGCAATACTCTCATGTATATGAAGTACCCAAGGAAGAAAGTCACACTTATATTAAAGATTTTTCCAAGGCTGGATGACTGAGTAGAACTCTGTGATTTGGGGGAGCTGAAGTATTGCAGGACTAGAGCCAAATTCTTTGTAGCTCTCTCTAGTCCCCTTACTAGCTATCCATTGGCCACCTGTGTCTAACTCAACATCCTCTAGTTTTCAGGCAAAACGGTTGTTATGTATTAACTTAGCATATTACAGCTTCCACCATCTCAAAAGGTAAGAACATATCAGCTATAATTAAAATCCTGCGTCAGAGTTTGCCTACTTTACAGTATGTAATCCACCCACACAAACATATCTGAACAAAGTCTTGTCTTAGGACTTCCTTTAGTTTGGTAACATATAACTATTTCCACTTTGGAGTACATTATTTCAGTAACCTGAGTATGGTTATATACATTGGTATATAAATATGGTATACATTCAGTTCCTAGGATACAGTCACTTCTATTTAGTTTGGAATAGATCGTCTCTTATTTTCTTTGAGAGGAGGACCGTGCTTTGTGTTGACGTCATGTTGCTTTGGTATCAGTCAGTTTCCAAGAGCACATCCTACCCAGGGTTCTTAATGTGAACCCCGATGCAAGGTGCAACGTTCAGCTTTCAAAACCTACTTGGTTTGTTTGTTTCTTCAGGCCAACTTATCATGCTTCTTTGTATAACTGCCTAAGACAGAGCACTGAACAATCTTTACTGGGAACAAATGGCTTGCCCAAACGGTAAAGTAATTAGAGTGACAGGCTAATCAAAGGACTTTCTGAACTAGCATATATTGGGTTGTGACAGGTACAAGGAAGGACGGACAGGCTTTTAGTCTTTCTATTAAATCAGCTAGAGGAAGTGCAGGCTTATTTTTTGTACCCCCACTCCTCCCTAAATCGAGAGTCATGAATCTTTGGAGAAGTTCAGCTTCATCTCTGAGCTTCCCTGGCTCCAATCACACGCAGTTCAGTTAGATTAAAGAAGAGTAGATAGTGCTGGAAAAAAGCAGCAGGGATGGGGTACAATTTGATTTAACGATCGAACGCTGGCAGCTATCTATAAAAAAGCAAATAGGATTTGAAGCCGTTATATTCATACAAAAGAACTTTTCATAAATGAATCGATGTCTGCTGAAACGCCAGCTTTCACTGTCAGATGATCAAAATGCCCCATTCTTGAGAGACTTTATGTATTTCTTTTAAGGATTAATTCAAATGTTGGAGAGGATGACAATTCTTTATCACTAAGGCTAGGAAAGTGGATTTGCTACTTGCCAAGAATAGACTGGTTACCAGTGGCTCCATGCTAGGAAGTGTTTTCTTGGGAGTCATAATTAACAGTCCCCCGAAGAGGCTGGATTGTGTTTTAAGCCATAAATACATTTTCTATGGTTAGAAGTGTTTCTAACCATTGTGACGATTTTCCAGACAAGATTTGGAATGAATCTGTGTTCAATGAACTGATCTCACATCTCCTCTTGTCACAGCCCGGGGTATTGTTTATTTGCATATGAGTTTTGCTCTCTTCACTTTATAAGTACTGTGCCAATGGACACTTTAGTTATACGTTATAGTCAATATTGCCTGGTTACAAAGGAGTATGCTATGTAAGAAGCTTATACTATGTAAGGTATGCGTGGTTACCTGGGGGCAACCATCAGAAAACAGCATTTCTCAGAGGCTTCAATAAACAGTGAGACTTAGCTACAACTCCTAACAATACTCTTAGCCGATTCAAGTTTAGCAACAAAGATATTTCATTCTTTTAAAAACTTCTATTATTTTGCTTCTTCAGTAAATAAGTCCTGACTGGTTCCAAGTGCCTACTTACTAGAAACTCTGGTGAAAACTCATTATAGAACCTGGTGGGAACTTATTCTATTAATACCCAGCTTCAACAAGGTTTTGAAATATAAATATCTATCTTTAATAGATTTCAATATTCATTTCTAAGAAATTACATGTTTGGGCAAAAAAAAGTGATGGCTCATAATTTATATAATTATGAAGAACATGAGTCATAGAGTGTGTATTTATTGGAGCTCAATCATGTCACACCAGCTGTTCCTCTTCACAGTTCAATTGCCATGGGTCATTTCAAATTACAGCCTTTTAAACATCTGCCGCCATTCATAGTTGTACAATGAACGCGCATTTCATAACTTTTAAATGCCTTATGGAAAATTTCAGTCTCAAATCTAGTTCTTTGTTTTTTGTTTGTTTGTTTGTTTGTTTTGCTTTAGTTTGGGCTTGGAGACAACATCTTTCTAGGTAGTTCAGGCTAGCCTCACAATTCTGGTCCTCTGCCTCAGCCCCTCATGTATTGAGATTATAGGCATGAGCCAGGTTTAATACTTTGGATACACCATCAGGTTGTTAGATGTAGCATTGTTGTCTATAAATATGGACAAAGACTTGAAGTGCTATTACAACTCTATTCATGTTGTTTCTGAAGTGTTATGAATAATGTGGGCTTCATAATTATTAATAGCAAGCAGTAACAAGTTGCTCCTTACTATAAAGTTTATTTTGCACCAAAGAAAATATGTGAATATATATTCTGTGTTGTCTTTACTCAGATTCTAAAGTAGTTCCATTTATGAGGGAATCTCTTGTCCACCTTGGGTGCAAGGGCAAATTATCACACTGTTTTAAGCCCCACTTGTCTACTTATGAGGATGCTAAGAACTCTGCCAGCATCTTAAAGTTCTTCTAAGAAGTATGGGGGATCATGAGAAATATATATTTACCACCCATCCTAATAGGCCCATCATCTGTTCTTTAAAGGGTCTATCCAGAAATCTTAAAGAATCAGGGAACTGCCCACCTCTCAGGGCTGGCAAAGAGATCCTATCTGTATCAACAGACTCCAGAAAGTCTCCTGCCTCTCTGTTTCCTATCAGCCTTCAGGCCCTGAATATGCCACTGTGTAGAGTCTCCCAGGTGGCGGAATGACTCATCTCCTTGACAAAAGAGGGTATCTGGACAAGAGTGCTTTTGGTCCCTGGATCCTCTACATCAGTGGTTCTCAACCTTCCCAATGCTGTGACCCTTTAGTATAGTTCCTCATGTTGTGGTGACCCCAACCATAAAATTATCTCATTGATACTTCATAATTAAAATTTTGCTGTTATGAGTCATAAAGTGAATACCTGATATTTCTGATGTTCTTATGTGATATTTGTAAAAGGATTGTCCGACCTCCCTAAAGGGGTCACAGCTCACAGGGTGAGAACCACTGGTCAACATAGTTGTATTCGTTGCCTCTATTCCTGACAGCAGGTGTGAGCAGATTAGAGAATAGGAAGTGTTGTAGTAACTCTTTCAGCCAATAGCCTTTAAGATACTGGCCCACTTTGGGCGTTGTCTCATGTACTACAAATGCAGATGAAAAGTGCATGTGTGGGCCTCTTTGCCGCTGAATTTGGTTCCAGTTCCCAGTGCACATAGAGGACTGTGGATTGCCACCCTTACTGTGAGTTTATCCCCAAATAAATAAACCATTCTAATACTCCATTCCAGGCTAGTTTAGAACTCTGCTATGACTACAGCCAGGGTCTTGGGCCAAAATACAGAAGGGATGGACTGGAGGTGAGGATTCATCCAAAACCTTTATCAGACTAGGGTGAAGTAGTTTGATTCCTAACTTTGTATGTGTGTGCATGCACATATTACTCAATGTGTCTAAAAACTAAGACAAAGGAAAAAAGCATTTTCTGCATGAGCCTGTGTGATGGATTTTCATGTCTACTTGTTAGAAAGACGTTATTGCTGGGGTAAACTCTAAAGGCAGACTACCTGGTTTTTCACTGTGGCTCCAATACACACTAGCCTGTTGATCTTTGGAAATTTACTAAACTTTGCATAGTAATATCCCCCTTAGCCAATGCCGGAGCATAAAGGAGATGCTCTTTAACACTGTACTGCAAGTTACCCAAGGCAGCACATGAAATATATTTTCATGTCCTGTGTTCGGTCACAAGTTTGGGGAAATATGTAAAGAGATATAGAGAAGTAGAGATAGAGATATAGAAACAGAGAAAGATTACAAAGTAAGATGATGTCATGCATTATCTAATATATTCTACTTAATTTATCTCAATGTTAATAACACATTATATCTCTAGATCATTAGTATACAGTTTAATATGGTAAATTAACAATATTTAAACATGCCTGCACACACACCACACTTTTGTAGTTGCAGAGACTAAGAAAGGGATGACTAAGCAGTATGTTCATGCATCTTCACATTGCTGTATGTACAAAATGCATTATGTTTCATTACATTATGAAACAACACTTTGCCACTGTTGAAGGGCTCTCTACAGAAAAACCTAGGGTGGCATAGCAAGATATGGATTCACATAAATACATATAAATCCCCAAATGCTACAGTCAACAACTCTGTCATGGTAGTTTTACAAACAATTGCCAACAGAGCCAAGAACATTTCTACTTGGAGGAATATCTCCCCTATACAGATGGTTCTTTCTTTTTAATATCTGATACACATTTTGGTTGACTTCATTTTCTTACTGATTTATAAACACCTTTGTCTATTACAAAATTATACAACTTTTATCATACTTGAAAAATTTGTTTCCCTAACTCCATTTGTTCTTTGCTCAGTTGTACACTTTTATTATATATATATATATATGTATATATATACATATATATATTCTCTTTTTTTGGTTTTTTGAGACAGGGTTTCTCTGTAGCTTTGGAGCCTGTCCTGGAACTCCCTTTGTAGAGTAGGCTGGCCTCGAACTCACAGAGATCCGCCTGCCTCTGCCTCCCGAGTTAACCTATTTTATTTATATCTAACAGTTGCATATATTTATGTGGAGTGTGCTACATACCTGCTCTATGTGGCGATTGAATCAGGGACATTAGCGCTTTTAGCTTCTAAGTATTTATCATTTTGTTGAGTCAGGGAGCCTCAAACTCTTCCTCCCCTCTTGTTCTTTATAAACTATATGATAAAGCGCTGTGAAGTCTACAGTCACCCTAGGCTTCTATATCACAACTCATTATCCTATCTACCTGCATTTTAGTGCTTAGCATCTATGTTACTTAGGGCTTCTATTGCTGTAGAGAGACACCATGAGCACAACAACTCTTATAAATAGTTTATTTGGGGCTGACTTACAGTTGTCATTGTGGGACCCGGTGCTATGCAGGTAGACACGGTGCTGGAGAAGGAACTGAGAGTTTTATATCTTGATTTGCAGGCAACAGGAAGTGAACTGAGACATTGGGCATGACTTGAGCATAAAGGAAACCTCAAAATACACTCCCACAGTGACACAGTTCCTCCAAAAAGGCCATATCTACTCTAGTAAAACCATACCTCATAATAGTACCACTCCCAACGAACTCATGGGGGCCAAATACATTCAAAATAACACAACATCAGCATCCAACTTTCCTCTGCCCCTCCCCCTTTCCTCTCCCTAATCTCTAATGAGCACACTTGTGTTCTCTGCTTACATAGGGTGAACACTACAAGTGAATGCGAACATGGATATTCATGTTCAGGTATATATAACATGTGCAGGTATATTTATGTGTTCAAATGCACTGAAGAGTTTCTTCTCAGCCCTGGGCTTTTATCAAATGAGAAAAGGAAGGCCCTACCACTACTTTATAAGGACAAACCTTATTTCTGTACTTTCTTTTAATAATTCTATGGTTCATCTTTTACAAACTTATTTCAAAATATAAATGACTATGTTTTCCATGGACAGGGATGAATGTGTCAGTGCAGTGGATGCGCAGGCCAGGCAAGGTCACCAATTCCCTTGGATCTGGAAATAGAGGCTGTTGGGAACCAGCAGCTGTGGGTGTGGGGACCTGAGTTCCTGCCCTCTGGCAGAAGCAGTGTGTCCTCTTGACTTCTCAGTCATCTCTCCAGTCCTTGTTGTTCATTTTAAAATGGAAGTTAATAATGTATAAAATAATGTCTCAGTAATTTTTGCCTGTAAAATGTACATACACACACACCTTTGTTCCACTGAAAAGTCCCTGTATGTCTGAGCATGAGTGCACACATAATTGATGTGTGAAGACATGCTTGTCATGTGCTTCCAGGTGAATCTCTTTCAGGTTGGAGCATGCTTGACTACATACTCCATCTCAGGAATAGCTTTGAAGCATGGGACCGCCAATACATTTCAATTCCTGATAGATCTAATTTCCCCCACACCTATTCTTTCCTGTATGAGTTTTGAAAATAGCTATTATCCAACCCCAAAGACTATGTGCCAGAGCCTCGTGACGTGAGGAGCAGATCAAGGGCAAACTCCAGAGCACTGAGAAATCAAGGGGGACATGGACCTCTAGGAAAGCAAGCATGGTGGTCCTCCAGAACTCCCGCCCAGAGAGTCCCATGACCGTAGAAAGTCTCTAAACAGGGTTTTCTCCCAGGGTTGAACATCAGCCAGTGTTCATTCATTTTTGCCAATGATGGGAATCCAGAGAATTCTAATATATCAATCTATTTTGGGAATATAATCTCATCTTAATTCAAGGAAATATGGCATAGCACTAGTGAGTTTCCTGCCCAAGAGAAAATATGTCTTTCAATTTAATTGCCGTCTTATATCTTTTCAAACATACGTTCAAATGTTTCTTTGGATGATTTCTCCACACTTGAAACCTGCCATCTGGTCAAATTTTCTTAACAGTGTTAGCAGTTATTCTTTCAATGTCATTATTATGATGATGGTTATGATTTTTTGGACTACTAGGGATCAAACTCTCTCATTTACATGCTAATATTATTTATAACTAGAGATGCTACATATCACTATATCAAAATATAAATACATATAAAGGTATAGATTTCATATAGCTAATTTTATACTTGGATGGGTGTATGATTTTTCTTTTGATTAATTATGAATTTACATTAATAAAATTTATAATATTGAAATAGTCTTACTTTCCCAGAAGAAATTTCATGTGGGTATTTCTATTATCATTATTAATGTTAATATTATTACATATCATACTATTATTTTGTTTGCTATGTTCTATTTATTATTCCATGCCCAAAAAGAATAAAAATAAATCAGCCATCTTCATTCTTCACTGGCCGATGTTCAACCCTAAAGAAAACCCTGTTTAGAGACTTTCTACGGTCATGGGACTCTTTGGGCGGGAGTGCTGGAGGACCACCATGCTTGCTTTCCTAGAGGTCCATGTCCCCTTTGATTTATCAGTGCTCTGGAGTCTGCCCTTGATCTGCTCCTTATGTCCCGAGGCTCTGGCACATAGTCTTTGGGGTTGGATAATGGCTATTTTCAAAACTGCTGACGTGACAGTTCCCTGGTATGTTTACCTTTTGATTGATTGGATTTTTATTGTAAGTCTCAAGGAAGGATAAAGACAAGACTTTCACAATCCTTTCCTGGCAACCCCCTCTGTTACTTTAAGGATTGACCTTCACTCCCCCTCGGGGTTCTTTACTTATCCAGCCAATCTCCTGCTTTTAGCTATTTAGGTTGCTCTGAATTTTTACTGTGACTAATGTCCCTGAAAAGAAAAAAGGAACAATTAACTAGACCAGGTTTGGAGAAAATCCAGTTCAGTCACACAAAATAAGGACTAGCAGGGAAGCAGAGGGTGCACAGAGGAATGAGAGGGGGCTGATGAGTGAGGGGTTCTTTTACTGGGTGAGCTACACTGGCAGAGTAGACCAGAACGGGAAGGAATCTCTGTGGCAAGTTCCTCTTGCTGAAATGCTCTCTTTTGCTTTTCCTCCCCACATCCTCTTGCAAGCAGCATTGTCTGTGGCAATAGTGGTTGTCAACCCATGTGTTGCAACCCCTTTGGGGGTCCTGTATTAGATATCCTGTTTGGGACTAATTGAGTCCTGGCCTTCAGCTGCTCTTCCCTGTCTAGAGTCTTCTAATTGAAGTTACTAGAAGCTGTGCCTAGCCTAGAGGATCAGAGGATGGGATTTTCAACTGTTGGCCATTGACTGCAGGGTAGTTAAGCCTCCATGGTGCTATTAAAGAGGGTCTTTTGTACCAGCCATTAGAGGTCCGTGTGTTGGTCTGTCTCTGCGTTGTATTTCCTCAACCTCCAGCTCCTTGCCCCAAGCTCGCGAACTGGGTTCTAACACATAGAGCGCAGACAAGGGGCGCGGCAATCCTGCATATCAGATCTTTATGTTATGACTCATATCAGTATCAAAATCACAGTTAAGAAGGAGCAACATAAACAATTTCGTGGTTGGGGCAGGTGTTAAAGGGTTGCAGCATTAGGAAGGTTGAGAATCACTGGCCTACATGGTGTTAAACTAACAACTGGGAGCCAGTGGTGTTCTCTGGTTCTGTTTCCTCGAGTTCAAGATTCTTTGAAAATCTAGAGTTATCAGTCATCAAGGAACGGCTTATGGCACCAATTGTCATATGGAGGAAGCTCCTTAGTGGAGACTTGGAAATCAAGTCCTGTAAACTGTGATTACGAGATAGCACATGGATTTGTCCTGGCGGTACATCTTCTCGAATTCTTTCAGTGGACAGGAGCAGGTGGTCTAGGAACAGTGACAACGGTGCAGTTTGGGCCACCTGTTCCAGACACAGATGTCAATAGCCTTTTAAAATGTTCCACTCATGTCCTTCCTTTCTCTGAAGAGCCTATAGAGCAACGGTCTCGTGGCATTAAAACTCATCCTCAGTGTCTCCCTCATAACTCAGATGTCTCTCAGTCAGGCCAAGTACTAGGTGGACAGCTGAAAAGAAGTGAACGTCAACCCCAAATCCACAGACACACTGAGACACACTGCACTACTGAGCCAGCGAGGATGAAATGGCGTGTCATAGATGGCTGCTTTGGGTCTAGTACTGGGCAAACAAATAAACAAAATGTTCATACAGGCAACACCATCCAATGGGTGAAATATTCAAAGATTGGTGAAGCCACATCACACGGACGATGAGAATGATACTTTGGGTGCTTTAGTCTGAATTCTTTGTGATTTATTGAGCAGCTAGGAGCCAGACAGCTAAGGAGAAACTTTATGAGTGTTTGTGTTACAGAGCAAGTGGGGCCAGATTATACTTAGAAAAGTGGATATGCATCATCTTAGAGGGCTGAGTGGCCCCATGCTACAAATGGTACTGAGAAAGGGAAAAAGGAGGGAGAGGGGAAGAGGGAGGGGGAAGAGGGAGATGAGGGGAGGGGCGGTATGAGACTCTGCAGATAAGCTCTTTTGAAACACATGTCTGGTTTCCTCCTTCTGCAGCTTCAAGAAAGTGTTATGGAGAAAGAAGCATGCAGAGTTTGAAGATGTTCCTGAGATGACTTTCTTTCTTCCCTCTGCCCCTACCCTTCATCTATGAAAGACAGTGGGACTACTGATATGTAAAGCTCCATCCTCCTGGATTCCTGGAAGGCATCTGCCCCAGTAGCATCCTCAGGGTCACCATAGCTCTCTACAGCCACATAGCAAGCCAGCAGCTACCACATCAGGAGACTGCAAGATCAAAACCCAAGGATTAGCAGATCCAGATGTGTGCATTTTGGTACTTTTAGAAGAGATTATCGGCCTTTTCAGCCATTTCATAGCATTATGGGAGAAATACATAATAAAGAAACAATCTATGAATAGATTTGGTTGTCTGGAGAAGAAAACTAATAACCTAAAAAAAATCATTGAATACCAGGAAATTTAACGTAATCTTGGTTATTTTACCATCTAATCCTTTATGGAAGCTTTAAATAAAAATAGATTAAGCTGAAAATCCTTCATCCTCCTATTAGGAAGTCATTTCCAAAAATGAATCTAAAGAAGAATGCAGATTAGCCAACTATAATGCTAAGGAGCACAAAAATGGTACTGAAGAGATGTTTTGGGTTTGGTTTTGCTTTTGTGAAATTTTATATATCAATTCATTTCACCAATAATATTTGATATTTGTGTTTATTTACTACTTATGTAATAAGAAGTATGTATGTGCTTGTGTTTTGGGCTGCACAAGTGTGTGTGTGTGTGTGTGTGTGTGTGTGTGTGTGTGTAAGAGCCTGGTGTGTACCTGCATGTAGAAGCTAGAGGTCAACCTTAGGAGCACTAATACATTATCTATTGAGAAAGAGTCTCTCATTGGGACCTGGGACTCATTCACTCAGCTATACTGGCTACTGAGCCTATCCCACACATCCCCCTGTCTCCTTTTTCCCAGCGTGGTTATAAGCAACTGTCCCCAAGCCCAGTCTTTTACATAATCTTAGAGTTCAAAATCAGGTCTTCACACACTGATGCTGATGTTTTGAGTGAAGAAATGCTATGTGTACATCACCATGTCGCCATTGCTATGAGACCCTGAGAGATACAGAAGCCTGGTGTAACAGTCTAGTAGGGCATCCTCAACAGAAATGGATTACAATGTCCACTTGAAACATTAGCTTAGAATGAAGTGGACAGTTTGCCAGTCTTGCTTGAATCATTGTAATGTATGTTCTTCCAGACTGCGTCCATTTGTTTTCTCATTTGAACATACAGTATAGTACGTGAATGTATCCTTCAGTTAAGAGAGGGAGAAGGGCCAATTCCTTTAATGGTGATTTCTTATTCTCAGTAACTTTGTAAATGGCACTCATTTTTTATGAAACAACTACTTAAAGCATATGAAAACGTCATAGATGAAAACAACACATATAAATTAAAAATTTATTGAGCAAAATCTATCTTCTTCTGAAACAGTCAGCACAGTCAGCATATACTTATTCTTACATGTTATCTGTTTTCACATCTTATACAATGGACAAAATGTAAGGTTCTTCTAGCTTTCTCTGAGATCATTTTCGTTTGTTTTTCAAGACAGGGTCTCTCTCTCTATAAAAACTCTGGTTTGTAGGGGAAGCCCAGCCAATCACCTTGCTTGAAGGGTGGGATCCCCTGAGGATATGATTTACTTATGAATATTGCGGGTGGGTTCCCGCCTTCCTTTTGTTTTCCTGCTCTCCGCTGGAACCTCGGTTTTGTAAGTCCTCCCCTTATTAAAGCTGAATATTTTATAATAAATTCTGTCTGCCATTCATTTACACTGTAACATTTTGGACAACACTCTGGCTGGACCTTCTCAAAGCGCTCAGAGGCTAGTTACAATTTTCTTAGGTCAAAGGTTAATTTGGGAATTTTACCATCATTTGCTTGTATAGGACCCCCTAAGAAGAACTTCGCCCCCATGTCAGCTAGAAGCAATCTTAGAGGACCACGTCCCCTCTCCCAACAGAGTTTGCCCTCAGGGTTAGGGACATCATTTAGTGGTTGGTATAGGGTTGAGGAGATGGGGTAGATATTTTATGAAATTAGGGGTACTTTCAAAAAAAGGGGGGATTAACTGGTTTGATGGGATGATTGGTATTTGTGAATTACTGTTTTTAGAAAATTGTATTGGTATTGATTCTTGTATATTGAATATTGAATGTGAATGCTTCTACCTCTGTTTTTGTATAAAGTATGCTTATACCTCTGTCTATATTGTATTGATATATTTACCATATTACAATGTACATTTCTACCTCTGATATTATTTATATAATGACATTGTTTACATTTGATATGTAATGACATTATTTACATTTGTAGATCATTGTTCTTATAATTTGCACAGTTGTTTATTCTCTTAGTCTTCAAATTAGATAGGTATTGAGAATTATATATTTGTCATATTTATATTTAGGATAGTCAGGTTTTTAGATACATAGAGATTATATTTAATATAGATAGTATAATCTTCAACCTCTTCAAAGAGCTGTAGAAAATGGCCTTTAATCTAACCTAGAATTTCATGCCAACAAGACACAAACACTCCTGACAACACCGCTCTACTCCCGAGAGAACGTTGAGCACCAAAGACACTCCACTGGGAGCTTGTCTTCTTGGCAGAACTGGCCTTTGGGTTAAGAAAAGCCCATACCTCAACTACTGACAAAGATACAAAATATCCATAGGTGGATAAAACAGGATTGTCTTATCTTGCCAAGACAGGGTAGGATAGTTCTAAAAAAGTTTCTTGCCTTGGATAATGGTATGTCAGTTATGTTAGGCCTTAGCCAAAGTTGGTTGACTCAACATTGCAAGCAAGACTTTGGGTGATTGCTCAGGTAGTCAGTTGTCTCTGTCATTTATTGCACATTTTGGATATTTCTCGTTTGTTAAGTAATATTACTTCCCTTCTCAGATCTTTGACAGAGTTGAAGATTAGATAATTGTAGTTACTCTTTACATTATTTAGACTCCTTGAAATAAAATGTTTAGTATATTTATTATTTGTTCCTATTGTCTATAGTTGTATTTAGTTTAGTTCTGTCTTATTTAGACAAAAGGGGGAGATGTAGGGGCAGCCCAGCCAATCACCTTGCTTGAAGGGCGGGAACCCCTGAGGATATTATTTACTTATAAATATTGTCGGTGTGTTTCCCACCTTCCTTTCTGTTTTCCTGCTCTCTGCTGGAACCTCAGTTTTGTAAGTCCTCCCCTTATTAAAGCTTAATATTTTATAATAAATTCTGTCTGTCGTTCATTTACGCCGTAACACTGGCTGTCCTAGAATTTTCTTTGTAGACCAGGCAGGCCTCAAACTCACAGAGATCCTCCTGCTTCTGTCTCCCAAGTAGTGGGATTAAATGAGTGTTTTTTTTCTTAATGAATGAAACAAAGGACACTGACTTCGATGCAGGTGTAAAGTCCTTTTGTCCACACAATGCTGGCCCGCCCAACCGTCCCATCACAGATTACTAATGTGCATTCTTCCTCCCAGTGGCTGAGTCTCAGAGATCTTCCCTGACTCACTTTAATGATGCTCATTCCCACCCTGCTGCTCGGGCTCCTGGCTAGATGGGGACCAGGCCTGCCACAGACAGTCACATTCACTCAGTCCTTAATGCATGGCTCATACAGCAGTTCATTTATGAAGAATGTCCTTGCCAACTCCACATGGAGAATCTAAAAGCCAGTGAATTTTATAAAGTCTCTCATTGGAAGTATCTCTCACACCAAACTTTACACAGACAGCGTTTGGTTCTACAGGTTCAGTATATATAAATTCAATGACTCAATTGTTCCGTCATTGCTGATATGTGTCATGTAGTTATGTGTATGGGATTTCAAATATAAAGAACACATAGGCACATATTCCATTTTTGTTGGAATGTAATCTACCAGAAAACCACAATTATCATTATGGCTGTGGATAGAGTTAGAACTATATCATGCAAAGAGTCGAGGACAGATAGGAGAGAATATAAGTCCATAAACGGGAAGTGATGCTAGGCGGTGGTGGCACACACCTTTAATCCCAGTACTTGGGAGGCAGAGGCAGGCAGATCGGATCTCTGTGAGTTTGAGGCCGGATTGGTCTACAGAGCAAGTTCCAGGACAGGCTCCAAAGCTACAGAGAAACCCTGTCTTGAAAAAACAGAGAGAAAGAGAGAGAGAGAGAGAGAGAGAGAGAGAGAGAGAGAGAGAGAGAAAATTGCTGAAGAGTCCAGGGTTACCTCATAAACAGGTGTAGTCGGCAGAGTTTGAATAACCTGATGGGATAAAAATAAGACATAGGCTTGAAGCAAAGAAGAGAAAGATCTCTACTTGAAAACGGTGAAGAACCTCCTTTTGACTCTCCATCTTTCCAGAGAGGGACTAATACATGTATCTGAGATGGGGTCAGACCCTATGAACTTAAGGTCATCCCAAACTTAGTACCCAATAAATTCATGAAATCCCTGGAGAACATTTTTGTGCAAAAATAAATCAACTTATTGAAAATAGGATAGGTTATTTAAACTGTGAAATGTTTCAGAACATTTCTTATCAACTGTAAAGCATCATTCAACCTTCCATTAAAATAGACATGCCCCCACCCCAGTGCCCTGTCTTCCTCTAGGGATCAACATTTTCTCTTAGCTTTTATATGGAAAGCTCTTCCAGAGATTTTCCAACACATGGATGCTGACTTCGTAACTCCTTGCTCTCCCTTGTCCCCTCCAGATTTCTATTCTTATTATTTTAGTGAAAGCACTCCTGTGGGTCTCACATGCCCATCTTACAGCATTCTAAGAATGAGTCTTTGCTCATATTACAGGACTTCTCTGCACGGGGGTCTTGATAGTTCTACTACTACCCTCAACACTCCATTTACCTGGATGCTAAGCCATCCCTCTCCATTCATTTGTTCTCCTCACCATAGTGTTCCTTCCCTTCAACATCTGTTGCATTCTTGTGCTGAACTATGTACATTGAAGGAGCTATGTTACTTTTTATAGAGATATAAGGAGAAAGACCTTCCCATCCCAGAAAGTACGTCGAAGAAGGATTCCTCAAGTCCAAAGAAGGATTCCATCCAAGTACAGCTTGATGAATTAATGAGTTTATTGGGGTTATAGGTCTTTCCCAGTAGCTTACTTTTGCCACAAAGAAAGTAAACTCTATGTGGAGTTTCTTCAATGCTCAATATGTTCTCTGAAGCAGATTGGTGCTGCCAGGAGAAGACATGTATCATTGTCATAAAAAAGAAGAGCCTATGTTATTAAAACATCTTAAGTGCCATATTATGTAGATCTTTGAAGTATTTGAAGATGACCTGTCTATCTAAAATTGATCTTTGTTTGCCCTTGAAAACATACCTAATGTAACTACAAGTTTGATTACACTAGGTGATTAACTTCTAACCTATATTTGCTTATTATCCTAAACAGTTGATAATAATAATTTTCAAAGACTAGAAATTTGCATTAATTATTAATGAGCTTGAATACCTTGAACAAGGTTAGAAATGTATGTAAAGTATGTTTTAACAAAATTAGTCTCAAATTTGTATTAATATACAAAACTTGTATACAACATATAAAAGTCCAATCCAATGTAAAACACTTAAAATTAGTAGTTTTAAAAATAGATTCTTTTATTTTATCATATCTTTATCCTCCCTTTTTCTTTTCAGAGTAAATAATAATCTATCCTTTATCCTATTATATCTATAATATTAATAATCTATTGAACAACCAAAATCAACTCACTCTACCTCTTGGGAATGTGGGTGCTGTATTCTTAAGTCTACTTTCCATGTTGGGCTCCAGGGACCAGGCAGGACAGAAACTTTCATCAAAAAATGATGCCCAAATATTTGGCAAGAATTTATACATGAAGTGTGAGAAAGCCTTAAAAAAAAAAAAAGGATTCTAGAGAGACAAAAGAATAAAGTTCAGCATTGCTTCTTGGTAACAGCATTGTCTCAGGTGGGCTCTGTTTGGTAGTAATGAACATAGGCATAGCTCCTTTAAGAGAGGCTTCCTGACTCATTGTTAGCAACAAAAACATCACAGCTCTTCTCAGAGGCCCTGCCACCAAACATGTAAATGGTATTTATGAGCAGCCGCCTGCATGGTGGTGGCATGGACCTAGAAATTCTACTGAGTTGTGGTAAAAAAAAAAATTAGCTCCTGCCAGTACCCCCACCATGAAGCTAGATTTGCAGGAAGCCAAGGAGAGGAACAAATCTAGCTGCTAACGTTATGGCTTTAATTTTAAGCATATTGCTTAGCAGATTAGACTCATGAAGTCAAAAAAAGAGATATACAATAAAGATAGATTCAGATGAAAGTAAAAACTCTAATCAGTTTACAGTCTATTTAAAAATACACATTGATCTTTGAGAGAAAATAAAAAAATAGAGAAAGTCCTCAAAAAAAAAAAAAAAGAGTAGTTCAGTGTGGCTCACATACCTTTAATCCCAGCAGTTGGGAGGCAGAGGCAGGCAGATCTCTGTGAACTCAAGGGCAGTCTGGTCTATAAAATGAGTTCCAGGACAGCCAAAGATACACCGAGAAACCCTGTCTCAAAAAATCAAAAATTAAAAACAAAAGAGAGTTTAAAAATTAAGGCCATATGGAAAATACACAGAGAAACTTGATACTGTACATTATTGTTTTATCTTTGATTTGTTTTACTGCTGAGGAAGGATGAACAGCTGATAAAAGACATTTAATTATAAATGCTGCTGGATTAATCCAATATATTTATTTTGAAATGCCTCCACTTCAAAATTTAAGTCAAAAGATATGTTACTCTGGGGAAGAGGTTTTGCTTTCATTTCCACAGGAAGTGAGAAGCTGTGGATTCATTCTTGGTTAAGAAAAATAAGGTTTGATTGCTAAAGACCCTGAAAAATTTCCAATGGGTAAAGGTAACCCAGATGATTCAATGTTTCAGAGCACCTCTGTTGCAGTTTCTTCTGAGTTCTGCACCCAGAACTACTTTGAAGCTGCTGACTGAGACAATCAAGCCTCACAGAATAATCCAGTCAGGATTTGACCATAATCCTAAATTTTCTTTGGGTCCCTATAAGATTACCAGTGCCCCCAGTCAGCAGGAAGTAGCCTAGAAAACTATGCTACATTCCCAAAAAATGGATTATAGATATTCATCTTTAGTTAGAGTGTTGGTTACAAGTTGTTATGGATTATGTCAGGTAAAAAGCTAAACAAAGGAAATTAGATTCAGAATTCTTATTTTAAAAAGAAAAATGGGAAGTACTGTGGGATAATGCTCTCATGTCCTGTAAAGACACAATTTGTCACTTGTATTGGTTTAATAAAATACTAATTGGCCAGTAGCCATTCGGGAAGTATAGGTGGGGCAATCAGACTAGGAATATTCTGGGAAGAGGAAAGGCTCAGTCTACAGTTGCCACCCAGACACAGAGGAAGCAAGATAAGAATACTGTACTGATAAACGATACCAAGCCACATGGCTAAACATAGGTAAGAATTATGAGTTCATTTAAGTTGTAAGAACTAGTAAATAATAAGCCTAAGCTAATAGGTCAAACAGTTTTAAATTAATATAAGCCTCTGTGTGTTTCTTTGGGACTGAATGGCTGTGGGACCAATCAGGACAGAAACTTCTGTTTACATAGACGAATGTGTGTGAGGGACTGTGTGTAGGATCACAGTTGAGATATTACTTAAAAGAGAAGGGATGAGTCAAATGCAGCTGTATCAGAGAATGATCTCTCTTCAGTGTGAGTACCACCAGCCTCCCATCCTCACTTGATCTTGAACTTCTTGAACTTGATCTTGCACTCTAGCCACCCCTACAAGATCATATGCAGCTGAGGGTATAGGAAAGGTTAGTGGGTAGAATCACAAACAAGAGTCAAGAACTATTAAAGCTCTATTACCATTATCATCCACCTAGTTACCATGGTATCATTTGCCTATCTCACAGCCATGACAACAGGACAAGAGTATTCTCTATGTAACTACAGCAATTGCTGTTCCACGATGGCTCATGATGATCATGATTAGTCTCAGAGAAGAAAATGGGCACACTACTACAAGGAGAAACAAGAGAGAAGACAGCAAGACCACTCCTTTCTACACTGCCACCATTCCTTCAATGGATTCCATCCAGATCATTGTCATCTATTGGCTTCTCAACCACTAAATTCTCAACCTCAAGGTTTACTCCAAGCTCCAGGCTAATTCATGAAACTGACTTCCCAGCATCTCACCAGATGACACAGCATCTCAAAATGAACATTCTAAAATTCACCCCTTAGCCCACACCTTCGTAATCCAGCTCCAAGAATCCCGGCCAACCTTCAGTGAGGATTTTCTTGTGCTCATCATGAACCTTGCGATATCCTTATTAGACCAAAGATCCATCCTTCCATTCAGGCCTTAGACTGAACATCAGCTACCAAACGGGTCTCTGTTGACAACCCCATCTCAAATAGCACTGGTGGACGAATAAATGAGCAATCTAATTTTTTTCATTATAATACCCGTAAAATGCTGCTGCTAACTATTCCAAACTGCTTTGCCAGAATCCATATATTCTTTCCCAAATTTGGAAACACTTGAACAGAAGTCTGTCAACAGAGCTGTTGCAGTAAAAATGCAGTTTGGTGTTTTATCTGCCCATCCCGTTGTGTTAGCTCTGTGAGTTACACAAAGTGATAAGGGCAGCTAAGAAGAGAAAAGGTTCTGATAAGGCATTAAAATTCAACTTGTAGTGTCTTGGACAGATGTAGCTGATAAGCCCATGCCTTCTATACAACTTTATGATTCTATATTTTTATGCTTCAAATATCTACACCCCAATTAATCCATTGGAATCATTGACTTTCTATTTACTCAGACATAGTGATGATTTGGAACATCAAGCTGGTTTCCCTGATGAGACCCATCATAGGTGAAGGACAGAGGGCTGAGGCCGTTCCAACATGCTTCTTCACTAACCCTTGACTTTATCTTTCAAGATTAATCTCATCCCAAAGGTTGATCTTGAAACAGTGACCCTCTTTGACCTGTGCTCCCTGTATGGAATA
Organism: Alexandromys fortis; assembly: GCF_014885135.2. Classification (NCBI taxonomy): domain Eukaryota; kingdom Metazoa; phylum Chordata; class Mammalia; order Rodentia; family Cricetidae; genus Alexandromys; species Alexandromys fortis. The sequence continues at coordinate 1,998,250 of NW_026067907.1, forward strand.
TCTTACTTAAGGATTTCCTTTGAGGAGAATAACAATTGGTATATACTCAAAAACAAATTTCACATGATGAATTATTTTTTTCTTCTGATTTTAAGAATGCTGTGGCCTGAGGGGTGAGCTTGTTTGGAGACATGCCTGCCGGTCATACACAAAAGTTGGCCCCTTGTAAACTGGTGTGGTGACCTACACCTTCCCATCACTTGGGCAGTAAAGCCTGGAGGATAAGGAACTCAAGGTCAAGACCAGATGAGCTGTATGACATCCTTTTTCATTTTTAAAGGTTTAAATGCCTAAAAGTAAAAGAAAATGGTTATGGTTCTTGTTTCCTCTCATGGCCACATCTATTATTTTCATATCTAAGCTTTCCCCTCCATGCAGTGAATGAAATGTTTTTCTAGCTCACGTAGGTGTCATTTATAAGCACAAAGAAAGGAAAGGGCTCAGAAAACATGATGGCATTGGGCAATTTACTTACATCAGCATAGCTCTGACACTTACAAAACAAGCTTCAAACGTGATGCAGAACAAATCTATTCTTTTGAGGCTGGGTCAGACAGCCTGGCATACAGACTTCCTCATTTACCGTAAAGTTTGGCTTATCTCAAGGAAGACTGGCACTCTGAGATGACTCAAATGCTACAAGCTAAAACTCATTCTGTGCCAGGATCCCGACTGTCTCCATATGTGTGGGGGAAACGTGAGCATCTTAGTGGACAAAATAAAACCATGTACTCTCTTTTTAAAACTTGGGTATTTTTGGCCAGGTGGTGGTATCACGTGTCTTTAATCCCAACACTCAGTGGGCAGAGGCATGTGGATCTCTGCATTGAAGGTCAACCTGGTCTACAGAGTGAGTTCTAGGACAATCAGAGTTACACACAGAGACCCTATCTTGAACCATAACCCCCCCCCAAATGAGAGGTATTTTTAATGATATGAAAATCATGTTAAGATGGATATAAAAGAATCTTATGTTTATAGCATTGCTCTGAAAGAGTCTGGCTCTCTTGGTACACCAACAGACCCTCAAGATTTAAAATCAAGATGTATTCCCATTAAGCACAGATGGGAAGATTATTTGGAAATACTTAACAGACAGACAGACAGACAGACATAATACAGGAACTAAAATCCTAAAACAATCTTCTCTCTGCCATAAGCATGAAAGCATCGCTTTGCATCTAAGCAAGCCCAGGACAGTCATCCACTTAACTGGATGGTGGACTCCAGACACATGTCATGCTCTGAGTTAGTACAGGGCGAAAAAGCCTCCAAAGACCAGCTGGATTTACCCTAGCCATCAAGGGCCTACCTGCTGAGGAAACAGCGTTGTGTGAGGGATTCCATCGTTTTTTATAATTATTGCAAACATAGTTATATGGGAAAAGCCCAAAGTGCAGCTCAAATACACAGTAGTTTAGTCAGGTGAAAGGCTTTCTCTGTCCTCAAAACTTCCTTTTTTCTTTCTTTAAAACAACAATGGTGTCACCATTTACTTTTTATAGAAGAATGACCTATATGTACCTTTTTCCATATTTCTTTCTTCTATTGAGTATGTATGTATATTTACATGAGTAGGGGATATATATGTATATATAATGTATATATACATACATGCATGTGGAGGACAGAGAGAAATCTCAGGCATCTTTCCCCAGATGTACTCCACTCTTGTTTGAGCTGGGGTCTCTTATTGGCCTATTAACCTAGGGCGGCTGGCCACGTGTAATATGGAGGCACATGTGCCTGCCTCCAAGCTTGCCATTTCTTGGCTAGCAAACCATGCCTCGTTATAATTTTTTTCTTTATGTTTTAGGGATCTGGGCTCAAGTCATTATTCTTATAAGGAAAGCTCTTTGTGGACTGAGCCTTCTTCCCATCCCTATCATCTTCATATTTTGAGACTAGAGATTGACCCATGAGCTCCACAGAATTTGGCTGCAGAACCAGAACCAAGGCATTGATGGAACAGTGACAGACAATTGGTCCTTCCCCTTGGAAATGCATTTAAACATTGAAGGAAAAGCTTAGGATAGTCACACTCTCAGATATACATACTAACATTGGGATGAGTTTTTAAATAATTTAATTCAATGCATTTCTGAGTTTCTCTTGGTCTTTGAACAATATCTCTGGTGGTAAAAACGGTTTCAGTTCCAGAGATTTCAACATAGCATGATGTAAACAGGGCACAGTCTTAGTTTTCTAGAGTAATTAAAGCATGTTCTATTTGTAGAGCACAAAAGGAGGAGACGACATGAAATTAGCAATTACTCATCACAGAGGCCAGCTCTCACAACCCCTAAAAGTCGGGTTTAGTCTTTTTTTCTTATGCAGGAAGGAAACCAGATAGGTCCAGCCACAGCAACTTGTGAGCATGCACTCAGTATTTGATCTGCATAACAGGCATCTGGTAGTCAGTCAGAGAAATATGTAACATTACTGACAGTGTTCCTTCTCATCAAGATGTTCCTCTCCATGGCTTGCTGCCATGTACCTGCGTCACAGACAGAAGAAAACTAAGGGCAAATCCAAGTGAGGTCATTCTCTTTCGCCAGAGGTCCGAGGCTTCTTGTGAGTCTTCTACAATAATCAAATCACAAAGACATCTGGGTTTAATTTACGTCCTTCGCAGAAGCCAAGTAAACAATGCAGCCCAAGAAAATTTACTAGGTGAAAAAAAAAAAACAATCTCAGTACTAAAAGCTCACAGGAGGCAAAAGCCACCATTCTAAATGTCTACAAAGCACTAAATGCAAGCTCTGTGCTGGGGGCACCTCCCATTTTCACCACCCTCTGGTTAATTGTGGCTATTCCCAACTGCCAGGGAAACCCAGCCACAGGCTGCCTTCAGAGGCTCTCAGAAGACAGGGGAGGAAGGCCTTTGTGCAGTCCCATTTGGACCTCCTTATCTGATGGCACTGGGTTATCACCCACCCACAGAGCATTCTAGATCTCCTCCCACTTCCTTCACTGGACATGCTGAGTAATCCAACCTCCCTAATATTATCAGATCAAAGAACTAAAAATGTCTTGCATTCCCTAAGGAACTGCGGCACACAATCACGGTTCTCGGGCTCGGTGCTCTGGACATGTTTATCCACCAAGCCAGTGTTCCAGTTTCATTTCTGTTGCTGCGAGGAAGCACCCTGAGAAAAAGGAAACTTCTGGAAGAAAGGGGTTCATTTCAGCTCCCAGTTCCAGGTTCCCGTCCATCATTATGGGGGAATCAAGGCAGGAACTTCCAACAGCTAGTCACAGCATATCCAGAGTCCAGTGCGGGGAGAAATGAACGCACGCAGGCTGGCTCTCTGTGCTCAGCTTGCTCTCTGTGGTCTTAGACAGTCAAGAGCCCCTGCTTGAGAATGGGGACACCCACGGTGGGGTGGGGCTTCCCATATCAACTCGCTTGATCAATACAATCCCCAAAAGTGAAGTCGACATCACAACACAACGTAGACCATCTCTCACTGAGACTTTCTTCCCAGGTATTATAGGCTGGGTCGAGCTGACAGCTGGAGCTAACTAACACAGTCTGGTAGAGCAGGGATTTTCAAATAAGGATGAATAAATTGCACAAAAGGTCATGTGAGACTTTGTCAGTTTCTTCAGCAAGAATCCATAAACCATTAATTATAAAACTAGTCATTTACAAAACTAAATCTCTCTCTATGTGTATGTTTGTCCCTCTCTCTTTCCCTCCCTCCCCCATTCCATGTGTGTGTGTGTGTGTGTGTGTGTGTGTGTGTGGTCAGAGGTCACAATCAGGTGTCTTCCTCAATCACTATCCACCTTCTCTTTTGAGACAAGGTCTCTCACTAAACCAGGCAGGAAATGGTCAGTTCAATAGCCTGGCTCGTCAGCAAGATTCAGGGATGCTCCTGTCTCTACCTGCCCATCCCTGGGTTACAGGCATGGACCACTGTACTTGACTTTTATGTGGATACTAGATATCTCAACTCTGGTTCCACCTTTATTTGTACAGTCAGTGTTTTACTAACGGAATTGTCTCCACAGCTCCTGTAACTAAAGTCTGCTGCCTTTCAGTGATAAGAATTAGAACCCATGATCTACATCCATACAAATTGAGTTAATTCCAGGATGTTGCTCCGTGTACATTCTGTGTCCTTCTACTGATGACTTGAAATCAATGCCTTATATTAAGCTTTTCGAAAGACTACACTTTAAAACAAAATAACAACAGTTTTATAGCATAGTGGTCAGCAAGGGGGCTGCAAGCTGACACATGAGTATTAAATTCATGGACTGATGATATCTGATAGGCGGAACAGCAGGTGACTGGCTGAAGACAACCGGGCAGGTCGAAACAAAAAGAATGTGGGGCTTGAGGAGACTCCCTCATGTCCTTCCACCTTCCCTTTCGGAGCTAGCACAAATCCAGCCATGCCAATAATATTGGCCAAGACTGAACACTTCAGGAACTGTAGTATCAGCTAAGAAGTCCGTAAACTCCATGTATGGTAGCAAAGATCAACAGCTCAACAGGCAGAGAAAAGCTCTGATGTGGAAAAGGCATTAGGAGAGGTAACAAAACAAGACACCAGACTGGGGGTCACAAGGAAGAGGTGGGCAGTGAATGGTGACGACTACGTTTGTCCTATAGACAGCACATAAAACCCTTTCCACGTCCGCTCTCTTACTGTGTATAGAGAATTGAAGCAGAATGTCAAAAGTCGTCCTGTCTGGGTAATAGCAATGACAACTTTTTATGCCCATAGTAGAAACCTTTGCTAATGATATGCAACACAAACGTAAAAGGATCTGATGAAATTCTGCTCTGCACATTTCTTTTTAAGCAGTGGTTCTCAGCCTTCCTCACGCTGTGACCCTTTAATACAGTTCCTCATGTGTGGTGACGCCCCCCCCCAGCCATAAAACTATTTTCATTGCTACCTCATAACTGTAATTTTGCTACTGCTATAAAACATAATGTAAATATTTGTCTTTTCCTATGATATTAGGTGACCCCTGTGAATGTGTCATTTGACCCCTGAAAGGGTTGTGACCCACAGGTTGAGAACCACTATAAGAAATGCTAGCCAGTTCAGCTGGGCTCCCAGAGCTTGACCTAGTGCTTGGCTGTGCACCTCTGTATCTGTTTCCATCTATTGCTGGATGATGGTTCTATGGCAGGGTGGTCACCAATCTGAATGCAGAGGAAGGGCAGCTCAGGCACCCTCTCCACTATTGCCAAGAGTTGTAGCTGGGGTCACCCTTGTGGATTCGTGGGAATTTCCCTAGCACCAGGTTTGTCCCTAACTGCAAATGACTCCCTCTATAACGATACCTTCTTTATTACTCTCCCACTCCATCCCTTCCCCCTCATGACCACCTCATTCCCTCATGCTCCCAACTCTCAACCCCACCCCTCAACCCCTGCCCTGCCCCCAGTTTACCCAGGAGACCTCATCTATTTCCTCTTACCAGGGTGACCCATGTGTCCCTCAGAAAATTTTCAGCTCCAGCTTATGTGTTCAGATTTCCCGTTCTCCTGACACTGTTTTGCGCTCTCTGTGTTCTCTCTGAGGCTCAGTGAGATGAATATATAGGAAAGAATTGGGGTGTCAGGAACAGTTTCTCTTGGCGGACCATCATCTCATAGAGGTAAAACGACTCTGGAAAGTTCCCAGCGATTCCAAAAACAAATCTAATTATGGTGAGATTGAAAGTTCTCATCCCAGTTCTGTTCCAGCTCCAGGAACCTCTGAAGATGCTGTTGAGTTCATCTTCTGTGGCAATCTATGGAGCATGCAGCCCATCCTTAAGGGTAGTGTGGTTCCCCAGTGGGACTCCCATGAGGGAAACTAGATTTTTATTTCCAAGTGATTACCGTTTGGAGATAGCTTCTGGGTTAGTGATGGACGAGTGTGTCCACTTGTCCTTTCAGCTCTAGGAACCCATCTGGTGGAGACCTGTGCACATCCTATGCACACTGCTTCAGTCTTTGCGAGCTCATGGATGCATCTGTCCTGTGGATTCTTCCCGTATGCTATGCTGTCTTAAAGCTGCAGACTTACGGTCAGATAATTGGGGAAGAGAGATTACCTTCCAAATCTCAGATGATACCCAATTGCCTTTCTGCTGTTGTCTGAAGTGAGGAAGCCCTGCTCAGTCGAGTGAGGACGTGATACATGCTAAAAATGTGCCCAAGATAGCTGCAGCCTTTCCCCTCAAAAGTGGAAATCTTGACAGAAATTCAACAGGGAGTTACATGTCGAAAGCATGAAGCAGACAGGCATTTGCTGCCTCTTTCAAGACAGGAGTAATAGATGACAGTGACATGGACTGATGAGTATGCTTTAAATAATGGAGGGGGGAGGAGCCGAGGTTGGGGCTGACAATGAGAAATGCCTTTGAGATATCTAAGAGGGAAAGGGAAAAGTATAAGACAATGCACAATGTCCACAGGAGATAAGGGAGGCTAGCAGCAAGATAAGCACGGAAATGCCTTATTTTCTCAAAGAATGGCGACTCCAGGTGGGAGGTAGTCCTGCTGTATAGCTAAGGATAACAATAAGGTTTAGGTATAGGGCACAAGGAGTTCCTCATAGAAAAGATAGCAGGCCCTATCCTAGGGTTTCAGTCATTACATTTAGTTATTGTTCCCATGGGAACCTCAACTGGGCAGAAGTTCAGATGGGGCTGAAGCAGCTGCAGGCTAAAAGAAGGCATCTGCTAATAAGATGATGGCATATGGGGCCAGAGAGATGGCTCTCACTTAGCTACTTTTGCAGATGACCCAAGTTTGGTTCTCAGCACCCACACGATGGCTCACAACAGTCCGGTCCCAGAGGATGTGAGTCCTCTTCCACCCTCTGTGGGTGCCCTTACAGACATTCAGGAAAGACATGAACACACATAAAAATATATCCTAAAAAATCTACGGTATTCTTGCCAGAAGTAAGAAACGGGCTGTCAGGGTCTTCCCCCTTGCATATTCAAGACCTCATACAATGTCTTACTTCCATACATGGTGGACATGAGGCTAAGAGCTGAGGTGGTGGGAAGTGGGAATGTTTGGATGACTCATGGGGCCAGAAAAAAAAACCATTACCTCACTTGCCTGCACAGCATATCACTGAGGGTGATTTTCACCTCTGTATCTTAATCAGATGTATTTTGCATGACGACTAAACTCAGATTTATGGTATTACAAGTGGCAGTTACTTTGCTGAGCTGTGTTTATGTGTTTTAAATGAAGTGTCCTCGGACACGGAGGACTCAATCTGAGGGAAAGAAAAGGAGAACATGATCCTGGCAGAGTTTCCTTTCAGCCCTTCCCTGAGGCTGGGCATGGATGCCAGGAGACTCTGTCCTGGGTTTAGTAGTTTGAGCACTTGGGGAACCTTTCCAGGATTGGGAACTTGACAGGAAAACAGTCCACAATAATGGAAAATTGATGCAGTCTACTCTACTGCAAGCTTTTAAGCCACTAACATGACCACGGGATTGGGATCTTACCTGTTTAAGTGATTATAAAACTAATTCTCAAGAAGTATAAAAGTATATTTCTTAAAGAAAACTTTAAATCAGAAAGTAAATGTGTTTGAAAAAGGCCCCATTTATTTCTAACAGTGAACATAATCTGAAATCAAAACGAAAATATTACATTTATAAGATGGAATATTATTCAATATTTAGCTACTCGATGACAATATAAATGTATATTTATTGATGCATGAAGCTGTGAGTAATGTATTGCCTTCTACAAATGCCCCAGATTATAAAGCAACATTCATAACATGAATTAATTTTTATGCATAAAAATTAGAGACAGTCAACAAAATATATTCATCTATCTGTTTATGCATCTAGTCTCAACCTCTCTGGTCATGTCGTGAAAGATTTATCAATTTATTTCTTGATCATTTCTATGTTGGTCAGATCTTGAGAAACTTGAGCAAGAAGAAATTGTTTTTGCAAAACGGATTCATAAAGGACATCAAAGTGGTACTGCAGGGTACTGGCTGTCCTTGAAGCAGGGAGGGTGTGGCTATGTTCTGCATCAATAATCTGACCCACATCAGGAGCTATTCTGGATATCAGGAAATGGTTATATTTATCAACCATGCAAAGGCTCGCATTAGTGAGTGCCGGCTTTCAAAGAGGTTTTGCCGAGAAGGGCTGCATTCTAGCAATTTAGACTCAGCCAGTGTTTCTGCTAAAACATTCCAGCCTGGAGTATCAGCAACGAAGCCACTTAAAGCCAATTCCACATTAAAACTCTGGAGGTAGTTTTCTGGGGAGAAAGTTCTTTTAGAATGTAGAAGACAGAAACAACACTACTTTTCTGAGTGCTTGTCCTTAAATTTATTTACATAGTTGTGATTAAGGGCTGACATTTTCACAGATTTTAGAAGATAATTTCCCCCTTGGAAATTTTATTTATATATATATATATATATATTTGTGTGTGTTCATATATAACTTATATATTAATAGTATACTATATATATATACATTCACCACAATACTATCTTGTTTTAAATTAAATGATCACAGCATGCTATTCAAGTATCTCATATCTTCCCAAGACAAAAGTTAAATATGACAAGTAACCTTCATGAATTGTTGCTCTCAAAGATTGTACCCACGGAATCAAAGTCAGCATTCCCCAGCATAGTGAAGACCAGGTTACCACTACAACTCTGTAGTATAAATATCCCACTGACGCGCCACAGGGAAGGAAGTGAGCAGCCTTCAGCCCCCACTTTCACAGCCTCTGGCTTGGCAGGGCTTGGGGGGAGCAAGCCAGTTTGCTGCCTGCAACCCCATGGCCATCTGGAGTGTGACAGGGAAGGAGCTCATTGGCAGTTCTGTCAGACTGTGGCCTAGTTCCTAAAACCTGGCCTGAGGATCAGAGTGGGAGGGGCCAGCATGGACACAGGAGAATCAGTCCAGCATAAACTGGAGAGACTCTGAGCCTACAAGGATCTCAGACTGGCTTCCAGAAGTCCTCTGACTCTTGTCCATTGCACCTTCTGGAGGGACTTCTCAAGAGCAATTGTGACTCTAATCTCCCCAATGGGCCAAGGTCCTGGGGACCAGAACACAGTTGACAGGCTCTGAGTTGGAACCCAAGGTCAGACCGGATCTCAAACACTAAGACTTTTTTGTATGTGCTGTAAAGGAGGGAGTTGTAGAATATTTGTGTAAACATATTTTGCTATGCTGAGTGACCAATAGCGAGACAGGAGGTCTAGGCAGGATTTCCGGGCAGAGATAGGAAGTAGGAGAAGATAATCAAGGCTCAGAGGAGATGCCAATGAGACATGGAGAGAGTCAGACATACAGCATGAAAGAAAGGGAAAAAGCCACATGGTAAAATGTAGACCAATTTAAAAAAAAAAAAAAAGGTTAATTTAAGAGCTAGTGGGACAAGCCTAAGCTGAGGTTGAGCTCTCATAATTAATAATAAGTCTCCTTGTTGCTATTTGTGAGTTGGCGGGCCAAAGAGAAGTCTAACCAGAGGAGGGAAACTGCAGGATTGTCTCCCATAGCTGCGTTTTATAAACCAATATTGCACAGGTGGAAAGAAGCATACCAGATACACAGCAAAGTTTTCGAGAGAAGAAGGGCTGTTTGTCAAACTCTAGACCATTAGTTAATATCCAGTTCAAGTGGGAAATAGAGCAAGTGGGAACTGTAAAGGAACTCCTCGTTTTTCACAGCCCCACTGAAAGCTGCAATTAAAACTGATCAAAGATAAAGATTTTATTTCTTTGTTGTCTGTCTCATTCTCCTGATCCTTCTCAACCACTACCCCATTCTACTTCTAGTAACCTTCAAAGGCACCCAGTTAATGGGCTGGCTAATCTGACATGCATTCCATAAAGGTTCAGAAGGCAGGAGAGATTCTTCAACAGATAAAGGCACTTTGAGTTCAATCCCCAGGATCCATGCAGAGAGAAGAGAGCACTGACATCTGGAAGTTGCCCTCTGACCCACATGTATGCTGTGATATGTGCTCTTGCACGCACACACACACACACACACACAAATAAATAATTAAAATGTAAATAAATATTTAGGAAACATTTGTCACTATTTTGCAAATTGGAAAAGATACTAGGTGTGTATGGGCTAGGGCAAAGGCCTATACTCTCAGCCCTGGAAAGGCTAAAACAGAGGAGTCATGAGTTCAATGCTAGCCTACATTGTGAGATCCTATCTGGAAAAAGCAAACCAAGCAAAAGCCCATGTCAAGTAAAAAAATTCCTATAAAGGCACTGGATGTGTCCAAAAGTATCTATAGTATGTCCTAATTACTGGTTCCATGGTTTGAGGTTGACTGACCCCCAAATGCCCCTGTATTGAAAGTATGGTGCCTGGTAGCATCACTTGGGAATTCAATGACCTCATAGAATGTGGGCCTTTGGAAGGTTTGTATGACATGAGGTCATGCCCTCAGATGCCACTGTAGGACCCAAGTCAGTCCTGTTTCCCTTTGTTGTTTGGTTATGGCATAACTATTTGTGCTACCAGCTACACCAGAGCCCATAGCATGACCATGTGGGTAACCAATTTTACCAGAGTCCCACAGCAATGGGACTACTTGATCTTGCCGTATAATCTTCAAAACTGTGATCCAAAACAAGCTTTTTCTCCCAAAAATGTTGCCATCCCAGGTATTTCTATGTACACAGAAAGTAATATGATGGGTAAAGTTGACAATTTTATATAAAGGAGGCAAACACTATCAGTCTTACTTTCAACTGTTTAATTAGCACGAATATATCTAGAGGCAGGAAGAGTAATTGCTCATTTATCACCATGATTAATCAGTTTGACCTAAATGTTTTGGTAGAAAACTGGATATTAAAATAATTAACATTCAAAACTAAACAAGCTGAGATTTCTTTCCTTTTCTTTTTTTTTCTATTTTTTAGAGAAGTATATAATTATGTTCATTGGCAATTTCGTAACTATAGAAACAGATGATCTAGGTTCTAGTCTTGTTTTGCCTTATCTAAATGCATGGTTTTGCATTAATCAGTCTCAGAAATGTGAACTATTTATCTTTTTTTAAAAAATGAGTTAGAGAAGATAATCTTTATTACTCCAAATCATAAAATTGTATCCTCAGAACACTTGCAATTCAATGGTGGCCCCCAATTAATTATTTAAAACACACATCATGTTTATAAATCAGGTTGAATACTCAGTTTGATTTTTAATATAATTTCTCAACCTCCAACATCTTGCTGTGTGACTCAGTCTTGACTCAACAGTGTAAGCTCAAGTGACCCTGACCCTCAGCTTTCTGTGTAATTATGACCACAGGAATGAGCTGTCATCTCCCACTTCAAAGATGAAGTACTAACTCACCTCATTGTTCTAGAAATCTGTGGTTTCATCTCGAAATTAAGAACAATGAATTGTGAACTATAATACTCTTTTTAAAGGACAAAACGTAAAGAGAAGAAAACATATGACACTTCCAAATACCCCAGAAGTGACTGTCCTTTGTTTGAATAGGATAGCACGGTTCGTGATTATTTTGAAAAGAAGTCATCACACGAGTGGGTTGCTAGTGTTTCTTAGAATGAGTTCCTGAGATCAAGTAAGTATTTAAAAATACATGTTTCAGTCTAATACATCCATGGTTCTAGATAATTTAGGTGCTCATAATCATGATGGGAACGAACCAGCAGCATCACTAGTTTTCGGGGCAGAATCAGGGTAGCTCGTCAATACTGTATAAAAACCATGAACTTGGCAATGATTTCTCAAATAGTTCCTTGTTTTTTGATTTGCAAACTCAAGACCCATGTTCTCTGTAGGAATTTTTCACAACTTTTCTGAATGAGAAAAAGTCAGAAAAAAGAAAAAGAAATCTCAACACAATTTCTTTTCTTTTTTTCTCATTTCTTTTCTTTTTTAACACAAGGTACCATGTACCTCAAGTTGGCCTAGAACCTACAATGCAGCTAAAAATTACCTTAAACTCTTAATTCTTCTGTTTCCACTCCTTGAAGGCTGGGATAACAGGCCTGGGCCATTATACTTAGGTTGTGCAGTGTTGGGGATCAAACCCAGGGCTTATTTCATGCTGGGTCAGGACTCTACCAACTGAGCTACATCCCAATGTATCTTTTTATACAGCAATATATCACAAATGTCACAAAATTACTAATTGTAGGAATTGATAAAAGGTATGTAATTAACCTATGTATGCCTAGAAATAAAAATAATTGTTACTCTTTCATCATGGTCATTGAGTATAATCTAGATATTTTGGGTATGAAGTAATATAAGCAATAATATTCAAGGTGATTTTTGCCTTTGAAGAAAGACATGGGTAATTTTAAACTGACTAAGTGATTGCAAATCGACTTTTATGGTAGGTTGTCTTGTAGTCGGAAAGATAAGGCCATCAATAATCCCAGGGATAGTTAACCTTTGATGAGTTTGCTTCACCTTGCTCAAGAATTAGTTGTGAGCTCAGCCATGAGCTGATGAAGATGAGAGAGTCTCCTCATTTCTCTTTCATATAAACCAATTTAAGGTTCATTTTTAAAACATCTAGATGTAAAGAGCTCTTCATAGTTCATTCCTCCTCCTCATTCTTTTCTGTCTCTTTTGGGATAGCCTAAAACCCTGAGAGTCCCAAGTTCTGCAGAGTGTTATCCCCCAGGATTGGCTTCACGGGTGTCCAAGCTGAGTCACACAACAGAGTGCATCTATGGACTTCACACAAACTTGGGCTATGATATCTATGAAATTAGTCTCAGCAATTGAACAAAGGAGTCCGTGCTCGCATTTTCCTTCTAGACCAGCAGTTCTCAATCGTTCACAGGGATCGGGTGCCAGATATTTACATTAGAATTTGTAACAGTAGTAAAATTAGTTAGGAAGTAGTGACAACAGAATTTTATGGTTGGGGGTCACCACGACATGAGGAACTATATTAAAGAGTCACATCATTAGGAAGATTGAGAATCATTGTTCTAGACCCTGAAAACTATATAGCTAGACTTGTCTCCTGTCTATAAAGACCTCAAGATGCAAAAGAACAGCCTCAAAGCACCGTGAACTACTGTAACAGGATCTGGTTTCCTTACAGTGCCGAGGAGACTAGAACCCTGACCCGTTCATATCTGATCATGACCTTGCTTTATCAGTTCATAGCTCTAGAACTTTGTTCATTCCTCCCAAAAGGAAGATACCAAACCACAATTTATAGGTCCACCTCTGGTCTAAGCAACCAGCCTAGCTTATGTAGAAGTAGCAGGCTGTGCTTTGTAAGAACAGCATGTTTCCAGGAAGCTGAGGCAGGTGATCACTGCAGATTCAAGTCAGGTTTGGGCTACATGGCAAAGTCCTGTCTCAAAATAACAATTAATAGCAATAATAATAATGATTCAATAATAATAAATAAACAAAGGAAAAATGAAATGAGAAATCTTCAACTCAGAATTTCAAAAAAAATACAAGAAAACAATTTAGACATTTTTTTCCACTTGCTAAATCTGTGCAATTGATATGTATATCCATTTGAGGAAATTTATTGACTCACTCATTCGTCAAATGTGTACTCAGCCATCACTGTATCTGTCATTGTTAATCAATTCTTCCATATTATCTCCTCACTGCTGGAATTTGCTGCTCCCTAAGCCTGGGTGCTCTGTGCTATTTTCATGTTTGTATTGAGAGGATCTGGGCTCAATGTATATCCATGAAATATTTCTTAAATGCGTGAGTGTACAACTGAGAAGACTGAGCCTTTAATAAACACTTTATTTGTGGTTAAAAAAATTATTGCAGAAGCTGTGCCGTTTACTCTAGAGTTTCTAAAATTCTAACAAATGTAGACAAATGAGCAAGGCCATGCAGACTGGTGCAGTGGATGCTTTAATATAAAAGTTGTCTAAAGTAGAGCATGGAAAGAGAATGTCTTCTTCTGACTGGTTATACTTAGTATTCACATATTCTAGAGGGGTATTTGAGCTGGGCTTTGCAGCCTGGGGAGGAAAGATTGATGGGGAAGGGGGATGATGTGGTAAGATAGGATAGAGTTCAAGGCTTGGCTAGAAAGGGGCTAGGACTGAAGCATCACAGGATAGAGGGATGAACCAAAACAAAAGCAGGTGATCAAGAGGAGCCAGGGGGTGAAGACCCATTCTACCATGATGAAAAGACCTTGATGGTTATAATGAATTGGTCCAGGATTTCAAATAAGGAAAGGAAAAAATGGCATTGAGTTGTGTGTGATCCATTGCTATGTATCCAGTGGAGAGCCTAGACAAGTTCCTTGACTCTGGCAGTACAATCAGCATTTCCCTTTTCTACTGACCATCCAAGCAGTGCACGGCCAGTCACACACTGGAGTAACCAATCCCATCTCACTGAAATCTGAATAAAATGAGCTAATCTGTGAGACGTCTAGAGAAAGCAGAGGATCTGAAGACGCCCGCTGCAGATGTGTGGTTAGAGTAGTTCTTGGCAAAATGAACGTTGCGGCTCACCATGTTACACAACCACAAACAATGCCACCAGCCATAGAAACCACTGAGATAAATGCTAGGAATTGCAGAATTCTTCCCAAGCCCACGAACAGGTCAGCACAACAAATAGAATAAGCAGATAAAAGGGGCTCGAGGGAACAATGTCGGTGACTTCCGTAACGAGAAAGGAAGCAAACAAGAGTGGATGATTGTAGAATTCAAGGTAAATACTGTTTCTAACGTGGGTGGGGACCAGTGTTTACTAAACACGAAAGATTAATATCAGAAGAGGAAGGAATTGTTTTTAATCCAAGAGGTCATTGTGAACAATAGGGGAAGAAAAAGAACACGAGTTACGGTAGAAACCACTCTTAAAATGCTTCAGCTACACCCACATACTCTTGTATACATATCAAAGTCACACATGGACCACTGGGTGCTAAATCTGGCTGGGGTGTCACTGACTTCTTTTATGTTTCTATTAATTCATTTGAGAAAACAAAACCATGTTATTGGCCTGTCTTCAGTCTTTTTGAATGTCTGTCTTTACTTTTACTGTCATTTCTCAATTGTTTAAAATAAAATAGTAGATGAGATATCTACATATAATAATTTGTTAAACTATAGATTATCATTCAAAGAGTGAGAAAAGGAGATTTATTTATTTAGATACAAGTGTGCACAGAAAAAATGTTTAATTCCTCATCAGTTCAAATCTGAAAGAAAACAGAATCTTGGGAAGCAATTTTTTATTGTTAGTAAGTCTCATAAAACATATAAAAGATCTAACATCGAAACAGAGAGTCTGTTTTTTTCTTCTTTATAACTATGCAATCCCTTGTATTATACATTTTTCAAAAATCTAAAGTCTATGATCACCTGTGGAGTCTTTGTCCATCATACAGAGACTATCAGAACAGTCCAGGCGGATCCATGGCTGGCAGGCTTGAAGTGCTACCACCACGGTTACTGATTAGCGTTTTCCCGAATTTAGCAACAGTGCTCTGCAGTAGAGGAAATCCTACAGTTCTGACAGTGTTTGCAGATATTCCAAAGACACGGATATCGCACATTCTCCTCCCTGCTTGCGAAGCTGGGCCCTGAAGGAGCCAAATAAACAATGGCAGATCTGGAGAAAGCAATATGTGAAAATAAACTAGAAAAATAAGGAGTTTGAGTGAAGATATGAGGGGGAGGGATGCATAAAGGAAGGCATAGGAGAGATGTGACAGTCCCATCCAGGTGTCTGAAAAGCACCGATGTAGCCCTAGTCTCATGAGGACTATATTTAGTTCTGAGCAGGGTACCAGACTCTACAAAGACAGAAGATTTCCTTGTGTCCAATTAAGAAAACCCTGATAGTAGGTCCCAATTCCTCTTAAGTGCCACATAAAGTAGAGAATTATATTTAATAAGATTTTAAGAAATTTCTCTTCCTCGACAACTTCTGAGCATCTTGAAACTCCTTGCAGTGATGAACAGAGCCATTTTTTTTGCTTTCTAGAAATGATTTTGAACTTTAGGTTTGTGTACCTGTCTAGGCCTGATAGTGTGTAAAACATACACAGTCTTTTATTTAATGAACTTACAGAAAGAGACATACATAAACATGAGCGACATCAAGCACCATCAGTTCCTTCCTCTCTGACTCATCTCCCGTCTCTCTCCTTCCTTCAACACCGACTGTAGTATTTCAGTCTGCTGTGTTGAACCCTCATCATTCTCCACTTCTGCTCTTGAATACACTACTGTTGGACCATGGTCATGTTCCCTGGATGGCATCAGTGAATTCCGTATCTGTAATTGCTCTCTCTGCACTGGTGATGCCTAAGCTGTATCCTCTACAGTGCACAGTCACAGGTACTCAGCTCCTTCTTGGGAACTGTGGATGACCTCTAGAGTGTAAGGTGCCCAAAATAAGTTTCAGAATTATTTTTCTCGCCCCAAGTTTCCTGTTGTGAGGGGAAAGAAACGAGAGAACCAACTTGCAGGCCTTTGTAGTAGAAGGAACGGGCTGTGTCCTGCCGCCCAGCTAGCTTAATCCCCGAAATAACCACTCAGAAATTGTATTAATTAAATTGCTGTCTGGCCATTACATCTATCCTCTTCTTGGCTAACTCTCTCATCTTGATTAACCCATTTCTATTAATCTGTGTTCACCACAAGGTCATGGCTTACCGGGAAAGATTCTAACCAGGGTTAGTCCCAGGCCAGAGAATCATGGCATCTGCCACACTTCTTTTCTTCCCAGCATTCTGTTCTGTCTACTCCACCCACCTAAGGGCTGCCCTATCAAAAGGCCAAGGCAGCTTCTTTATTCAACCAATGAAATCAACACAAATACAGAAGGTCCTCCTACACCAGGCCTCTCTCGGGAAGCATTTCTCATGTATTTGCAAGATCACCAGCTACTTTGGTCATATTTTCAAAAATTGCCAAGCAACAATACATACTTCAATCATGGTGCTATGATGTGTGGAGGAACTTAGAGCAAGGAATAAGAATTTCTTATATTGATGAAAAAGCTTTCCCAGACACAGTTGTATGTAAACTGGGCTTTGAAGGTTACCAAGGTTCAGGAGCTCTGAGCTGAACTCATCCTGAAGGTGCCCAGGAGACTCAGCATACCTTCTGGGCATGACTGAAGCACAAACCATGTGAAAAAATTAAAATGGCCAATAGTTAAATTTGGGAAAGTCCACCAGTTGGCTGAAACTTCAGTTGGGAGGTTAAGGAAATAATTTTATTGTCACGTGGGCAAGAAGCTTAAAGCAGTACATTAAAAATAATTCATGCCTAGGCATTTGATACATTGGAGTGTGTTATTTTATAGGCCATGGACACTGAAAACATTTAAACAATCTCAAGTGTCATAAAGGATACCCATACCCGGTCTAAGACCTACTTACATACAAATAATTTCTAACTCAATTTGATTTCTACCTGACCAACTGACAGAACAGCATTTGAAAACTTCGGTTGTTTGGGATTTAACATTGCGTTTCTATTTTTTCCTATTTGATACTCAACATAAGTAGGTCAGTAAAGACCCCGAAGTCCTGTGGCCTTCATATAACAGGATATATCAAATAGTTCTACAAAATAAAGGCTTGCAGTACATAGCATTATATAGGAATAGACAGTTTAGTACGTATAAAAGTAATGTGGACACAGCAATATGCCCCAAACATCAGAGTCCCAAAACTATCTAAGTATCTAAGTGGCAACAAAATATAATCATTCATTTGGGAAAGATTTGTGTTCTCTGTTCAAACCTTCTCATAACTGAAAACTAATTCAAATATTTTTAAAAAGGTAGATACTTAAATCATTTAAGTATCAAAAAAATTTAAAAAGGTGTCAACTTAAATCATTTCTTCCTTTGCTTTTAAAAATCTTGAGTAATTTTATCTTAAGCTCAGTATTTAGGAGGTCACAATCCATTTATTTATCTATGATTTCCCAAAACACAGAAGAATGGTGCAAGTCTTTCAGCTTGAGATGCTGCAACAAAGCATCTATACAGGAAGAGAGGGAAGTCAACAAGGAGACTTCCAGTCAACATAGAATAATTTTGGCTTAGGTATTGCTTTGTAGTTATATCAAAGGGGACACTGGGTCAGAGTAATAAAAAAATAAAATTTAATATCTCAAAGAATTGTAAAAGAATTAGAAACTTCACAGGGCTCCAAGCTACTCCTATATTATATTCCTGCTTCCTCATTTTAAATAGCAAGAAAGGAAAATTCTCATTTTTTATTATTTTGTTCTACTTTTCAATCAAGCATTTTTTCTACTTTGATATGTCATAGTGGACTTAGAGAAAACTAAGCCTGTTTGCTCCTCTTTTGACTATTCTCCGGGTTAAAACACCAAATTTTGACCATGAAAAGAACCATTCTATTTTTTGAAGACATTTTTCCTTTTTTGAGATTTAGTCTAATTTTCTAGCCTAGCTGGTCTGGAACTCTCCATCATCCTGCCTCAGCCTCCTGAGGGTTGGATCATGGGTGCCACCAATGCTGGCTTAATGTTACACACTTAGGAGACTGCTTTCCATATAAGGTTTAGCGTGCTGATTGCCATCTGTTTAGGTGATCAGCACTTGTTCGAGAAGGTTCTATAAGGTTACACCAATGCCACAATGCCATCTTGTCGTTGACATATTCATCTGGAACTCCATGAAAGTTAATGCTTCCAAATAAAAGAGAAGTTGAGAAAAGTCAAAAATATTCTAAGTAAATGTAACCCAGGGGCTCTATGGAAGATTTTTAAAATATAATGGCCGCCTGCAAACATATTTGTAAGCAAAAGGGTTGAGAGATGATATATATATATATATCATATAATAATCCCAGGAACTTCTATTAAGTGTGTCTCTTTAGCATTTAAATATACATGAATATGTTTATTTAATACTTATTTATTGTTTATATATTTAATAATTATTTAACATACATATGTAATATATATACACTAATGTTATGCATTTAAAATGTTTAGATGACTATATTATATAATATTCCTCTATGCTTTCCTTTAAGCTTAGATTAGAATTGATTGACTAAGTTATCGAACTTTTTTTTTAAAGCGCAAATGAACTCTGCAATGCAGCCTGACTGCTCATGCATAATTCAGGATCCCAGCCTAAAACATTATGCTCAGACAAGCACAAATATTGGCAAAGGTGAACGATTGAACTGCTCCAGTAGCAACAGAATTATGTCACAATCTGTGTGTGCACTTGAATTCCGAGAGCGGGGACTACAAATTGAAAGCAGAGAAAACAGTCAACAATGTGGCTGTAGACAAAGTAAGCAGGATGGTAAAGCCAGGTTGCATTGTTGTAAACCCCTTGCTCTTTATTAGTTATTCACGATCCTAACGTGAAAATAAGTCTGATGGGAGGGATAAAAACGGGTATCATCTCCCTCAGCAACGAAAATGAAGGTTCTAGAAAATGTTCTTATGAATTTTTAACTTTGAAAACAGCAAATACGGCTTTATTTAAATTAGTACAAATTTATCTCTCCTCGAGGTAATTTCTTTATTTGTCTTAATTTTCTGGCCAATGATGGCAAGTATGAGGATCTTGGCCACTTGTCAGTACTTTTCAGTGAGTAAGCAGGGCTTCCAAATCCCCTTGACAGAGGACTCTTCCTTTGCCAGAAGGGCTCACCCCTTGTGGATGCAAAGCATCTTAGGGACATACAATGAGAACAGAAAATGCGCTTTGCTGGCTGAATCAGCAGGTTTAACCCAGCAGATCAATGTGGCAGCAGACACCGGGCATGATCATTTCACTTCCTGCCCTCTCTTTCTTCCATTGGTGCCAGCTGGAGGTGACATCCTGCAGCAAGCCTCACCCCCTGTCCATCAATCAGCTAGATATACAAGATGATCCGTGCTTAGAAATGCCCTCTTCCTAAATCCCAAGGTTCAGCGTCTGTCATAGATCCTTCTGACTTTCTATAACTTTAGTGAAAAAGAATGACTTATACAAGTACAGTCATTCAATTATATAACAAAACCACCAGTTTAACGGGCACTCAATACATAAAGCCATTATCAAGCTTCTGAAAAATCTAAACAACCAGAAAAACAAATGTGGCACATCATCAAGCTGTTATTCTTCTATGAATATCTGAATAATTCACCATACCACAGCATTTAGATTATATCCAAAATTCCATCTAATAGACTGCATCCTGAACTTTACAACATAGTCTTGGGAAGGTCCAAGAGTTGAGGACTGGGGCTGTGTTTTGCAAATGGAACTTATAAGCATACAGACAGCAAGCAGACCTGGTGTGGGGTAGAGATGAGACCTCAACTCTTTCCCCTCCTTTACATATTTCTTTAAAAATTATATAACCATTAGGAAAAATAATAAAACAACATTAAAACATAAATATTCTTTAGTCTCTCTCACTCCCAATCAAGGCTTCCATAATAAGGACTGTCATTCACCAAGGACAAGATAAAGAACACTAAGTAAGACTGTAATCTGACCCTGCAGGAGTCCCTTCAAATTTTTCTGCATCTGTTTTTATTGCCGGCATGTAACTTATCTAGAGAATGTCACCTTTAACAAACTCATAGGTGAACTTCCATAACCAGAACAATCTTCTGCACATTTTGATAAGGATCTTAATCAATTTCCTTCCCATCACTTGCAAACGATGCCACCGGTGCATGAAATGATTCCATAGTCTCTCCCTGGCATACAGGCAAATCACACAGACAGAGGACACAATTCCATCTCCACAGAGCAAGATGCACACTCAAGTCTGAGATCATTACAGCCAAATAAAACCAATCAGAACTTTCAGTCTCTGGGGGTAGGAGGAGGTTGAGGTCCTATTTTCAACCAGATCTGTTGTTTTGTTGAACAAGGATTCTCCAACAATAAGCAGGAAGGAGGTCCAACGAATACTAATGTCACAAATCAGTACAGACAGATAAGCACAAGGTAAGGTACCTGACTGGAAGTTCTCAGTAAACCTAGGTCTCTGATTAGACAAGGAGCTGCTTGGGCAGCATTGCCATAGCAACCCTATCAGAACAGCACTGGCATAAGTGATTTTGCAACTGGACACTAAAGCAGACATGTAATCACAATGAGCTATATCTGTCTTTTCTTTTCACATGGCGTCCATGACATCACAAGACAGCATGAACTTCTTAAACATGCTAAAACGAAAAGACACCCATACTATGTTCTTCTTCACTGTAACTCTGTAAAGTTGAATGGAAGACCAAGTAAATAGAAGACATTGTGAGATAAATTGATACTTTCATTTGTGCATATATAAAAACTATGTTTCCAGCTCACCTTGTAGCCTCTGCATCACGTTGGTAATGTCCCGATGGGATCTCGAAGATGCCCTGGATGTTGCCATGGTCCTTCTTGTAGCATGGAACCAATGCCAAGTGTTGTCCCTCAGTGTGGGGTAATTCTACACTGCTTCAGATGACATGTGCAGTCTTGTCTATACCCATCGGCTTTCAGACAAACCCCAAGTACTCATGGTGACCAGTGAGGAGACAACATTCTCTCATGGTGAGACGCACGTTTCAGAGAGCCCTCTTATGTAGACTCAAGAACCTGAAACACAAAACAATAAAAATACAATATGAAAAATACTCACCTTAGTCATAGTGCAAAATGAGAATGTGCCCTATTCCACTCTAGTGTCTGACTCACTATCAAGAGAAACCACTAATATAGAAAAGACTAGAAAGCTTAAAGTACTAGTAAGTGTTAAAGTTGCTACGATCTGTAGTGGTTTGAATGAGAAATATCCTGCATAGTTTTACATATTGATTGCTTGATCTTTATTTGGTGATGTGATTTGGAATGTTATGAAACTTTTAAGAGGCAGGACCTTGCTGGAGGAAGAACGTCACTGGGAATGGCCCTACAGGGTGCATAGTTTTGCTCCAAGTTCCGGTCCCTCTCTTTGCCTCCTTGTATGGACGACAGGTGATGCATCTGTTTCCTACACCTGCCGCCATGCCAACCCTTCCCCACCACGCTGCATTTTGGCTTCTGCCCCTGGACCATCAGCTAAAACCTGCCCTTTCCTCCTTCAGTTCCTTTTGGTCGTGCTGTTTGGTTGCAGCAACAGCAACCCGACCAATAAAGCATGTGATCAGATAAACTAAAGAGTGGGTTGCCTGGAACAAGTCAGCTAGTGAAACCTTGATGTTGAGAAACGCACGCTGCACAAGAGAGGCTCGCTTGCCTGGTTTTTCTTTTTAAAGTGTAAATTTACTAATTTATATCATATTTTAATGGTTTTACAGACCCTTTTTGTATTGTTTCATTGGATACTCTCCAAGAAGGATATCATACCCTAGCTTCTAATAGCAAGTTGATGAATTAACACAGAACAGATAGGGCTGAGGGCGTAACTTCATTGGTAAAGTGCACAAACAGCCTTAGGTTCAGGCCTCACCACAGCATAAGCCAGGCATAGTCTCTCAGGGCTGCAATTCCAGTGCCCAAGATATAGAAGCAAGAGAACCACGCATCCAAGGTCATCACCTGCTACAAAAGGAATGAGGGGTGACTTTCAAGGCCAGCTTGGGATACATGATATTATCTCAAAAAGTAAAAAAAAAAATAAATAAATAAAAATAAAAAAAAAGAAACCATATAAATATATGAATTAGTTCATGTTGACTATGACTTCCAAATATTCTTATTTTAGGAGATAAAATTAGGACTAGCTTAATTTTTTCCTCCTAATACAGAATGATTGATTCTAAAGTAATTAGTAAGATCGGGATGGGGCAAGTTAAGCACATGGGACGTTGTCTAACACCTCTCTCGATTCTCTGCTTCGAGGGTGCAGTTGATTACTCTTATTCTGGGTGAAAAAGAGGTAGGCAAGTAGTTAATGAAATCCTGACATTGAGAAATGTACGGTGAACAAGGATTTCCTAACCCTGAGGTGAGCTGAACCAAGTCTTGCTGTGAACAAGGTAATTAGAGAGAAGAGTAATGACTTCCGAGAAGAAACTCAATAAAGGTTGTGCTGAGGCCTAGGTCCAGCAAATCTTCATGGAAAGTCACTCTGCATCTTCCGGAAATGGTGGTGACAGAGGAAACAGGAACGGGGCTGGGAGGAAAATGACAATGGCCAAATCAAAAGTCTAAAGCAAGCGCAATGCACACGTGTGTGGAACATTCCACTGCTTGAAGGGGAAAAATAAAGTAGGGAGTCTCCATATGTTGTAAAAAATATGCAATGAGTGAATAATGGATTGGTAAGTCATTAAACCCAATGACAAGTTGTTATTTTAAGTGATATTATAAATACTTATATATATTGGTCTCTAGTTGGAATGTATTGATGTGAAACCAGTCATATCTTTTGGAGATGATTGTTGGAAAAAGGGAGAAAACATACACATGTGTTAAGATATCAAAAGGGTGTGCTGAAGAAGAAGAAGACCTCACTATCTGTTCACTCCAACTCAGAAGACCAAGACCCACTGAGCAGTTTCAATTGCTAGGGAGGCAGAGGCTACTGGAAAAAAAAATATGTACAAGAAGTAAGACTCAGCCCTTGGCTTCTTTTAGATAAAAGATTTACTGCTCAGTGGATGGCTCTTCAAGAGTTGGGGGGAGGGGGCGAGTAAATAACTCTATATAACCATGCACCAATGACCTATACCTCCACCTAATCACATCTCCCGAAGAAAAGCATTCCACCTGCCTACATACAAGAGCTGCTGTAATTGGCAGACCCGAGTATGAGAAGCATTTCAAGGAACCTCATCATAATTCACTCTTTGAAGTGTTAGAAAATCTGGCTCCTAGGCCGGGCGATGGTGGCGCACGCCTTTAATCCCAGCACTCGGGAGGCAGAGGCAGGCGGATCTCTGTGAGTTTGAGACCAGCCTAGTCTACAGAGCTAGTTCCAGGACAGGCTCCAAAGCCACAGAGAAACCCTGTCTCGAAAAACAAAACAAAAAAAAAAAAAAAAGAAAGAAAAAAAAAACAGAAAAAAGAAAATCTGGCTCCTCGAGTGCAAGGATGTAGCTCCATGATCTGTGTTCATGTTGACTTATTTATCTAGAATATACCCACCATCAATAGGAATGGGTGTTCCTACTGATAGCCTTATACATAACACACAGCAGAGGTGAAGGAAGAAATTGGGTTCTACTATAGCTCAGTACTAGAGCACTTGCCTAGTTCATGCAAATCCTTAGTTTAAGCCCAGACACTAAGAAAAAAATAAAACAGAAGTTTGTTTTAATCCAGCTACCCCACACCAGTCCCTGACCAGCCCAGGAGTTCACAGATAATTAAGGCAGCCCCACCCTTTCTACTCAGGATTGTAGAATTAAAAGTTGTGGCTTTTTTTTCTATAAATCACTGCATCACCTTGCATCTCTCTCTCCTTCTTGTTCATACCCACGTCACAAAAAGGTCAGTCCTAGAATGATTGATTTCATTTCTTTCCCCATATTAAACTATGACTTCTCTGCTTCTGTTCGCATATACCCAGTTTCCCTGCCACTGCATAAGTCACAGTCTGAAATCCTGGAGCTCAGGGTTGAGACTACAAAGATAAATGTGGCACAGAACCTATTTTTGCAGAGCGTAGAACATAGTGAGAGACGGAAAGTAGCAGAGACGGTTTTTCCAAAATCCCAGGAGTAAGTATGAGTGTAAAGCTACAGGAACACAGAAGATGAGGGCGATGCCAAAGCTGGGGCTCTGGAATGATGCCCTGAGGATTTCACATCTCAGCTGAGTCGGAGTGAATGCATCAGGTGAAAGATGAAAGCTGCTCTCCAGGCTGCGCCTGGCTTCGGGAAAGGCATTAGCAAGAGAAACAGCTTGGTATCTTAGTACCAAAGCACTATTCTCTGGTACTTGATGCTCAAGGACTATGCTGTGGTACTAGATGTTGAAGGATGATGCTCTGGTACTAGATGCTGAAGGACTATGCTCTGGTACTAGATGCTGAAGGACTATGCTCTGGCACTTGATGCTGAAGGACTATGCTCTGGTACTTGATGCTGAAGGACTATGCTCTGGTACTAGATGCTGAAGGACTATGCTGTGGTACTAGATGCTGAAGGATGATGCTCTGGTACTAGAGATACTGAAGGACTATGCTGTGGTACTAGAGATGCTGAAGGACGATGCTCTGGTACTAGATACTGAAAGACTATGCCATGGTACTTGTTGCTGAAAGACTATGCTCTGGTACTTAATACCAAAGGACTATAGTATGGTGTAGGGAAGAGGGCAGAGGCCCTTCATGCATATTCAGCAGAGTGGTTCTGGTTCTCACCAAGAAGCCTGGGCCAGAAATGAGCAGATAAAATTTCGAATTACAGCTTCCGATGCCTGTATGCTTGAGACTGGATATCATGGAGCCCAGGTTGGCCTTGAACTTGATATGTAGCTGAGAGTAACCTTGAACTTTTTATCTTCCCACTCCCAACTCTGTAGTACTGGGTTTATGGGTATGCATTACTATGCCTCATTTATGCCATTCTAGGGATCAAAATGACAACTTCGTACACGTTAGACAAGTGCTTTACTAACTTGGCTACATCCCAACCCAGCTACTGTTTTTAAGGTTCTATTTGGGGTGGGTAGGGTTAGGAAGTTGGGCAAGGAAGACATCTCAGGTATAAAGGTGGGAGATGGATAGGAGAGACAGTGAATAGAAGATAAAGTTGGAGAAATAAGTAGGAAGTAACTTTACAAGGCTTGATGAAGGGTCAGCTAGGAGTAGACAGGTCTGGGACAGCCAAGAGTATGAGATCTAGGAAGATGCATTCCCAGGGTAGACAGAGCAGACTGAGGGGTCTTGGGAGACAATATGGATTCATGGTGCAATCGGTGGTATTTGGAGGATCTTAAGTCCCTTTATATCACTTCTATAAAAATTCCCAGCCAATGAGAGAAATAGCTTTACTAATGACTTAACCCAGTACCCCTTCCCTGGCTGCCCCAATACATATTGCTGTAGCGGTATGATGTGGGAGTGTCATATATCAATCTGTTGATTTCATTGGTTAAGTTATAATAAACCAGCTGCTTGGCCTCATGGCTGGAACATAGATGGGAGGAGTAAACAGAATAGAATTCTGGGCGGAAGAGGAAGTGAGGTCAGACTCTGCTCTGCTCCCAGAGAGACCCGACAGCTCTGCTGGAGCAGAGACGCCATGCTCAGCTCTCCCAGGCAACTCCAACCCACGATGGACTTAGGCTAGAATCTTCCCGGTAAGCGCACCTTGGCGTGCTTACACAGATGATTAGAAATGGGCTAAATTAATATGTGAGAATTAGCCTAGAAGAGGCTAGATAGAAATGGGCTAGTCCAGGTGCAAGAATTAGTTAGAGTTCATGGGCCAAGCAGTTCTTTAAATGAATACAGTTTGTGTGTTGTTATTTCGGGCGTGAGCTAGCCAAGCGGCTGGGGTGTTGGGGACGCAGCCCCGCCGCCGCTCCTATTTCAACAGATGGCGCCCAGACGTGTGGCTAACTGAATCCACAAAAAGCCTGAGAAAGCTGGGGAAAGAATGGAATGAAGCATGTTTTCTTGGTAGCAACAAATTTCTTGGGTCTACTCTGCTTGCTAGAGGCAAGCAAGCGCTCTCATCTAAGAGAGGCTTCCTGACTCAGCTTCAGCTGCAAAACCCTGCAGCTCATTAAGAGGTCCTGCCACGAAACACTTAAACGGTGTTGGTGAAAAGCTGAACGCATGCTTTTCGGTTTTCAGCCGTAGCAGGAAAAAAGTTGTGCTGTTTAAAAATGCCGGCTTTCTGGGCCGTCCTGCCAGGGCAAACTCTGACTGAGGCAGGAGGGCCAACTAGCGAGAGAGGACTTGACTGTTGTCTGTTGTAGCTCACTGGCTGGCAGGGACCTTGAAACGCCATAGAGTTGTGGCAGTAAACAAGGCTACAACCGGTACCTCAGCCATGAGGCTGGAAAGCTAAGGAATGGACTGGATCTAGCTGGCAAAGCCACGGCTTTAATCCTACTCATATTGCTCAGTAATTTAAAGGCTCGTGTGGTCAGAAAAAGAGAGATATACAGTAAAGAGATTCAAAGATAAAGAAAATGTTTAAATGATTTACAGTGTGTTAAAAATATATGCAAGCTAAAAGTTAAAAGTTTTAAAAAAAAAGTAAGAAAAAGAGAAGTTGTGTGTGGTAGTACACGCCTTTAATCCCAACACTTGGGAGGCAGAGGGAGATTGACCTCTGTGACTTCAAGGTGTGGTAGCACACGCCTTTAATCCCAGTGCCTAGAAGGCAGAGACAAACAGATCTCTGTGAGTTCAAGGTGTGGTAGCAAACACCTTTAATCCCAATGCCTGGGAGGCAGAGACAGGCGGATCTCTGAGAGTTCAAGGAGAGCCTGGTCTACAGAGTTATTCCAGGTCAAAGAGATACAGAGAATATACAATAAAAGTAAAAATAAATGAAATAGAGGTTAAAATAAAGCGTACAAAGATGGAAAATACACAGAGAATCTTGATACTGTATACTATTATGCTCTCTTTGAATTGTTTGAATGCTGAGGAAGGAGCAACAGATGCTAAAAGATATTTGTTTATAAATGCTGCTGAACTAATCCATCGTAGAGATTTTGATGCCTTGACTTTGAAATTTGGATCTAAGGACATGATACTTTGGAAAGGAGTTTCTTATTTTGTTTTCACAGAGGATGAGACCCTGTTCATTTCTTCTATTCCGATATGGTATGATGGACCACGCCCTCCTGAACGGTTGCTGTGAATACCTTCAGAAAATTGCTTCGCTCAACTGCCAACTGAGATGAAACTAGCACACAGGTTATACCATGAAAGACCTAATTAACGACGCCCCCATTCAGCAGGAAGCAGTTTGGAGAGAAAAAACTGCGCCCATGTTCCCAAATATTGTTTATAAATGTTCTTTTACATTTAAAGGGGGAGATGATATAGGTATGAATAATTTACATTGATATGGATTTTGCTTTAGTGATTTAAATTTAAGGTTAATTTTGTAATGTATATAGGTTGTTAATGAATAATCATTAATAATAGTTAAGTTTGTAGTCATGTTAGTTAAGATTTTCTAGATGTGCATAGATATATTTTAGATAGGCATTCTTCATATTTTTCAAAGATTATAGAATATGGCATTTTAAATGTTTTAATAACTTAGGACTTTTCATGACAATGAGACACTCTGCTCCTGGCAGCACCAATCTACTTCAAGAGGAAGATGGGCATCGAAGAGGATCCTTATGGAGTTTGATAGCCATTTGGGCAAGAAACTGCTCTTGCCTGGACTATTGCATAAACTGGACACAGAGAACCCGCAGAGAGAGGACTGCTGAACTTGCCTAAAGGTGAGATGATCTTTCGGGGTTCCTGATTCATGAAAGAGTCTGCAAGACATTCTTCAGGACAAGCAGATAGTGACTGCCTTTGAAAGTTCCTGCTTTGTGGAAATGTCTGCTGGAAACTATGGGCCTCTAGGCTGAAGATGGATGCCCCAACGGTACAGAGGAACTTTGGGTGACTGTCCAGGCAGTGAGATGTCTCTGTCATTTCTAGAGTTTGAGAGTTTGCTTATTTCTTATTTGTTTAGGTAATATTGTATCTTTCTGGACTGTTTGATGGAGTTAAGAATAGTTAGCTATAGTTATAGTTTTTCTTAGTTATGATATAGATTATTGTAATTTTTACTTGATAACTGTTTTGTTATATGTAATTTTGCTATGTTAAGTTAAAGCCTTCTTTTTTTGTTTAAACAGAAAAAGGGGAAGTGATGTGGGAGTGTCATATATCAATCTGTTGATTTCATTGGTTAAGTTATAATAAACCAGCTGCTTGGCCTCATGGCTGGAACATAGATGGGAGGAGTAAACAGAATAGAATTCTGGGCGGAAGAGGAAGTGAGGTCAGACTCTGCTCTGCTCCCAGAGAGACCCGACAGCTCTGCTGGAGCAGAGACGCCATGCTCAGCTCTCCCGGGTAGACGCGATAGCTCTGCTCTCTGAGGCACACGCGATGAAGATGGATGTAGGCTAGAATCTTCCCGGTAAGCGCACCTTGGGGTGCTTACAAACATCATTAGAAATGGGCTAGTCCAGGTGCGAGAATTAGCCTATAAGGGCTAGAGTATGGACCAAGCAGACGCAGCCCCGCCGCTCCTATTTCAACAGCGGTAACAATCTCTATGAGGGTAAGTACTTGTGACACCATGAGCTTACTTCACTCTAACAAGGCTGTGAACACCGCCAGTACAGGGACCGGAACATGTCATGTTTTCTTTCTATAGTGCTAAGGATGACACCTATGACCTTGTGCATATTAAAAACTACACCCTAGTCTCAGGACTTCAACTTTTCTTACCCTCCCTTCTCACTCATTGACACCAACTATATCCACAGACACATGCTGAACATCCAGTATTGATTTTTTAAAGTTATTGAATCAAGTGCATAATATTTTGTGTCTGAGAGACAGGGCCTCCTCACCAAGCCCCTCCCACTCTAACACAAGAGCTGGTGCAACATCCTTCCTTGGTCAGGGCTAAGATAAACTATTTCACTTCCATCCTTTGCTAGGCACAGACACTCGATGTTGTGAAATTATGCTTTTCTTGCTTTTGGGTCATGTGATTAATAAGAAACTTCAAATTAATGAAAAGGAAGTCATTAAAAAAGACTAGCCATTTGAAAATACAAGTTTAACCTCTACTTGGTGCCAGTTAAGGGGAGGATCTTGCATGGGGCATTTCCAATGACAGCTTGTCAAAGAAGGAAGTGCCAGAAAACTCACCGACTCTGGCAAAGGAAGACCTAGACATGACTCCTGTATTGTTCACATGATCTCTGATGTGTTCATGTGTATGTGCTATAAGTATGGGTGTGTGTGCATGTGTCTCTCTCTCTCTCTCTGTGTGTGTGTGTGTGTGTGTGTGTGTAGGCTAAACTCGACATCTGGTGTTCAATCATTCTTCACCATATTTCACTGAACCTGGAGCTCATCAACTCAGCTAGACTGACTGTCCAGAGAACCCCACAAATTCTACTATTGTCATCAAGTACTGGAATTATAAGCATGTACCATGATGTCTGGCTCTTAAGTGAGTTCTAGAGATCCTCATGCTTCTGTAGCAAGTATTTGCCAAAGGCAGTATAGTGACAGCCAGGTATAGTGTCCCTGAGGCCCTTGAAGAGACTGGCTCTGTAGCAACAGTCATGGACATGAGCTGTCTACGCACGTCATGAAGGGTAGGCAGGCCCAGTATCAATGTGATCTATCTCAGTTTTCAACAGATGTTAGAGATTTTGATATGAGGAATGTGGGAATGGGAGGTACAGCTAAGTTATTGGGATGGACCAGAGGATTCCAATGGGTTGATGGACAGAAAGGACATCAGTGGTTATATGCCAAATGATAGGACATCCCCTGCCCCATCTCCAAATCTTCCCAGAAGCCACTGAGATTGGGCATGGCTAAATACCTTACTATACAGAGAAGCGAGATTCCCGTATTCATTGTTTCACAGAAAACATGTAATAAATTATTTGTGAGGGATAACAGTATAAAATCTAGCCAGTCAGTGTAGTCAGCAAGGCAGACAAGCCTCCCAATTGTTTAGGGAGCAGAGCAGGGGGTGACATAAATGACAAAGTAGAATGACTTTGTAAAGTGGCCGCCCAGGTCAGCGTGGGAACAGCCACCATCTGCTGGACTGATGTCACAGGGGACAGAGGCACTTTAGCCTCTGTTCTTTGGATTCTCTGAGTGGTCCTCTCCTCTCAACACCAGAACCAATGGAAAGCCTTGTGGCGAGCCGTCACGATGCCACTTTTCTGGTCCCTATTCCAAATGCACAGCATGCTACTCCAGCACTTTCTTGGCTGTGCAACCAAAGGGAGGAAACTGAGGAAAGCAGTAGGGAAATGGTACTGGATCACAGGGATCCCCCGCCCTCCCATCCCCCCTGACCACTGCAATACAAGTAGCATTTTTCAGTCCTAGGACACAGCAGCAGCAAAGTCCAACCAGGCGAGATGTCCCTGATTTAGACCCAGAAGTCAGGAACTGAGACCATAGGCATGCAAGTAAGTTTATAAGAAATGTGACTGCTCATGGAATGTCTCGTAATATTTCATGTAGACAAATCCATGATTTAAACTGAAGTTTTTTTTACTCTCCTTTCTAGGAAAGTCTGTTACGGGAATAAGTTCAAGATAATGCACAATTTTAAACACAGTTATTTTCCTCTGCCTGCCCATTAGTACTGGCGTGAATTAATACGCAGTGAGCAGCTAACACCAGAAAAGGACTCCCCTGGATTATAAAGGAGATTACTAACGTATGCATGGAGGCTATCTCGAAAATGCCGCTCATTAGTCATGATTAAGAATTACTTGGGCTAAGAAGAAGAACTGATACCTTTCATAGAAAGATAAGAACAGAGTAATTACAAAGCAGCCCAGTTGAAAACCAGGGGCATTATTCAACCTTGGTGGACTTGAGCTCAGCGTGCGAAGTGCACCTCATGGTATCTGCCACCCTTGTTCCTTACTTTGGGTTACGCATGTATTTCACCCCTTGCTCAACCTTAGTTCTCCTTAGATTCAGCCACAAGGAAGCACCGAAATTTAAGAGGAAGGTGTCCACACGAACCAGTCTTGAGTCCTGCATGCCCAGCCAGTCCCAGGCAGGCCACTGGGTGTGGCAGCTGGAGCTGGAGCTGTGAGCATGCCACCCACCTTGCCTAGTCATGGGCTTCTCTGGTTCTGCCCAGTCATACCTCCTCCTCCTCTAGCGCTAGGTATACTGGGTAATCATGAGAGTGCAGGAGCCAGTAAGGCAGCCAGCAGCAAGCAGTTCTAGGTGATCTTGAATGGCAAACTAGCTTTTTCTGAATCACATTCCCTGGGAGTAAGAGGAGAGCTCTTCCTAGGGGACAGCGGGGACCCTGAGACAGCTTGCAAGGAGTCCTTAGTTTCAAAAGATACAAATGAGGCTGTAACCCCCAGGCTAAGCAAATGTTCCTTAATGCTTAATACTATCACAATCACTCTGATTTTTTTTTTTCTATCTTCAACATGAAACATATTAAGTCAGTCATGACCAGGGCACATTTTGTTCGTCTGCCACAGAGTAATACAAACAGACATCAGACACAAGAAAAATAAATGTGCATTTTTTTAGTTGTGTGTTCCAATGTCAGGAACTTTTTATCCATATTAATAATTTTTATCATGGAGAATAAAGGACCTCAAGCAGGACGGTTCTCATGAGTCACAGTTAAATCGGCATTTCAGAGAGATGTAGGTCATATTAATAACCTTTGCTTGGTTGAGAGCGGTGTTTTCTACTGCATAGGTCTGGCTCCTATATCAAATGTTGACTTGAGTCTATATCAGGTAGATTCTTCTTAGGTCAAGGGGAAGATAAGTGGGCCTTTAAAAATAATGTATTTGGGGTTTTTGTAGCATTCACAGTATATTTTCAGATACATAAAAGTTTTCCATCCCAAACTGAAAAGCTCAGGAAAACGCGATGCAGGGAGCTAGGGTTGAACAGTTGATATTTCTCACTAGGACAGGCCTGATGTGAACCAGATTGAGCTTGAAGTATCAGGCAGTTATAGCAAACCCAGCCTCCTCTCCCAGTGGCTTTGCCTTGCTGGGCCACAGAGGCTGCATTTTGCACTTTTAGCCCTGCCCTTTGCTATGCACCTGGCTCCCCGCGAACCGCCATTTCCCAGGACTCCTCCCTCAGGGGTGCAAAGCCTCTGTGGAAAACGTCGTTTTGGAGAGTAGATGAAAGTTATCTTGCCCTCTAGTGTAGGCTCTGCCTGGAAGCGACTGCGCCAGGGGAGTCTCCTGGGCCTCCACGCAGTCTTCAAGCCTTAGGCTCCCGCTACCCATCTTCCCTCCCCCAGCCCTTCCTGAAATAGTCTGGGGGTGGAGGAAGGGAGGGTCCTAGAATTTGTTCAATGCTTGCATCTCGCATCTGATAGTAGCAACAGCGAGGTCCTTAACAATAAGAGCGTCGCTGCCCGCCGTTTGGGCATCTCTGGAGCCCAGGGGATGTGCAGTGAGCGGAAATGACAACTCAGAGAGAGGGTATTAATAGGAATATGTACGTATGAGATGCAAAGAGGCTAGCCAACCTCCCTATTGCCTTCTCCAGGAGTGCCACACACGTACACACACCGCCGCCACCCCCTCTCCCTGAGGTTAGCGGCGCGTCAGCGTGCAAGCACAAACTTGCTGCAGTGTGTTTCCTTGCACCTGTCATTCCTCCATCTCTCTCCTCTCTGTCTCTACCTTTGCTATTTACCTTGTTCCGGCCTTATTCAGGTTCCAAGCAGCGAGGTGACGCGCGAGCGAACGCCTCCTTCCAGCTGCGTGCGGCTCCGGGTATGCGCTGCTACCCAGACCGTGTAACCGGGGCTCCGGTGCTGTCTGCAAGGGCTGCGGGAGCCAGGATGCCCTGGTGACAGAGTACAACAATCCCAGCCCGGTGTGGGCCGGTGCTCCTGGCTGGCGCACACGCACTGCTCTGCGCTGGCTGCTGTTGGCTCTGCCCTCCCTCCCTGCCTAGAGGATCGGTCCCTCCTCCAGGCTGCACACCAGGGGGTTAGGCCTCCCCCACCTCCCGCCCCCTGCAGCTGCTGCTCCTGTCGCCAGCGGAGGTCGCCCTGGCGGGGTTCAGCTTCTGAGCAGCCGCCCAACATCCCCCTCCCGCCCGCCACGCCCCCTCCTCAGCCCCAGGATGTACAGGTCACCAGGCAGAGCTAGGGGCGGGGACCCGGAGGAGCTTTGCCAGAGTCTCCCTACCTCCTTAGAAAAGCTTGGTCACTGACTCTTCTCTGACAGCCAGAGTCCTTCTGTGACCTACTCACTTTCTGTTCAAGTCTTTGCCAAGGGGTCCCCTTCCTGGGGGACATGGTTGTCTCAGCAGCTTAGGGATGTGACAGGATACTGGCTGCTAACTTTTGCCCACGTTTCCCACAGCACAACTGGCCTTTGAACGTAACTTGCTTGAAATGGCCCTGGAAGTTCCCCTGATGGTTCCAGGAAGGAGAGACTTGAAGTTTCAGGAGCACAGGTGCCCGTGGGCTCTTCATCCACCTCAGACAGCATCCTAACTGCTGACCCCTGGGCTGTCAAATCAGTCATAGGGATGATGGGGGGACTAGGCAGGCTTTCTATTTTGCCACTGCCGAAGCCTGTCATCGTCCTGTTAATTCTTGGTTATTCACAGCGGTGGTTTGGGACCCACTGTTCACGGGGCGGAGCCATTACAATCCTTCACCAGCCCTTCTTCTGGTGCAAGAGAGCCCATGTTGCCTAGGCGCCTCGAGAGATTTATTTTGTTGTGGTGTGATGGTTTCCAAGCAAAGTCAAACATGGGTTTTTTTTTTTCACCAACAATGAAGCCCAAGTCCAAAAGGATTACAGAGGCTAGTGGAAGCTCTGTTGCAAGAATCTTAGAGATAGCAAGAACTCACTAAGTTGTCAACAGAAGCAAAGTCGTGTTTGTTTTTTATATTCACCTAATGGGTTGCTTTACAAAGTGGACATGGTTTCTCCTTGCATCCTGCCTCTGAGTCACCTGAAGCTATATTCCCCACTATTTACCTTTCATTTAGAAAAAATATATGTATCCCTTTTTCTAGATCCAGTCAAAATAGCAGCAGCTGTGATGGTTGGTTCTGAAGGTCTGTTCGAATTCTTTAGATCAGGTTGGCCTGTGCAGCATAGCTGTGTGGGATTGATTTTTTACCTTACCCAGCCCGCTGTAGGTGGGAGTATCTCTCATTTCCCAGGTTTGACCCTGAACTATATAAAGTAAAGATATGGCACTGAGCTGGTGAGCAGGCAACGTGGTTTTTCCTTCTCTTGACTGTGGAGATGGTATGACACCTGTCACTAGCTCCCATCCCTGTGACTTGCCCGCGATGGTGGCTTGTAACCTGGAAATGTTTGCCAGATGAACACTGTCCCGCCCTATGCCCTATTTGTCAAAGAAACAGAAACAGTTTTATTTATTATCTATTTTTATTTTATTTTATTTATTTATTCTGGTTTTGAAATGAAACTCCGAATCAGCTAAACCAGTGATCTCGTTCCTTGAGTTTCACTTTATTTATTTTGCAAAAGTAAATACTTTCCAACACAATAGGTCTGATTTTTTTTCTTTATTTGCCAGCAATCTGCCACCAATCACATTCCTATCCAGAAATAAACCCTAATTGTAGAATCTTATGGTTCAGGATGTTTGGGTTGAAGGAGATAAGAGTCTGAGTTTTTATACCCATGCATTGCCCACCTCCACCTCTCCTTGTCACCGCTTGGAGCAATCCTGTGGAGACAGCCACCAGAGCTTAGTAGTTCCTGGACAGCATACTGTCCTCCCAGGTGGCCACCAGAGGCCTGCTCCTCAAAAGGGAAATACCTAAGAATCTTGGTTCTCCCTCTTAATCACTATAGACACAAAATCAGTTTGCCTGACTGGTCCTAAACATGGAGTAAGAAAATGAGCTACAGGTGAGATTGTTGTGTTCAGGACTTAGCTTGCCCAAGAGAGAAGACATTTAAGCTGAAACACAACTCCAAGTAAGAGGAAGTCCTTGGTGGCCCTTCACCTCTCTTCTTCCAGACCACACAGAAATGCTGTCCACGTGTGACCCATCCTGACTCCCTAATTTACTGAACCACGATCAGCTGAACTTCAGGCGCCACAAAAGGAATAAGGTCATTTTAGACCTCTGGGAAGGGCTTGTCATTTTTGTTCAACTAGGGAAGGCTGTTTGTAACTCCATTTACCCAGTAACCATTGCTTACACACACAGCACCTGGCTGAAAGTGTGCTGAGCCCTGGGGACTCTGTGGTAAGCCGAACATAAGCTGGTTCTCGCCTTAGTAGGATGTGCAGAGTAACCAGGGAGAGGGCAAGATTTGCTGATGTTGATCATATATACTTACAGAATCCCATTCTCCAAGGAAAGGCAGGTGTTGCTATGGGGTCTCCT
The DNA here is from genome assembly GCF_014885135.2 of Alexandromys fortis. Classification (NCBI taxonomy): domain Eukaryota; kingdom Metazoa; phylum Chordata; class Mammalia; order Rodentia; family Cricetidae; genus Alexandromys; species Alexandromys fortis. The sequence goes on from NW_026067907.1 coordinate 2,034,261, forward strand.
GTTTAATTTACCTCAGAGATCATCAAGACTTTGCTAGGCAGATAAAACTGAACCAAGACTTACAAGGGAATGGTACTACTGAGGAGCAAGAGAGCTGCAGCCCTGAAGGGGGGGGGGACTTCAAAGTTGAAAATTTCTGATGGCATGCCATATTGCCCTTTAAAATTACAAGGCATGGATATGTGCTTGCAGCCACGAGAGTACTTTCAACAGCTAGCGGGTGCAACAGAGTTAGATTTGTGCTTTGAGCTTCTCCTGCAAGGTAGAAGTGGGGCCCGATCCATGAATGTAGACCAGTGAGGAGAGTCCTACAGTTATCCTTTAAAGAATCTAATCACATCTGTTAATAGAATGATGGCAGCTAGGGAGAGTGGATGGATTGATTTGAGAGAGAGAGGGGGGAGTTTACAGGGCACACGATTGTATACCCCCTTTCAAATTGTTGCTGATATGGTAGGGTTTGGAGGTGGCAGTGGGGTTTAAAAGGTGGTGAGGTCATGAGGGTGGAGTCCTCATGAAAGAGATTAGTGACTTTGTAAAGGGGCGTGGCCATCATAATAGAGCAAGAGGACAGCCTCTTTGAACCTGACATTGAATTTTCAAGATCCTTAATCTTGGCCTTCCCAGCCTCCAGAACGGCAAGAGAGGATGCTGTGGATGAGCCTCCAGGCTATGGTATTATTACAGAAAAGCCCCAGTGCTGCTCTAAGGCATAAACCCAAAGAAGTTAGAAAAGTCGTACTTAGATAGTACAGTGTTTAACATCTTGGATTTGGAGTAGGGAGGGCCTTGTCTGGGCTCTATCATTAACTGCCTGTGTGTTGTCAAGCTGGTAATTGCCTCTCATAGATTCAGATTTTACAAACCTATGATTCAACATCATAATAGTGCCTTGTTCACAGAGCTCTTGTGGGGACTCGATGAGCTAATACCTGGAACATTCTTAGTTCCCCAGTGTCTGGCATGTAATCAGCGAGTACAAGATGTAATTAACAGTATTATCAGTAATATAGTTATTACTATTGTTGTAGATGTTTTTGAAGTTGGCAAATTTAGGCAAAACCATCAGTCTCCTCTTTGTAATAGCCAGATGAAGCTGGGAACCTATACCTCAAAATCAGAGCTATCATAATATGATCAGTAGCTGCCTAGGTGGTCACCTGAGTCCCTCCTTCATAAACTGAGACTGTCCTCCATCCTTTCTTTCTTTCTTTTCCAAGGGACCCACTGTGTATAGAATGCTCCTCACACACCCCTGCAGCTTGGCCTAACATCCAAGAGCATTCTAGTCCAGATTTACTCTAAAGCCTGCCCCATTCTGCCCTAAACAATGTAAAATACAGGTTACCTTTTATGCCAGCATGAAGTCAGCAAGTGACCATTTGATGTGGGATTTTCCTCTGTATGCTGTGATTGCCATTAATGAATAAAGAACTGCTTTGAGCCTATAGCAGAGCAGGGTGGGGCAGAGCAGAGCTAGTCAGAAGGACTGGACTGAATGCTGGGAGAAAGAAGGGTAGAGTCAAGGAGAAGCCATGGATCTTCCACGGGAGATAGATGTACTGAAACTTCACTGGTAGGCTATGACCTTGTGGTGATACACAGATTAATGGAGATGGGCTAAGTTAAGATGTAAGAGTTAGCAAATAAGAAGCTAGAGCTAATGGGTCAAGCAGTATTTTAATTAATACAGTTTCTGTGTGATTATTTTGGGGCTAAGTGGCCGGGAACTAACTAGCAATCTTCCTCCAACAACCATTTCTGTTTCTATCATGTCTGTTTTGAGTAATTGGGCTAATACCTTGGAGGAACTTACCATAGTTTAGGAAAAGATGCTGTTTATTTATCTGAAGTCCCACCACGGGTGCTTCTTGGCACCAATGAGTATGTATCTTTGGTAACACGTGGTTTTTTTCCTTCTTTCTCTGCTTGATCTTAACAGTCTTCAAAATGGATTTGTTTGAAATGTTCAGTGAAACTAAATAGAGTAGTTCCTTAGCATTTTAAAGGTAAAGGAATAGGGCTCCACCATCAGTCAGGGGCCGAAAGCAGTTAGCAATAGTCTTGATCTCTTTCAAGAAACCTGTGTTCCTCTTTCAAGGAAATGGCCTCAAGGGGAGACACAGCCATGGAAAATGTGGTTGTATATAAAGCCTAAGGAAGTATTTTTCAACCTGTGAGTTGTGACTCCTTAGGGTTCTAATGACCCTTTGACAGGGATCACCTAAGATCACGGGTGAAACATAGAGATTTACATTATGATTCATAATGGTAGCAAAATTACAATTATTAAGTAGGAATGAAAATAATTTTGTGGTGGTGAGGGGGTCACCACCGCATAAGGAACTGTATTAAAGGGTGGCAGAATTAGGAAGATCGAGACCCACTAGCCTAGAGGTTCTCTGGATCTCAGATCACACTCTCGACCAATGTAATGACTCGGAGCTTGTCTCCTTTGCAGACCCGACCACAGTCAGAAGTGACTGGTGTCTCACATAGCTCTCATTCCCCTTCCTCCACAGTCAACCTGATCTCCTAAATGATTCTCTTACTAAGCTTGTTGCAACCAGGTTACTGATCTTAAGAACCTAGGCAAATACAAGCAGACCAAATGACGAGGGTCCCTCCCACCTTTGAAGGTCTAGAGCTCACCTGGCATGAAATGTGTCGTCAGTCAGGATCATGACGGAAAGCAAGGCAAGTTGAAGATATGACCCAGGGGTGTGGGTGCCTAATATTACTGGGAAAGGGGAGGCTGTCATTCTTGTGGGGGCCTTTAGCTTTCCCGAAGCAGTACAGGTGCATGAAGACCTCTGCAGCTTGCTGCTGCCACCCAGAGGTCAAGACACTCCAACAAATGACAGCCTTACCCAGCTATGCTCTGCCATTGATCCTGCTGTGACCTACATTGAAGCTGGAGGGAAATTTTCTCAGCTGTCTCCTTTGCCTTCCGAATCTTTCAAGAAGGCGTGACGAATGTAAATTTCATCTACCACCGCCCCCAAGAGGGGGAGGCTGAGGAAGTCCAATCCCCAGATTTCTGGCTTCTGAGATGCAGGATAGAGAAGAGAAATGAGTTTGTATAAAAAGCTCTTTCCAAAAACTACCGCCCTGCAAGATGCAACCTGGAGCTGAACAGGTTTCTGCTAATGTTAAAATTAAAACTGAGAAATTTCTTTCAAAAGTTGAATGCCTTTAATATGTTATAATTTCATTAAAATTACCCTCTAATTTTAAGTAAGGGCTTTACAGCTAGTATTACAATGAGTTCAAAGCATGTGATCACTCGCTCACTCAAAGCAGTCAGTCTCAGCAATCCCTGTATAACTTACATGATTTCCTCAACTACAAACCTCCCCTTACAATCCTGCAACCCCATTCTGTTAAGTGTTTCTGACCCGACAAACCTCTCCGTCAAAGCAATCATCTAAATCAGACTAAATCAAACCAAATTAGAAAAGGCCCAGGTTTAAAGGGTGCCATCGCTCCTGGGTGGCCCACCAGGAAAACATGGAGAAGGAGAACCAAAAAGACCATGTGTTTGTTCTCTTGGGGGCAGTTTAAATAGCCTGTGGGAGTGGTCTTGACCCTTTCTGGGGAGGGGTCACCATTTGGCACGCTTTCTCGGAGGTGGAGTTTGGACTGAGGCAATTCCCAGGGGAAATTGAAATGGAGCTTTCCACCTAACATTCCAAAATGGATGCCAGGGGCTGGGGTGAAGCCCCCACCAAACATTCCAGACATTTCGGATAAGGATGTTAGGGGCTGAGGTGACGCTTCCAACCAAACATTCTAGATTCTTTGGATAAAGGGGGCCCCCAGCTCAAGTCTGGCTGCTTCCTGCAGGCATGGGGCCATGTGGGAGAGGAGAGTATTGGGAGTTGGTGGGCTCACACTTAGAGGTGTGGTTGGAGAGGCACCTGGTTAACTGTCATCTTGGAGACCTCAGGCATCTGTTCCTTGAAAGAGATGAGAAGGCAGGTGTCAAGGAGAAAAAAAATATATTGTTATTATTGACCCTATGAATGGGGCTAGCCATGGGAAGGGTCATTAACTACCATAAAGAATGGCACAGAGAAGTGACCTGGTTGTACATCCTGTACACAGGTGAATAAGTAAGACGTGAGAGAAGATATGCCCTTTAACACCAGATTTTAGTTGATTGGTAACATATTGAGCCAGGAGAGTGGGCACCAATGGTGAAGACCCAGGAGCTGGTGTAGGTGTTGGCATTGTCTGGAGGGTCCTTTGTAAGTCGGTCTTGGCCCAGACAGCAGGAGTGACCTGTAAAATATCCTTGAAAATGGATGGAGTTAAAATAGGCTTTTTACCAGATCTGATTTCTTAATAAAGCAGCAGACCTTTTCCTAGGAACATGCAGGTATTTGTAAGACTACTAGAACAGTAACACTTTAGAAGACAAAGAGAATTGGGAACTCTGGATCTTTGAAGACACATCTGAAAACTGTTAATCCTGGACTATGTAGCCTGTGAAAGAGGCGTATCTGTCTGTATTTTAGTAGGAAACTTAACAAATGAAGTAATGTACTAGACCTTAAGTCATTAAGTGGTATTAGACAGATCTGGGAGAAATGAATGAGCAGAAATGAGATAGTGTTTTTGCTGTGCAGGCAATCCCAAGTCTCTGTAATAGTAATAGTAACAGTAACAGTAACAGCAATAGTAATAGTAATAGTCTTTGGAGAACACCAGTCTAAGAAGCATTACCTGCTGTTAGCTGCAGAGTCCAGGAGGCCCAAAGGTTTTTCTTTTGGGGGAAAGATTTAGTCTACCTGTCTTGGCAGAATGAGTAGCATCCAGGAAGCTGATGAGGTGGAAGGCCGCTTTTTGCTGTGTGGGTGGCTTTGCCGTACCCAAAGGCAAGCCTCAAGGTGGAAGGTCTTCTGTAACCACGTATCTTCTTGGAGGAGCTATAAGATGCTGCAGGAACTGTCACGTCTCTGTATTAGAAGCTCTTTTGTTAAATGCCATGCTCTCAGATCTATGAAGGCACTTGAGAATCGGATACCATTACCTGTTAGTTATATTTAAATTAGACATATACGTTAAATTTAGGCATGTATTTTATCCAATTAGTTATAGCTTACCAATGCTAGTAAATGCAAAAATGTTAAAAGCAATATTTTAGTAAGTTAAAGAATTTTGGAGGTGGAATGTCTCCTTGGTAGTTTCAGCACATGTGAGTACTCTTTCCCAAGATGGTGCTGAGGTAAAAATGGAGGCTACCCACATATTCATATTTTTTTTAGAACTGTTGTAATCTGGAGTTAAAAGTTTTACAGATCTTAACACACACACACACAGAAAGAGAGAGAGAGACAGAGACAGAGACAGAGACAGAGAGAGACAGAGAGACAGAGAGACAGACAGAGAGAAATAAGACAAGTATACTATGGAAACAAATACACACATAGACATAAGGCAGTACAAGGGTGTTTGAAGATCAGACCTCGAAATGCAAGTTTCTGTTTTAACAAGTCTATGCCAAGTCTTGGGAATCAATGCCCGCCAGAATGCATCCACTGTGATAAGACTCTTGAGTCAAAAATCAGAGGGGTGTCAGAATTTTATAGACAGACATCTCCATCCCATGGCGAGGACTGCCTCGCCATTTTTAGTCACATGGGGAGTCTGGCCGGGCCACAGCTTCAACAGACTGCCTGACAAGGAATAGGCCCTGGGCCCAAAGGCACGTGCTTGAAAATGGGGAACTCACCCATATGAAATCTTAGCCTGGCAGAGAGCATGGGCAAGAAGGGCATTTTCCAACACATAGCACTGGGCCAGTGGGAAAAACAGCCCATCTCAGTGGAACCTCCAAATGTTAAGTTTTTCTGGCCCAACAAACCTCTCTGTTGAAGCAATAATCTAAATCAGAGCAAATTAGAAAAGGTCCAGGTTTAATGGGTGAAGCCCCCAACCAAACACGTACATGCCTTAATATTTCTGAAGATCACAGAGCAAGTTCCTGCTTCAAGATCTTCTCATGCAATGCTCTCTCTGCCAGGGATATTAAACTCTGAGAGTTACTTATGACTTATAAATTAACTTTATATCAGACAATCGTTGTCTTAGTGAAGACTCTCCTGCACAACAAATGCGTTGCACATCTTAAAATATTCTCTCTGTTCTGTTTAATAATTCTCTTGTACTCAAGTTTTCCATCTGGTTCTTAGTACATCCACTTTTATATTTTATTATCTGATAGCTCTAAAACATGAGTTACTCTCAGGCAAAGATTGTTTTTCCTAACTCATATTCTCAGCACTTAAAACACTCAACACATAAGAATTACTTGGTAACATTCGTTGAATAGAACCACTAATTTATATTTGTTGGAAGACCTGCTTATCACTATATGCATGTGCTAATATGAGATCATGTATGCTCACACATGAATAATGTACCAGCTTTATCATGTATGTGGGATTCTACTAATTGATGAACTAAACACAGTCAGATTAATATCAAACCCAATAGAAATCATGTCCTGATCCTCAGTAGATAATCCACACAAGAGAATCTCATGTTTCCTAATGGAAAATGATAGAAAATGTTGCTTTTCTCTCTGTTTGAAGAACTTTTAGCATCTCAGAAGTATTTCTTCTGCAACTGTACTTTAGAGAATTTGGATGCATTGTTTCATGACTGAAATGGGTCCTGGTAAGTTGACGGCTTTGCAAAGTCTGTAAGAAGTGCACTTCTGAGACCACAAGATGCTGGTCATATTCCCCTTGGGTCAGCATCTCTAATTAGATAGATTTGAATCTTCTCTCCTTTCTTAAGTATATTAATATCATCTGTCTTTCCTCTTTTTTCAAAGGATTAAAATATTTTCAAGATTGTTCTAAAGGTAATTCCATCAGCCACTAACATTCTGTCCTGTCTTGTGAATGACAAATTTCCTAAAATCTGTTTATAGCTGAACATTTGTTTATAGGACAATGGTGCCAGTAATGACATCAGGCCGTGGATGACTTTGCAAAGGGGAGAGGTCATGTGGCTTGGAGAACTTCATTGGAGTCCTCCAAAGTGTGTTCCAGAATAGCTAAGAAAGCTCACTGGCACAGGCTTATGGGTCACTGGAAACGCTTCCTGGAATATCTAAGAGGGAGAAATTATTCTTATTAGTGTGTTCTTCCTTCCTCGATGATCTGGTTAGCCATTCTTGATAAGCTGGAAAAAAATTGAGAATAAAATTGAGAATTACAAGAATCAAATTTCAGTTCAGACACATGATGACCTAATGAGAGAAAAGCTAGCTAACTCTGACCAAAGCCATACCAAGGAATCATTAGCCCATGAAACCCCCGAAAGGCATGCTTCAGGGCTCACTGACAACCTCAAACAATCTTATCACTATCTCTTCTGCTGTCCACACATTGTGTTCCTTCTCAGATGACTCATTTGTAGGATGCCTGTTAGTAATAATGGGGACAGAACACCCTTGAAAAAATGTATGCAAACTCCAGGTGAAGGTCTTACCTTCTGTGTTGAGCAAGGCCCTCTCGTTAATCACAGTAGCCAGAAGGAATAGTAACATATTCTAATTTGCTTCTACCTAATTGAGGTTTGTATCTGGTGTTAAGCTTGACATATCTTCCCTGTAAATGGCCTATACATGAATGATATAGATATTGTGCTGTTACTAAAAGAAGCAGAAGTTGTGTATAGTAACTACCTTAGGACAGTATGAGGTGGTGTGTTTGCTTTTGTCCTCTGAAAGTGTGAATTCCGCATAGTTGAAACATTTGACATAGCACAGGACCTTAGACTAGACAACAGAAGAGCCCTTGTTACCATAGACCGGGAAGAAATCAGAGAGGGAGGGTGGTCACTAGAACTCAATGAGTAACATGGAACGTATTGGTGGGAGCATTCAAAGCAGCCCAGGGCAGGAACTGGTGGAGGTAACACTCACTGTTCTCTTCTCTTCTACTGGGCTCCTCTTGTTCAGACCACACTAGTCTGAAGATGCCGGGCACCACTGGGTCAAGGGCAGTCCTTCTTACAGTGAAGACTTCAGAGTAGAAAAGGGACACACGAACGATGGTGGGACATGTGAAGAGTGAAGAGTGGACTGGACAGTTTTTGAATCAAAGTCTAAGGATTGGGAGGAAGATAAGAGAAGCTGATGAACCTTGGAGAGACAGTTAACCAGCATTCTCTACAGTCTGCTCATTGACCTTAGCAGGAAATTCTGAGAAAATTATAACTGTATCTACCATCTCCCAAAGCAGACAAATGTACTAAAAAAAACCAATTTAATATGTAATCATATGTATATAAATATTCTGCTCCAGTGATTAAGGTGTGGCTCAACTATCTTAATCATCCAGATGTTTGTCTTCAGCTATAATTTATGACAGCGGTTACAGAAAGACTAATTAATGGAGTATTGTTTGACTTTTCGGAAGACTGCCTAGCTAAAATTTTTCTCCATGTAAGAGGTTGTGACATTGATGCCTGCACACAGGCAGCAATGTGACTGTGCACAGCCCTGACATATCTAGGCATACAGGAGTAGAGTCTATGCATGTGTAGCCTATAAGGCTTCATCATGATAGTTAGGGACGAGTTACTTGTCTATGCACACTGTCAATGATATGCTTTTAATTATTAACCTAGTGTGTACTACCCCACCAATAAGAAAAAAAAGTTTGGAGGCTGAAAAACTGGCTCAGTGCTAAGAGCCCATCATGCTTTTGCAGAGGATCCAAGTTTGGTTCCCAGCACCCACAGGTGACTCACAACCTTCTGTAACTCCAGCTCCAGGGTATTTGACACCATCTTCTGGCCTCCTCTGGTACTGCATCCTCATGCATAAAACCACCCACAGACACACAAATACACATGATTAAAAATAGAAATCTTCAGAAATCTTCAGTTCAGAGTTTGTAACTATAAGCTATGTTTACAATGCTTCTCTTGGTTGTATCAATAGGGCCACTGTGGGTCTTTGACTTAACACTGGTACCCTTTGATTAGGGCCTCTGGTGATTCCTTCATATGAAATTGTTCCCCAGAGGTTCACATATTTGAACAGTGGCCCCTGAGAGAAGATGATGCTTGGGGGCAGTTATGGAACATTTAATACATGACATCTTGCTAGCAGAAGTAGGTCACTAGGATGGGCTTTGGAGTGTATGAAACTTTCCTCACGTCTGCTTCACTGTCTATTTTCTGACAGTGAAGATATGCTCCCTCGGCTTCCTGCTCCAGCCTCCTGCTAGCCTGCCTCTCCTACCAGTATGGATCCTATCAACTGTAACTTATAAGCTCAAATGAACTCTTCCTTCTAGAAGTTGCTTCTGGTCATGTTGCGTAATCAGAAAAGTAGCTACTATAGCTTCCATCTTTGGGAGCTTGCATGGCCTTAATCATCCCTTTAAAGACCCTGTCACCCAGCACAGGCACTTTGGGGCTAGAGCTTTGCAAGTAGGTTGGAAAGGAGGCATCATTTGGTCCAAAGCAGAGGGACCTGAATGTCACGCAAGACGATCACCGAGTTCCTCGGTGGGCGACACTGTGCTCTGAAGCAAGGTGACAGCAGTTGGAAGGGGTTAGCGGTGGACAGACTTTCAGAGGTAAAGGCTGGAGGACCCACAAAGTGATGCCCTGTGAAGGGAAAAGTAGGCCTTTGTCTATGTGCATGTCTGTATTTCCTCTAGACCCATACCCCACCCCGCCCCCTCTGGTTCTCCTCTCTCCTCCAAACTGCTAAGCTAGCAGAAAGTCTGATCTTCTTTTGGCACATCTTATCTTCCTTAAGAGAATCCCAGGAAACACATTCTTCCTGTCACTCCTCCCTGCCCTGTACAGCCCACTTCTGTCTCTTTCTGTGTCGCCGTTGCAATTGTTCTTTTTGACTCTTTTATCTATTTACCAGTTCCTCTGCTTTTCTTGGCTAATCCTCCTCCCTCTGTATCTGCTGTCTGGTCCTAGTCTGTCTGCTATTGTCCTTTCACCTGCTTATGCCCGGGCCAGCAGGTAAAAGTGCTTGAGATCATATCTGATGAATTAAGTTCAATATTTAGGACCCACAGGGTAGGGAGAAAAAAATTGAATCCAGCAATTTGTCCTCTGACCTCCATCCATATGGGTACCCACAGAAACACTCTGATTAACCTGCATGCGCGCGCACACACACACACATGCACACACGTTTTATGAAAGAAGCATTATATCCAAGTTTCTGCTTGAAGATTTACATGTATGGGAATAATTTTTATGACAATCTATTTTGAAGGAAGGGAACACAAAGATGAACCAATGTACAAACTATTCATGCAATGTACTTTTTGGAATACTTTCTTCCAAAGAGTTACTAAAATATAAATAAATTAATATAAATGTAAGAATGAGGGAATCCACGTAAAATACTATGTTAAAGATGACTTAGACAAATTTTTTGATACTTCTTATGATGGAGATTATTTAAATCGAATGATTTGAGAGTCTTTTGCCAAATCTGGATGTTTATGCAACAGCAACATTTTCTACACAAAACTTGTAAATTATCCACCCAAAGATGTAGATAATTTCCCCCCTAACCCAGCATCCCATATTCTAAGCCTCCTGAGGTAAGACTAGGTTTGAACACTGGCACTCTAGGTGACCTCTGCAGACAGTTAGACACAGCTCTACTCAGAAACTGACTAGGAAGGAAGCTATAACCCCACGGCCAACATCAGAAGGTGGAGGCCGGTCGTGTGAACTGAAGTCTGGCAACTTTAGCCATATTATAATTTCTCTTTAGAGAGTGGCAGATGAGAGACTGTTGACTTTGCCGGCAGAGCTCATGAAACATCAAGATGAGAGGAAGTTTCAGAAAGAGGTGTCGTATTCACAGTGTTGAAATACCTCCTCCCCCAGTGAACAAACCGAGGTAAAGCAGACAAAGGAAATGAACTGTGCAGTGTGAGCAAAATGCATTCTCCTTAGATTTTTAACAACATGTCCCGGTAGACATAGAAAAAAGACTTGTTTATGTGCTATTGATTATTTATGTGCTATTTGTCACTGAACATGAATACTGACCCTCAACTTTACCTCTGACATCAGTGCCTCGCTTGAATCTTTCAAGAGACTTATGGACAGATAATTATTATAAATAATAATTGTTAGAAATAATTTCCCTTATTTGTTACATGCAAGTCAACCTACTAAAATGACAAAAATAAACAAGGTATATAGATGAGTACTTTGTTCTGATTTATTCTCTGAAAAAAATAAGTTATCAAGCACTCACAAAGAAGAAATCCTGTAATTACAATGAGCCTAGTTAAATTTTTCTGACTGCATAAGATCCGCAACCACAGTGCTTTATTCTCTTTGTGAGTGGGTTTGTATATGTTGATGGGTGTGTCTGCACCTGTGTGTGTGCATTTGTGTATGCAGGCTGGTGTATGTACATGTTGATTGTGTATGTGTATGTATGTGTGTGTGTGTGTGCTTGCACAGAAGCCAGAAGTCAATGTAGGCTTTCATCTTTTATTTTTCTCTATCATATTTTTGACATGGAGTCTTTCACGGAAGCTGCAGCTCCATGGACTCAGCTAGGCTGATTAGCCAAGGGCTCCAGGTGTTCTCTGCCTCTGTCTCCCTAGTTGAGGGTGACAGACACATGCCACCATGCCTATGCTATGAAGTGGATGCTGAAGGTCCAGCAAGGTCATCATGATTACACAGCAGACACTAATGGCTGTCCCCTCAGGCCTCGTGCTTCATCCTCTTCAGTGCAAGGCCCTGGCCTTCATCGCCTTACAACTTAAAAGCAAAACACTTCACTTTCTGTTTAAGGCCCTACTTGTTCTTTAAAGAAAACAAAAGTAAAACTTGGATACTCAGAATAGTGACAAAAAGTTAAATAGACAACAAACAAAATTATCTTAGTCAACACATAGCAATACTCATTCGTGGAGAACCTTAGTCCTAAAAATTTATTCTCTTCACCTATAGGAGAGTAAAAAGACAATTGCCCTCTTTAGTTACTGTTTTTGGTCTCTTCCAGCCCTACTAAGTTATTTGTAGTTTGAATTGTTGTATATTTTCAAATGATTTACCAAAATATTTGTTGTAATCTTTAAAAATCAAATGATTATTGAAGTCTAGTATTTAAAAATTGCAGCCCTTCGTCCTTACTTCTATTTCTCCCTCTCAGGGAAAAACAGCAATGTTTCATTTGTACTTACCTCCCTTTGTAAACAACAAGCTCATGTCACTCATTATTAATGTTTAAAAGCATTTATCTTATGTGCTTTTGCCTATGAATACATTTGTATGTCATGTGTATGCAGGTGAGAGGCCAGAAAAAGACATTGGCTATCCTAGAACTAGAGTTACATACGACAGTGGTGAGCTGCCAGGTAGGTGCTGCGACCAAACCCAGATCCTCTGGAAAAGCATCCAGTACTTGTAACTGCTGAGTCATGTCTCCTGTCCTGATTTTCTTGATGTTGCTACTTCGGGGATGACTGAGTTCTCATCACAGAAGAAGAGCAGTTCATTCTAGTCCTGGGCTTCCATCTGTCTCTCCCGTACACTTATCCTTCCTGAGTCTATACTTCCTGAGTTAAATCTGAGTCTGACAAAGGCCCAGATTTGAAGTAACCTCAGTAAGTGGTGTTCACATTGGGTATACGGTTTATACAATGGCTTCTCATCATTCTCTGCATAAGTCCTTGTTTGTCTTGGAGTTAACGGTTCCCCATTTTTTTAGGTAAAAGGCTGGGAGTCTAGATCCTCGTATTTCTTTGCCACTGGTCTAGGTTTCCTGACCATATGGACAACGACTCTGATCTCCCACCAACAACTGTGCTGTAATGACAGTTCAGTCACACTCTTTGAGAACTATAATTTAGTCAGACGCGTGCTCTTGATAAATGGTGTCTCGAAGACTGGGAAATGGCCCGGTGAATGAAGAACTCCTTACACAATTGGGAGAACATGAATCAGGAGAACTGGAATTCAATGGGGCAAGATGGAAGGCAGAAATGGGAAAATCCCCCAAAAGCCAAAAATTGGTTAGCCTAGATAAACAGCAGCGAAGAGCAAAAGAGACCTTGTCTCAAAGAAAGTAGATTATAAGAATGCAGACCAAACATTGTCCTGTGAAGACCACATGCAAAAGTCATACACACATTACACCTTACACAAAGATACACATCATACACAAAAGGTTAAATTTAATAAAAGGTGCCTAAGACATAAAGGGAGTAAACTTTAAGTGATAGAAACAATGCCCGTAGCTGCGAGTCTATAAGCTCCTACTCTCTCCTGGCCCCTTTTCTGGATAGACTCCTCACCTGGTGGACGATGCAAGCAGACAGTCTTAGTGGCCTTTGTCTTTGATACGTTGCTGCAGTAGTTAATTCTAGAATGCTAAACACTAGCAGATAATGATGTCCCAGAAAACTGACACCCCCAATTCTTTATGGCCAACAACCCATCCTTCCTGGGATTGGCACCCCTGTGACACTCAGCAAAGAAGAACCCCTCTTTTTTTTACCTCTTCTTTCACAGATATGAGGAGTGACGGTGGCCAATTCGATTTATGGCATACACTGCATTCTTTGAGACAATAGCTCAGTCTCCCAGGATGCTGTCTCCATGCCCCTAGAGTGCAGGGATTCCATCATTACCTTCCATCCTTCAGTCAAGAGGTGGATGACGATCATGTGTCGGATCAGTGGCTTTTTAAAGGGGCGAAATAGTTTTCAAATGTCCTTGACTATAAATTGTGTCCTCTTGAGGCTGAGGAATTTGATCCCTAGTAGAGCACTTACCTAACGTGTGCGAGTCCTCGGGGTCTACTCCAGGACAAAGACAAATCAGAAGTGCAACCTATCTACCCAGTGATGATATGTAGAATTCTGCCAAATAGGTAGTCATTTTTTACTCTCCATAACAGTGGCATTGAAGAAGTCTGTGAACAAAGGTGGCCAATTACTATATAGTTATTGTCTTCATTTTTCTGTATAGATAGTTAAAGGCTGTGATGGAAGTGGTCCAAGACACTCAGGCTGTCACTGGGTGTCTCACTGATCCTCTGGGGAATGGGGTTTTAGAGATCAGGGTTAGCTGCTATTGCTCGCAGACTAGGCACTCGGCTGCTGCAGCAGAAAGGTCAGTTTAATAAGGGAGGGTCAAGCACAACCTCCATCTGTGGCACTCCGATCATTTCACAGAAAGCCCTTGAGTAGCCGATGGAGGTGAAGGGAGTTGGCAGTAGTGCCCACTTGATCCCTGAGAATCTTCCCACCATGGTGTGCCCTCGGGGAGACACCTAATGAGGGTGATGTGTGCGTTCACACTCTTCCTATTCCCGCTGCTGTCTACATGGTTCTCCTCTACAAATACTAAAACTGAAATGAAAAATTGCATTGTAAATGACCCTCCAGCTAACACATCTGTGATGCTCACTGTATATTAACAGGTTCAGCCCAGAGTAGACCCTCCTACAAAGTCCCCCAAGTGGAATGACTCAGCATCATTACATTTTCCCCAGGAACCCTCCAACTGTGGCTTAAGACAGCACCATTCACTTCACCCGAGTGGGCGCAGGAGAAATTCTCCTTCATGCTGGGTGCCAGCTTTTCTTTAACTAGCGATATAAAGCACTCTATGGGTGTTTAAGAATAGAATTACCCCTACCTTGTTCTTTCTACTCTGGGGTGGGATTGCTAAGGCACAGCCACAGGTACCCTTTACTAGAAGGGACGTCCTGACATGTCTTGTAACATAGCACCCCAGGAAATTTAACAAGGAAAGCAGACTCCTAAACCTACAGAACACTCATCTTTTAATCAGAGTAGGAAGCACATATTACATACAAAAGGATTTGATGAGCTTTCTGCTCCCTGCTCCCCGAGTCCAATTAGAATAGTGTCATCACTGCAACGGATCAGTGTGGCATCCTGGGGAATGACAAAATGATCTGCTGGCCAGGCGTGTTAGGACCGCAGGGGAATTGATATAATTTCTCTGTAGTGCTTTGTGATATCTCATAGAAAGGAAAATTGTTTCTAATTGCCTTGCCAAGGGTACAGGGAAAATGCCCAGGCCAGTATCTGCATACTAAGTCCGAAGGGGCTATTGTGTCTGTGCCAGCAGGGGTGGTACATCTGGAAATAGAAGAGGGGTTGACTTCGCAACTTGACTAAAGTGTTGTAATCTACTGTTATCCTCTGTACCCCATCTGGCATGAGTGGATGAAAGTGGTAGGAAGTATTCTTAAATCTCAGGTGGAGGAGCTTATACCTGTGCGTTCCCAGGTATTGGGGACTGCATACTGTTTATCATCCCAAGAGAACCTGAGGTTTAGGGCCAGGTTCTGTCTGCACTTCCCACCAGACCTGTCCTCACTCTTGCTAAGACAGCCGCCAGAGATTTACCAGGCACTAGCTGTATTGTCTCTCCTAGACATTTGAGACATTGGGTTTGAATATGTTGGGAGACAGCATCTTAAACATGTACAGAAATTGAGAGAGCTAGAGTACCTGTGTCATGCCAGGCAACAAGTAGACCTGGGTGAAGAGCATCCCTGACATTGAGTCATCCAGAATCAAAACAAAATCCAGTCACTTCTAGACATGGCGGGTATTTCTACTTCCTGGGACTCCTGGTCACAGCTTTAGCTTCTCTTGAGAAGGTTCTGAGTGAGGCAGTTTTCACTGCGGCCAAGAACTAAAACTGAAATGAGCAATTGCATTTTTATGTGACCCTCCAGCTAACACATCTATGAAGATTACTGTATATCAACAGCTTCAGTTTCTTGACCCCTTCTTTGGTGGTACCCATTTTTTCTCCTCAAAAAAATGCTGACTAGTGGTTAGGTCTGCACACAAAGGCTGCGTGTCCTTACTTTGCCCATTTGAATTGTTTCTGCTGAATACACCTTGAGTTTGTCTTTCATGAATTCATTATTCTGTTGCCATTACTGTAGTGGCATTTCATTTGTATTTTATTAAATAAAGCTCGTCTGTAGATCAGAGAAGGAGAACAGCCACACTGGTCAGCCTTACAGATCAGACAGAAATGACACACACCTTTAGTCCTAGTAGCCACACTAGTTTGCCATAGAAACCAGGCAGTAGTAGTACACACCCTTAATCCCAGAACTAGAGAGGATTATAAATCAGAAGGAGACAGCTCTCAGTCTCAGGCTCATTCTGAGGTTTCCTGGAGGCAGGATCACCATTTTCAGACTGAGGTTGCAGTAAGAGCCAGTGGCTGGATGTTTTGCTTTTCTTGTCTTCAAGTTGAACCCCGATATCAGTCTCTGAGCTTTTCTAATTCGTGTTTCACACTACAGGTGTCCTGCCATCATTTGTACAGTCTTTAAAATAATAACTAAGGTCATTGCTATGATAAACATATGAGGCTTGGAAGTTCATAGAGAAAAAAAGTTTATTTAGCCACACTTCTAGGGATTTAATGCTTGGTGCTGGTGTTGACTTGGCTCTGTTAAAGATCTGATGAAGAACAGTAAAAAATATACCTGTCATATATCCTGTGATCACATTTTAAAACAGGAATCTGGTGTGTGACTTGGGAACCCAGGATGTGCTAATAGCACCTCAACTTTCACAATTCCTTCCTTAACATCTTCCAAGGAGAGAACTTGAAATGGCTTTAGATCTACACTTCCCACCCCACTTCCTCAAGGCCCCGCCAATTTCCAACATCACTGTACTGAGAACCAAGCCTCCAGCACAGGAACGTGTGCGTGTGCGTGTGTGTGTGTGTGTGTGTGTGTGTGTGTGTGTGTGGTGCTATCAAACATAGCAGAACATGTATAATTAAGACACGATGTGAAAGCGAAATTTGATGGGCCCCATTTCTTTGTAAATGTTCCTTTTCCTTCTCAATAGCAATTAAAATAATTACTTCGATATTCTGAAATGTCAAGGGGATGAGCAGCTCCTCCTAGCTCAGCTTGAAGTTTTCTCTTTTAAATGGGCTGGGCGTGTCCTCCATGAGCTCTCCTCTTCTACATTTTGGTCCCAGTGATCTCATCTCTGTTCTTTTTCTGGGAGAATGTTTACTAGATGTTGGATCTGGGGGGGTAATTTTCTCTCTTATTTCTACTACCATTTTCAAAATCTATTATTCATTCTAGAGAGCAATTTTACCCAACTTTTTGTTATGATTTCTTACAAAAATCATCATTTTCATCTTGAAATGCTCTTTGTCGCATCACGCTGCAGCAGCTGTGTTATTTACGCTCTAACAACGGCTCAAACAGCTCTCAGGTGCTAACCCGAGCACCTGAAATAGCTCAGTTTCCTCTGATAACATTTTGTTTATTGTTACTCCTTCTCTTTTACTATAGCCTTTCTTCTCATGTGGCTGCTGATTCTTGGATCTCCTGGGTGTTTAAGGAAAGATAGGAGAGGTTTTCTTCCTGTCATACAGAAATCTGATTTAAAAAAAATAAGTATCTTCTAGACTTGTAAGTATATAAATGGAAGTTATATAAATGAGTTGTTGCTTAATAAGTAACTCAACGAGAGTCCCCACATATAAGAAACTCAATTACCCGAGTGAGGAGAGTTTTATTCTTGGACACCAATATTTGCAAGAGAAACCTTAGGTTTTGCATTGAGCAAATTCAGATACTTTGGGAGGCATCATAACATTTGTGTCTCCTCACCCTACTCACGTCTGTCACTTCAGTCCTCTGCTACCCAGGGATGTCACTCATTCTAGTGTTGCATAGACATGGTAGATTGTGGGGGGGGGCGGCAGCTCCGATCCTCCATCCTGTTCTCCTTTGCTGCACGGTTTTCTTCACTGGTTTCATTCTCGAGCTCACATAAATGCATACACACTTCATCTATCTATTTAATGACCATCTACATGTCATCTACCTATCTACTTGATGAGATTTATTGTGAAGTATTGGCTCATGTGATTTTTGAAGGCTAGAATTCCCACCATCAGCTGTCTGTAAGGTAATTCAGAAGACAGCTGCTTCTATAATCACAGTCCACTTATGAAGACCCTAGGATTGGGAAATCTGAACACATAAAACCCATCTAAGAAAGAAAAGGGGTATCCTCACACATGCTGACCAACAAGGAGCAAAGAGACAAATTTCTCCTTTTTCCTACTGTGTGAATAGATTGGACAATGCCCACATGGGAAAGGAAACCCACTTCACTGAGTTTATTATTGACTGGATACACTTATCTGGAATACACCTATAAACATTTCCAGAAATAGCATTCAATCTGAGTTTCCCCTTACCCAGTGAAGCTGGGTAACCTTCACACCGACACCCTGGATGATGGCTTTGCTTCCTCATAGTGCCATAGTTCATGTAGGAGAAGTTAAGCTTGAGAGCTTCCAGTAAGTTCAGGCAGAATCCCTGCTAGTATCCAATGAGTGCTGTGGGGTGTGAAGCATCAGGTAATGGCAGAGAGCACATGATCTCTAGTTCTCTTTGCTGTGCTATAATTGCCTGGTGGTTTAAGGTAATGATAGCCTGATGCCTTTACTAAACATTCTCTTTTAGCTTTCCTCTTGGTCAGTTTGCTCCATGATAACCTTTGCTTAATTGTTTCAGTAAGCACTGCAACCTTATTTTTTAAATTGTCTTATTTCTCTAGCAGCTAGATAGAACTCAGTGATCTTTTGTAAGAAAACTGGAAGCACTGGGCTTACCTCTGGGACTCCAGTCAAGAGAGAAAGGAGGGATTACCTGAGCAAGGGACATGTAATTTTCATGACAGGAAAACCCACAGAGACAGCTGAGCTCCTGCACCGACAACTGGGGGTCCTGCATGGGACTTCTGAGTGCAGGTGACAGTTGTATGACCTGACCTGTCCATGGGGTCCCTTGTAGTGGGACCAGGATCTATCCTTGGTGTATTAACTGGTTTTTGGGAGCCTATTCCCTATGGTGGAGTGCCTTGCTCAACCTTGATGCAAGGGGGAAGGGGCTTGGTCCTACCTCAATATAATGTACCAGGATCTGTTGACTAGCCTTACCCTTTCTGGGGAGTGGATGGGGATGCGGTGGTAGAGAGGAGGGGGGAATAGAAGGAGGGGGAACTGTGATTGGTATGTAAATGAATAAAAAATTTAAAATAAATTTTAAAAAAGGAAACCTGGCTAGCTCATATAACTCTCAGTGCATCCCTCTTTGTTTAGTTTCCAGGTAGAAATTACTCTTTGTAAGATTTCTCCAATTGCCATACTAATATTTTTTCTCTGAGAGAATAATTTTAAAGGAGTATTAAAACTGACATAGGTGTGTTTTTGTAGGTTTTTTTGTTTTGTTTTGTTTAAATTCAATTTTGTTTCTTTCTAGGTTTGTTATGTATTAAAATATTTTTAATTGTGTGGACATCAAGTTCTAGATAGTAATATATATTACTATCTGGAATATATATATATATATATATATTTCTGGATCTGACCCAGAAGCCTCCTCCCTGAGTAGTAGTCTCAGAGTACTGGAAGGAGCTATGCACATTGCCAAGAGAAAAAACAATCAAGACTCCTATCCATCCATAAAGCCTACAGATCACAACACTGATTAGCAAGATATTCATATAAGAGGCACTTATATGTTGGGAGTAACCAATAGTTACCTAATTTAACTTAAATCATACTCAATAGGAGAGAGTTCATGGCTGGCACTGTAAACTTGGCCAACCACCGTGGTTGCTGAGGCCATGGATCTTAGAGGAGAGCCTATGTCTACCACTTTCCTACTCCAGGATAATCGCTCAATGAACTCTAAACATATACATTCATAGATACATGCAACTCTCAACCAACACCAAAGAACCTTCTTTATGTAGCAGAAGGAGACTGTCCCAGAAAGCTACAACTGGTGCTGGTCACCAATTACTACACTGATCACACAATCCCCACACTTGATGCTCAAGGGACAATGTGGAAGGTGGAGGGGGCAAAATGATTGTAGGAGCCAGAGGCCCAGGAGCCTGCTGTGAGCGAGTTTATTCCTTTAAATAAAGAGTTGAATTGAGGAGGGGTTAAACAGAGAGGGAACAGTTGATCTGGGAGAAATTAGGGAGAGATTAGCAGTGAATATGACCAAAATACATTGTGTGAATTTTCAAAGGATTGATAATATATATTAGTACATACTAAAATATATACATTAAGCCCACTAATTTTGATAGGATAGTCCCATTCTACAGTCCTGAATCTTACTATTGTTGAGCCTTGTGCATTATTGAAAAGAAGGAAGGATAAAGTTCAAGGAAATCCCAAGATGGCTTTCCAGAGCCTTCGGAGTTGAGATTTTTCCTAACATTTCCTAACAGTGGAACATTGGTGAAGCCACCTGGGGGCAGAGCAGGTTGAGCATGCCTGGTGCACGTGGCTGAAGTGCGGCACTGTCCACAGCTGTAATGCACGGAATCCAGAACTGGTTCTCAGCTTTAGGAGCCACAGCCAAGGTAGGAAGCAGCTGCATGTTGCCATCTTCTGGTGAGACTGGGCCATTCCCTCCTTGCACTCACTGGAAGGTCTGAGGATGAAGCATACGTGGTTGACTGTTACTGCACATCACCCTTGCAAACACATATGGGGGCAAAAGTTGACATCAGGCATTTTCTATTGCTCTCTACCGTCTTCTTGTTGTTGTTCTTCTTGTTCTTGTTCTTCTTTTCCTTCTCCTCCTCCTCCTTCTTTTTTGAGACATATCTCTCACTAAACCTGGAGCTCTCTGTTTCGGCCAGACTGTCTAGCCAGTGAGCCCCTAGGGCCTGTCTGTCTTCATCCCCACACCACCTCTGGGTTACACACTCATGTTGCCACACATGTGGGGATTTGGAATCTGAACTCAGGTCCTCAAGCGTGCACAACAAGTTACTCACTACTGTCTTCTCCAACCAACAGTAGTAGATTTGGCAAATGGTCTCAAAAGGTGCTGACTTTACTTCCTAGGATCAAATGGAAATTGGGTCCTCAATCTATGGCCTCAGAATCATTTCAACATTTTCTACCCAAGTTCTCAGCCCCATGGTTTGCTTCACAAAACTTATCCCAAGGCTTCTGGAATCTAGGCAGTTGCCAGCTCATGGTAAAAGGCTGACCTGCTCGCCTCATCCAGCCTCTGGTCTTTCCCAGTTCCCTTCAGACAGCAGATGTTCTCCCTGTGGGATACACACACAAGGCCAGAGAGGTGCCCAGCTCCGAAACATCATCCTTCATCATCCATGACGTCCTGTGAGGGCACGGTTACACATATCTCTGTTTCCAGGTCTATGCTACTTCACGGCTGCTCTCCCCCTGCCACTGGGGTTCTCTATCTTGCCTAGGCCATCTCTTTGTGTTGCAACATCTCAAAAAACACACTTACTGACTGGTCGAGGTTATGACAAAGGATATATATGAAATCCGGACGGCTTCCATCGAGCCAACTGAGCTCATTTTGAATAACATGATTGGTACAGTGGCCAGCAGTTTGAAGACTTGCTGAGCCCTACAACACCCAGCACACATCCGGGTTCTTTAGTTGGGCCATCCTCTTTTTCTCTCTCGAATCTTTTAGACGTATTTGCATGGTAAAATCCTTCTCTTACAAAGGGATGTCCCCCTGGTCTCACCGCGAGGAATGGTCTCTTCTTCCCTATGATCACTCATGGCGTTGTGCTGTCGCGTGCTTGCGGACGCGTTTCCAGGAGGAAATCTGTCTGAGATTAGCTCTTCCTCTTCTGCTCTCGTGTTCTCAGCCCTTCTTTCTAACCTCTGTCTTGCCTCTTCACACCGTGTTAAATTCTCTTTGCCCTCTCCCCAATGCACAGATGACTTTGAGGCGCTGTTTTCCTGATATAACTCAGACAGCTCCGCGCAGTGTCGTTGTGACGAGCACGAACCTGGTTAGTGTGACGGTGGAGACATGGACTAAGGTCCTGTGAGAACGCTTTTGGAGATCCTGGGGCCTGGGAGGTGACTCAGACAGTAGACCACTTGTCACACAGCATGAGGGCCTCAATTCAATCCACAGACGTCAATAGAAAGTCTAACATGGTGGTGCACACTTGTAATCCCAGCACTGGGAAGGCGGAGACAATCAGGTCCTGGGAGGTCCTTGCCAGCCAGGCTAAACTACCCAGCAGGCCTAAGGGCTTTAAGGAATGACACTGAAGTTGTTCTGTTCTTTGGCCTCTGCACACACGTGCCAGCACGCGCACACACACACACACTAAAAGAACTCGCATCCTATTGAAAAGGATGATTTTTATGTGTGTGCCTGTGACCCTTCATAGCCTTATTATCCTCTTAATTATTAAAACAATGACTACTATATATCAGACAACATAGGAAACATTCTCCATATTTCTAATATGAATTATGAGGTCCTCAAGTTGTCATTCCATTTTTCAAATAAGGGGAAAAAGGGATCAGAAGCCAAAAGTGTTAATGAGTCTGGGTCTCTTAGCCGGGGTAAGAGAAGAATGGAAATACAGCTCAGCCCCAATTTCATCTTCTTCCCTTAACATGATACAGTCTTTCAACACTGGAAAGTAACACTTGTGCCATTGCCATACAAAGTCTGAATAAACCCGAAGACATAATAAATGGTTTATTAATGTGTTCTCAAAATATGGTTATAAGCCAGCACTGGCCAATAAAATTTTGGGTATCAAAAGGAACCTTGGCCGGGAGGTGGTGGCACACGCCTTTAATCCCAGCACTCGGGAGGCAGAGGCAGGTGGATCTCTGTGAGTTTGAGGCCAGCCTGATCTACAAGAGCTAGTTCCAGGACAGGAACCAAAAAAGCCAGGGAGAAACCCTGTCTCGAAAATTCAAAAAAAAAAAAAAAAAAAAAAAAAGGAACCTATGTCTGTGATGTCTGTGATGCCTATGACCTACATCAGATAATTGAGCAAATGAAACAGATGTCTTGGTTATGCTTTTCTGGCTGTTTTAAAACACCCTAGTTATAAGTAACTTGGGGAGGAAAAGGCTTACACTTCCAAGCAACAGTCCACCACTGAGAGCAGTCAAGGCAGAAACTAAAAGAGCAGGAACCTGGAGGCAGGAACTGAAGCAGAGATCAGGAAGGTACACTGCTTACTGGCTTGCTCAGTCTGATTTCTTACATCATCCAGAAACACCTACCCAGTGGTGACACCAGCCACAATGGGATGGGCCCTTGCCCATCAATCATCAATCAATAAATTACCCTACAGGCCGGTCCAAGGGTACATTTTCTCAATTAAACTTTTTTCTTTCCAAATGACCCTAGCTTGTGTCAAATAGATAAAACATGAGCTAGCACAAGAAAAGGAGAAATTGTAATTTTTTTAGATGACTTGGAGTTATATATAATTAATCAAATGCAATTAACATGTTGGCTAGAAGGTGAATGACCACCCAAGATTTCCTGAAATCGTTTCTCATCATGCCCACGTTACAACATCCTCTGTTTACTTTCAGGTCTCCTGCCCTGCTCCATTCGTCCACTCTGAAATGACTTGTGAGGACCAAGGAAATGCCGTGAGTCCCTGATCATTTACCATGGGAATGAGTGCGAAGAGTAGTCACTTTTAAACATGAACTTCGAGAAGCCTCACTACATAGTGGAGTCTCCTGCTCCTGCCTAACTCCACTTAATGTTAATAAATCCTCAACACCTGAGCCTGATGGTGGTGGTGCAAGCCTTTAATCCCAGCGCCTGGTCTACAAACTCAACACCTTTGTCTTAAATTTGGGCTTAATTAGCCTCAGGGTGTAATGTAAAGGTTTTTAACACCACTAATTCACAGCCTGTTTATTTCGCAGGTCACTTCTTATTTCCTTGGTGTTTGCTTCCTGTTCCTTTGTGTTCATAGTGCGAGGAGGAGAGTTTTATCCAGCCCGCTTTTCACCTCTGTTCGAAATCACTTCTGTGAAAAATAATTTATTTTCTTATTTGTGTGTGTGTGTGTGTTTGCACATTTGCATACAGATGCAGTCAGAGGCCAGGGAGGGTGTCAGTTCCCCCAGGGGCTGGATTTACAAGTTGTTGTGAGCTGTCCTGCCTGGGTGCGGAAGCAGAACTCAGACCTTTTGCAAAAGCAGCAAGTGTTCTTTCCCACTGAGCCCTCTCTACAGCCCTTAGAAACCCCGCGCACATAGAAACATTAAGTGTCACAATGGTCATACTCAATGAAGGAAAGCAGTTTCTCATTAAAAAAAAAAAAACATTTAAACGTACTTCACAAACCAATCTATAAACAAAAACATAATGAAATTTGTCTGATAAAGAAAAACTATGTTAATGACATAACACATAGAATGTGTTTCTGCATTATCTTTCAGACTCATTTTAACTGAAAATTCTTTTTTCAGACAGTAGTTTCTGATCATGGCTTCCTCTTTCCCAGCTCCTCCCAGATGCTCCTCACCTCCCACCAATCCAATTCCTTGATGTCTCATCTGTTTGATTTTGTGTTATCACAGTCATCCTCTCAGGAAAGAAGATCTCTGGAGACACTGCGAATCCTTACTTTGGCTATCAGACTACTGGGACAGGGCCTGAGGAACTAAATTTCTCCGGGAATCTCATGCTGGGGGAAGAGAAAGATTGGAGCCAGAGAAGGAACTCGTCTTCCAGGAAGAGATTTCACGAAGTTCTGACAACGTAGGCTGAATCCCATGCAGATAAGATCGGAGCTAATGATTGATCCACAGTGGGCAGGACACCATCTTGACTAGGACCATATAACTATACATACCTCTCGCTCTCTATTCCCACCCAGACCTCATAGGTGGACTGGACCTGAGACAGTTGTCAAGAAACCTCTCCATTTACTCTTTCCTCAGAGAAGTTACACCGAATGAACTTCTCCCTGATAACCAGTATTGTCTTTTTGAATAATGAATTGAGCATAGGTGACTGAGCCTGACTTGCTTGTGTTTCCAGAATCCCAAAATCTTAATTAACATACCACAGATTTTACCACAATGATGCTCTAAAGTTTCCATCAAATTGTGAATTCTTATGTCTTACTGCATAAGCTGAAGGAGGGCTCTAGAGAGATGTCTCAGCAATAAAAAAACACTGGCTGTTCTTCCAGAGGACTGGAGTTCAGTCCCCAGAACCCACAGCAAGCAGCCCCAACTGCCTGTTGTTGCTTTTCTGCCGGCTTAGGGGCTGCACATGAATCTACTGATACTTCAATTATTGTCTGCTGCCCCACTGGCTGCTCAGGCCGTGGCGTGGGGCTTCCAGTCCTGTGGCCCCAACTCTGCTGCACCTTGCATGTGGGTTTAAATTAAGTCTTTATGGTTCTATTTATCAGTAACACTTAGAAGTTAAAGGCTTGGGTGAAAACCTGACAGCTCAGAGAGCCTGACTAGCAACTAGTTGACCTTGCTCTTTGACTTGAGATACCACAAGAGGTGAGAGACTCCTCTCTTCCCTTGCTCAATCTTGAATCAAGAGAGTTCAAACTCTAGTCCCTGTCATTTCCTTCCTGTGTATCTTCTCTATCCAAATTCCTAGCTTCTCTATGGCCATTTTCGGTCAGCTAGTCACTGGTTCTGCCTCCTGATTCAAGGTCCAGCTTTATTGGGCAGGCTTGGACCTGTTCAGAGCTCCATCAAAATATCTCAGAACCGCCAGTAACTCCAGGTTCAGGGACCTGCACTCACATACATATACCCCCCCCCACCATCCAAAAACCACATAAATAAATAATACATGCATGGAAATAAATATACACAAAAATACATAATTAAAAGTAAGCTTAAATTAAATTATCATTTTCTTTCTGACAGTATGTTTGATGCTGATGTATAATACATCTAAAATTATTTTGATAAAGGCTAGTTTGGATTAAATAATAAACTAGTCATTTTAAGTGAACATTTATACTGTAGGGTGCATTAGAATATCTTAGTGCCAGATGAAAAAAATGTTCAAATTTTTCACACTTTGCATTCGTGGGGTTTGTTAACCATAAATATAAACTGTGTGTGATTTATTTATTTATTTATTAAAGATTTCTGTCTCTTCCCCACCGCCGCCTCCCCTTTCCCTCCCCCTCCCCCAGTCAAGTCCCCCTCCCTCGTCAGCCCAAAGAGCAATCAGGGTTCCCTGCCCTGTGGGAAGTCCAAGGACCACCCACCTCCATCCAGGTCTAGTAAGGTGAGCATCCAAACTGCCTAGGCTCCCACAAAGCCAATACATGCAGTAGGATCAAAAACCCATTGCCATTGTTCCTGAGTTCTCAGTAGTCCTCATTGTCCGCTATGTTCAGCGAGACCGGTTTTATCCCAGGCTTTTTCAGACCCAGGCCAGCTGGCCTTGGTGAGTTCCCGATAGGACATCCCCATTGTCTCAGTGTGTGGGTGCACCCCTCGCGGTCCTGAGTTCCTTGCTCGTGCTCTCTAAAAAAAGGGCCAGTCCCAGCAAAATACTGTGCTACTGATTCTTCACAGAGCGTCTGGGACACTCTCTACTGTTCTGTTCTGAAATTGTCCCCTGAGGGCGTGAACAAAATAGGAGGAAATGAGTCTTTAGTAAGGTTTAAATCCAAAGACAACAGTGCTAGCTAGCTTTCTGCTTTCAAAATTTTACTGACCTGTGAGAAATAGAGGGAAGAGACCAAGGGGAGAACACAGGAAAATTAAAGTCGTATCTTTCCATTAAGGTAACAACTCCATTTTAACTCTCAGAGTGTGTTTTATTTATAATAAAAAAGTACATCTCGTAAAAAAAAATTAACTGGGAATACTGTGTATCGAGGAAATATGTATGAACTTGTGTCAGGAACTGAGAAGCTGTTTTTGTCGACAGCTTTCCTCACTTGAGCCCACGTGGTATCTAAACAGTGCGAGCTTGCCCTGCCTGCTTTCCTTCTATGTCTGTCTCCTTCGCACTGGCTCAGCTCCTGCTGTACTGGGCACAAGCAGGGTAATCATCAAGGAGTGTCTCTCTGGGACTTGCCTCAAGCTCCTTCAAGGCCTTAGGTCTGTGTCCTTAGTCTGTCCTCTGAAGTCAACTTAGATTCCAGGCCTGGCGGAACAGGACCAGCAGTACCTTCACGACACAAGGGATTGGATCTACCTTCAAGCAAGGGAAGCTTGCACAAGTGCTTCCCGCAGGGATTATCTAGGATGGAGAGGCTTTTAGGAAGTGGATCACCTTTCCTGTGGTGGGTGACGTCAGAGCACGTTGAAATCCCTGAGCTGAGAAAATGACAGTGGGACCACTTGACCAGGATTGCTTATATATTCACGTCTCTAGCCACTGCCCCAATTCTTCCTCTACGGAAATGTAAAGCTTATGTCAGCTCCTGAAAGATGGACTTAGGATCAGTGGACCTGCTTCTATGCTTTTCCCATGTGGCCACACTGAGCGTATCTCTCCTGCTTGTCACCATTCAGTCAGTCGTCTTGTTAACTGGCACATTGGATGTGCGTCTGAGGCTCGCCCATTGGGCTTCTGACCTTGGTGCATGCACTGTGGTCTCTGCACCCTGGCACACGCACTCAAGTAAATAGATAAATGTCAAAACATTTTAATTTGCTCAAGGTCATAAAAATCATCCCAATGTAAGGCTTAATAATGAATAATACTCTGAACAAATATTTGCCAGAAAAATCTTTTTTCCGTTGTCTTACTTTTTCTCTCTCTTTCGACTAGTCTCCCCTCAAGGCTCTTCCTCCCAAGGATCCATCCCTTCATGTCTTCCCTATGTGTGTAACTTGTGTCATTTAATAAGGGTTGGCGCAGCGTACACAGGTAAGGGTTGCTAGCTGGAGAGAAGGCAGTGTGCTAGTGGCTACACCATTGAGTCTTTTTCTCCAACAAACTTTAATTGTCCCTAACTCCTCCAGGAGGCAGGTGGGGTCTCGTGAGCCTCTTCTCCACCAACGGTGGAATGTTGACAGACCCAGCCATATGAAGAGAACAAATGATTGTTAAGGGCTCAGTTTTAAATGGGACATGTATGTTGCAGAATGTTATTTTCAGGTGTGTTGCATTTGTTTATGCTGTATTTGTTTAACTCTGTGAAGCTGTGGTCCTTTGCCCGTCTAAAACACCCGATGGTCCTAATAACGAGTTGAACGGCCAATAGCAAGGCAGGAGCAAGGTTAGGTATAAACAGAGTATAAACAGAGGGAGAAATCTAAGAGAGAAGGAGCAAGAAAAGGAGGAGAGAGGAAGCTAGCAGCCAGCCACACAGCCAGTCACGGAGTAAGAGTGAAAGTAAGATATACAGAAGTAACAAAAGGAAAAAGCCTGGAGGCAAAAGGTAGACGGGGAGTAAAGATGATTAGAAACAAGCCATGGCTGGGCATTTACAAGTAAAAATAAGCTTCCATGTGAGTGATCTACTTGAGAGCTGGGTGGTGAGCTCCCCAAAAGTCAAAAGAGTAAGACATCACACTGTACCTGAACATCACCTAGCCAGTGCTCAGAAAATATGGAGGAAGAAGAGGTGGAGAGAAAGCTAAAGCAAGGAGCGGAAAGCACGCTATTGCCGAAGGCTGTCTCTGGCACGCCATTGCTCTTGTCCCCGTGAGCTCTGCTCTTTTCAAAGTATTCCTTCTCCGTATCTCGCCGGAACAGAACATCCTCCCAGGCTTTTTTCATTGGTTGCTAACTTTTCCTGTCTTTCAGCTTCATCCACCCTTACCTAACTGGTAAACGCCAATCTTTCTTAATGAATTTCTTAACACACTTTTTTTTCAAGGACTTGAATGGACAAACAACAACAAAATAAAACATGTTCCTTCCCCCAGAAACCTAAGGGAGTCATGTGCACCCCAGTTTAGTCAGCAGGGAGCCTCTCTACTCCAGTTTCATCCCACTCTAGGGATAAAATCTTTCTGCAATGAGCTTGCTTCGTCTCCCTTCGCACACGTTCACTTTCTCCTCTCCTCTTCCCCTAAATCAACAACCAATTCTCCAAGGATTCAAAGTAAAACAGATGCTTTTGAATGCATTTTGAAGCTTTCTGGGAAGAAACCTGTCTAAAGCTAAATGATAACAATATAAATAAATAAATAAAAATAAAATAAAAGCAAGAGATAATCACAAACAGAATCACATAAAAATTAGATTAAAAAATTCTGAAAATCAGATCATTTAGGGACAAATACTAGAAGTTGCTCAGAAACAAATAAATGTTGAATTTCCAGTCTTAAGGATTAGAATTTAACAAGAGAAAGTGAGAAATAAAAACAAAAAACTGGGCCCATAGCCTAGTTAAGTCTGGAACTCACACAAAAAGCTGAAATGTTTTAAAGGATTCCACTGTAGTGAGGGAGGAAGGGAGAGAGAGAAAGAGAGAGAGAGAGAGAGAGAGAGAGAGAGAGAGAGAGAGAGAGAGAGAGAGAGAGAGAGAAAGAATAAAGAAAAGAGAGAACAGCACTGTGGTTGTACACCTCGTGGCTACTAAAGACATGTTTAACCCGAGAGGAAAATTGTCAGTCACTGACCTGTCCCCAGGCAAGCATGGGCTTGGATTGACAGCTCTTGTGGAGAAACTCTAAACTATAATAAAGTATTCCATTCTAGGACAGCAGTGTATTCACTGCCCAACACAGAGAAATAACCAAGTACATTCAAGAAGAAAAAATAAAGTCAGTCCTGTCTCTCCAAATTCCCATAAATGACGGCTGGGTGGAGATTTCACTCCATTGATACAGTGGCTGACATGTCCTGGCTTCATCCAAAGCAACACAGAACACACACAGCTGGTGGCGGTACTGTATATTTATAGTCCTGCCTCTGAGAATGTAGACATAGAGAGATGAGAAGTTCAAGGCCACCATTAGAGATGTGGCCAAATCAAAGAAACCTGGGCTACATGAGATCCTTATCTTAAAAAAAAGAAATCCCATAGATTATTTTCAGTCAAATATAAATTTATAATAAAAGTATTACTTAGTATGTGAAAGAGTGAATGAAATTAAGTTGAAAAGACAATGAAAACATATAAGATCTTAAGAATTGGATTAATCAGAGACAAAATACTAAGGAATTAGGTAAAATAGTTAACAAAAAATTAAAATTGGGAAGGGAATAAATGACTGCAAATATAAACTACTGCATGTTTATGAGAGGGAGAGAGAGAGAGAGAGAGAGAGAGAGAGAGAGAGAGAGAGTAAAGTTGAAAGGGCTAGAAATGTAGGGATGGACCTGGTAGAAGTTGGAAAATATGATCAAGATACATCAAATGAAATTCTAAAATAATTCAAAAAAATTAACAGTACTGTACTATATATGTGAAATTTGTTAAAAGGATAGATCTTGATCTCCAAAATATATAAAGAACTCAAGAAACCAGACCATAAAAGGCTAATCAACCCAATTATAAAATGGGGCACTGAGCTGAACAGAGATCTCTCAACAGAAGAAGTTCAAATGGCCAAAAGACACCTAAAGTCATGCTCAACTTCCTTAGCGATCAGGGAAATGCAAATCAAGACAACTTTAAGATACCATCTTACACCTGTCAGAATGGCTAAAATCAAAAACACCAATGATAGCCTTTGCTGGAGAGGTTGTGGAGAAAGGGGTACACTCATCCATTGCTGGTGGGAATGCAAACTTGTGCAACCACTCTGGAAAGCAGTGTGGAGGTTTCTCAGGAAATTCGGGATCAACCTACCCATGGACCCAGCAATACCACTCTTGGGAATATACCCAAGAGAGGCCTTATCATACAACAAAAGTATATGCTCTACTATGTTCATAGCAGCATTGTTTGTAATAGCCAGAACCTGGAAACAACCTAGATGCCCTTCAATTGAAGAATGGATGAAGAAAGTATGGAATATATACATATTAGAGTACTACTCAGCAGTAAAAAACAAGGACTTCTTGAAGTTTGCAGGCAAATGGATGGAAATAGAAAACACTATCCTGAGTGAGGTAAGCCAGACCCAAAAAGAGGAACATGGGATGTACTCACTCATATTTGGTTTCTAGCCATAAATAAAGGACATTGAGCCTATAATTCGGGTTCTTAGAGAAGCTAAATAAGAAGGAGAACCCAAAGAAAATCATATAGGCATCCTCCTGAATATTAATCTTCATCAGGCGATGAAAGGAGACAGAGACCCACATTGGAGCACCGGACAGAAATCGCAAGGTCCAAATCAGGAGCAGAAGGAGAGAGAGCACGAGCAAGGAACTCAGGACCGCGAGGGGTGCACCCACACACTGAGACAATGGGGATGTTCTATCGGAAACTCACGAAGGCCAGCTGGCCTGGGTCTGAAAAAGCCTGGGTTAAAACCGGTCTCGCTGAACATAGCGGACGATGAGGACTACTGAGACCTCAAGAACAATGGCAATGGTTTTTTGATCCTACTGTACCTATTGGGAGCCTAGGCAGTTTGGATGCTCACCTTACTAGACCTGGATGGAGGTGGGTGGTCCTTGGACTTCCCACAGGACAGGGAACCCTGATTGCTCTTTGGGCTGACGAGGGAGGGGGACTTGATTGGGGGAGGGGGAGGGAAAGGAGAGGCGGCGGTGGGGAAGAGACAGAAATCTTTAATAAATAAATAAATTAAAAAAGGATAGATCTTAAGAATTATTATCATACTCACAGGAAAAAATGATGACTCTGAGGTAATGGATAAAAATATTTATTTATTTTACTTTACGTACATGAGTGTTTTGCCTGCATATGTGTGTCCATCACATTTGTGCCTGTTGATTCCCTGAGAATGGAGTTAGAGATGGTTGTGAGCTACCATATGGGTGCTAGGAATCAACTTTAGTTCTCTGCAAGAGCAACAACTCATTTTAGCCACTGACCCATCTCTCCAGCTCCCCATAATGATCTTGATTGTAGTGATCACTAGATACATATAATTTTACTTATTACTTGAATCATGCTAGATATAAAGAAAATCATCCCTGAAATTGATATTTATCCAGAGGATGGTGTCAGATGATAAAATGCAATCTAGAAAAGACACAGTTCCACAGGATTGTCTCCCAATCTTCTCGTCTCCTGGAGGTGAAGGACATAAACAAGGCTTCCAGGAAATTTCCGGGAGACAAGCTGCACCCATGGGTGTTAGGAGCCTGTGCTCATGACTATAGTCCCACAGTGCCAGAGATATTAGGATGCAGAGTTCATGAAGTCTGCTGAGTTAACTGCGACCAACATGCCCAGAGAACGACATCTTCCAAAGAACAGCAAAACTCAATAAAACTTGGTTATACCTAAAACTCTTATAAAATTAAAAGTTTATTTAAAATGACTGTAAACCTCAGAAGAGGCCACCTTCTTTCTACCATGAAGTCACATTGTGAAAGATCACTCTCTCACTTTTACCAAGTGACTTTTTTTTCCCTCTGGAGAAGAATAATACAACTACTTGTGAAAGAGAAAAGAGAAGGAGGAGGAGGAAGAGGAGAACAAAAGGAAGAGGAGGAAGAGGAAGCAAGAAAGAAGAAATGGGTTCTAAATTGATGGGGATCTTTTGAATTGGCAGATGACCTAAGAAGGTGGATATTTTAGTAATGTTCTTCCAACTAATGAACATGTCATATCTTTTTTTGCACCTTTCTGAATTTTCTTTATCAATGTTTTACAAATTTCAAATGTATAAATATTCAAATTTTTGTCAAGTTTCTTACTGGGCTGTTTAATTTTTATTGGTAATGTGATGATTTTTTGATGGAGGTGGGTCTTGTAATAATAAAGAAACTGCCTCGGCCCTCATAGGACAGAAAATTAGGTAGGCAGAGTAGACAGAAGAGAATGCTGGAAAAAAGAAGCTTAGGGAAAGAGTCACCATGATTCTCCCGCTCCAGACAGACGCAGGTTAAGATCCTCTCTGGTAAGCCAACTCATGGGCTACACAGAATATTAGAAATGGGTTAGAACAATATGTAAGAGCTAGCCAATAAGAAACTGGACCTAGCCGGGCCAGGCAGTGTTTGAAAGAATACAGTTTCCGTGTAATTATTTCTGGGTATAAACTAGCCATGCGGGCGGCCGGGTGCCGGGGACGCAGCCCTGCCGCTCCTATTTCAACAGATGGCGCCCAGACGTGATGGCTTAAATCCACTTAAAAACCTGAGAGGGCTTAAAAAGGAGAGAGAGAGAATTTAAGACAGCTTTTTGCTGTTTCTGGGTTGCGTGCCGCAAAGAAATTGTCCTGACTCGGCAGCAGGAAAAAACTGGCTGTTTTAAAATGCCGGCTTTCTGGGCTGTGCCGCCATTGTGATCTCTGTCTGGCTCCGGCGGGAGACAGAGCTTATGAATGGAGCATTTGGATTAAAGTGCTACGATTTGTTTGATGGCAACTAGACTGCTGTGTGCCTAAAAGGGGGACATTGTGTGCCGCAGCTCAGAGGCACAAGCAGCTCCGCCATGCTAATGGTGCAATGTGCAAGGATCAGAGGCACGAGCGGCTCCGCCATGTTGGACTGGGCGGGGCCAGCATACAGTACCTGTTTTTGACCTAGGAATGTCACAGCTTAGATTCTTAAGCGCTTAGTGATTTAAAGGCGCAAAACAAAGTGCTCCTGGATAGTAAAAAAATTACAGATTCACAATAAAACAGATTCAGACACTGTTGGATGAATGTACGTAGGCTTGGGAAAGAGAAGAAAAAGAATATAAAGAATAAAGTTAATGTCTTAAAAAGAAAAAGGGTAAAGTCTTTAAAGAGACAGAGTACAGAAGTACAGATAGTTATAGATTAAGAGAAATAAAGAAAAATAAGCCACGTAAAAATGGAAAATTCACAGAGAGTCTGGATTATGTACATTGTGTTTTCTTTAAAATTTTTGACTGTGAAGGAGCTAAGTACAGAGAGACATTTCATTATATGGGCTGCCAAGCTAAACCAAAATGGATTTCATGAGGGTATTATGATTTCAGAATTTGGGTCTAAGGATATGATGCTTTGGAGAGGGTCTTCTTTTGTTTTTGCAGAGGATGAGACCCTGTGGATTGCATCTATTCCGATTTGGTATGATAGACCA
Source organism: Alexandromys fortis (assembly GCF_014885135.2). Classification (NCBI taxonomy): domain Eukaryota; kingdom Metazoa; phylum Chordata; class Mammalia; order Rodentia; family Cricetidae; genus Alexandromys; species Alexandromys fortis. Next base: position 2,068,225 of record NW_026067907.1, read on the forward strand.
CGCCCTCCTGAAAGGTTGCTGTGAACACCCTCAAAAAATTACTTCGCTCAATTGCCAACTGAGATGAACCTGGCACACAGGTTACACCCTAAATGATCTGATTAACAGCGCCCCTATTCAGCAGGAAGCAGTTTGGAGAGAAAAAACTACGCCCATGTTCCCAAATATTGTTTATAAATGTTCTTTTACATTTAAAGGGGGATATGATATAGATATGAATAATTTGCATTGGTATGGATTTTAAGGTCAATTTTGTTATATGTATATGTATTTTTGATCTTGATTAAGGTATTGTGATTGTGTAGTTCATTTAAAAATGTAATGTATAATTAGGAAATATAGGTTGTTAATGGATAATCATCGCTAATAGTTAAGCTTGTAGTCATGTTAATTAGATTTTCTAGATATATAGAGATATATTTCAGTTAGATAGGCATTCTTCATATCTTTCAAAGACTGCAGAATATGGCATTTAAAATATTTTAATAACTTAGGACTTTTCATGACAAGGAGACACGTCTGCTCCTGGCAGCACCAGCTACTTCAAGAGGAAGATGGGCATCGAAGAGGATCCTTATGGAGTTGGATAGTCATTTGGGCAAGAAACTGCTCTTGCCTGGACTGTTGCATAAACTGGACACAGAGAACCCTCAGAGAGAGGACTGCTGAACTTGCCTAAAGGTGAGATGGTCTTTCGGGGTTCCTGATTCATGAAAGAGTCTGCGAGACATTCTGCAGGACACAGCAGAAAATGACTGAACTGTCTTTGAAATTTCCTGCTTCATGGAAATGTCTCTGGATACCATGGGCCTGTAGGCCGAAGATGGATGCCCCAACGGTACAGAGGAACTTTGGGTGACTGTCCAGGCAGCGAGATGTCTCTGTCATTTCTAGAGTTTTCTTATTTCTTGTTTACTTAGATAATATTATATCCTTCTGGAGTCTTTGATGGAGTTGAAGAATAAATAGTTATAGTTTTCCTTAGTTATGATAAGAGATAAAATAGATATAAATATTGTAACTGTAATTCTTACTTGATAACTGTTTTGTTATATGTAATTTTACTATGCTAAAGTTAAAGCCTTTCTTTTTTGTTTAAACGGAAAAAGGGGAAATGATGTGGGAATGATTTCTTACTAATAAAGAAACTGCCTTGGCCCATTTTATTGGATAGAAAATTAGGTAGGCGGAGTATACAGAAGAGAATTCTGGGAGAAAGAAGGTTAGAGGAGGAGTCGCCATGATGCTCCCACTCCAGACAGATGCAGGTTAAGATCCTCTCTGGTAAGCCAGCTCATGGGCTACACAGAATATTAGAAATGGGTTAGAACAATATGTAAGAGCTAGCCAATAAGAAACTGGACCTAGCCGGGCCAGGCAGTGTTTGAAAGAATACAGTTTCTGTGTAATTATTTCTGGGTATAAACTAGCCATGCGGGCGGCCAGGTGCTGGGGACGCAGCCCTGCCGCTCCTATTTCAACAATTTTTCTTAATTTTTTGAATTATTTTTCTTTGTGTATAGAAATGCCACTGCTTTTTTTGAATATAGTTTTTTTCATAATATAATTCTTTATTGATTCTTTTGGAATTTCCCGTCTTGCACCCCAATCCTGTTCCCCTCCCAGTCCCTCCATATTTAACCCTCACCCCTACAGCATCCCCCCAAATTAGTTGACAACAAAACAAATAAAACCCACCTCTCTCCTCCATCTTTCCTGACTCTCTGACACCTCTTCATTTGCCCTAGTGTCATTGGGAGCTGCAGTGTGTCACGCAGTAGACCCTTTTGACCAATCAGCCCCAGTCTGGTTCAAGGACTCTAGTCTCTGACACACTATCATCACTGGATGCTCATCAAAACTCCTCTCAGATATCCTGCTGTTGCCCCAACATGGAGATTCTGTGGCTATTGTTTTACAGAACCCGTCACTTCATGTACTCCAGCAGGTCATAGATGCAGTAGAAGTTAGGGCAAGCCAACCCAAGGCCTAGGATGTGAGCCTGGATGGTAGCCGAGCTGGTCAGTCTGGGCCACCTCCCTCAGGTGAGGGTCAGAACCAATGCTTCTATGCCCATGCCCTCGCGGCTAGTCTCTCATACCCATGGTGAGGGGTTGGGCTGTCTCTCCAGAGTGCAGGGACCAACTCTCCCATAAGGGGTGGGTCCAGTTCTCCTACTGCAGCGTCCAGTACGGGGCAGGGCCAGCTATCTCAGAGCCAGTGAAGGGCCAGGCTGGCTGAGCATGGCCCTCAGACTTCAACATGAGTGGTTCCTGTGGCCCTCTGTGGCAACACTGGCCACAGATATCAACACAGACCTCTGCTGCAGTAGGACTATGGACCCAGACATGGCCTTTGGCAGAAACCTGGGCCCAGATGTCACCCTGGCCTGCTGTGGCCAGCAGGCTACCACCTCAGCCTATTGCTCACCACCTTTGCTTCTTTAGTTCCTCCTCTTTCCACACCACATAAACTGCTCTGTTTCTCCTTCTCTCACCATGTCTTTTCTCATCGTAATGGCACCTTGCAGAGCCTGGTGGGCCTATAGAGGTCTTCAGACAGTCTGTACTATGATGACCCAGGCTGGACTGTGTATCTTTCACCTGCCTTGGTCTGCGTGTTGATTTTTACATCCTTGCTAATATATTGAATTTATACTTTCAAAAAATACTAACAAATTTCTTAAATTCTCCTCTAAAACATAATAAGCTTTCCCAAAATCCTTTTGTGATGAATATGGTTGAACACTAGCCCAGCACACGGGAGACCCTAGCTTCAGTCCCTAGCACTGTGAAACAATCTACAAACAAATGCATTTCATCAAGACAGCATCTCTCTGCCACCAAAGCCGCAGCACCAAAAAGAAAAGAAACTTAAGTACATGTTTCATTTTGACTAATATGGATACAAAAGTCCTCAACAAAATGCTAGCAAACAAATCCTGGAGCATGCTGAATGGATTATACACCTGTGACCAGGAGTGACTTATTCTAGAGATGCAGTAATGGCTCAACCTATGAAAGAGAACTCAGTGGGATCTGTCATCTCAACAGAAGTAAAAGTAAAAACCACAAGGTCACCTCAACATTTACAGAAGAACGAACAAAGTGCAATAGCCATCCACTATAAAAACTCTCAACAAAATACTCACAGAAGGGACTTCAACGTAACCAAGTAGATATCTAAAATCCTTCGGTAGGCATGGGAGTCCATTGGGGTCAGGTTGGGGGATGAATTTCTTCTAAGACCTGGAATAAGGCAAGGGTGCCAATGCCATACCAGAAATTCTAGTCAGAGTGATCGAAGCAGAAAAGTAAATAAAGGGAACGTACATTAGAAAGGGAGGCGAAGAATTGTCTTTGCAGAAGACGTGACTCAGCAGAGGTCTGTGGGATCTGACTCACTGGTACCAGCTCCTGAAGACGAGACACCCCAGCTTCCTACAGTTCAGCTTTATGCCCGATGCCATGCTTCAATCCGCTCTCTCCATGGCCCCACCCAGGCCCTCACAAGACAAATTCACTGAAATGTAACACAGGAAGGAGCTCATTCTTCCCCACTGCATTCTGTAAGCTCGTCTCACCCAGCAGTTCTCTTTTTCACATAGTGATCTGATTTTGATGGTTTCACCTTTCTTAACTTTGCCACCCCCGACCAGAGTGAGGAAGTTTAAGGAGAAAGAAGATGGGACTTTCAGACGTCTAAAGAGGGAAGCCACAGCGTGCATCCATTTCGCTTTAGCCCTCAGATTACTGTTTTTAAAAACTTGACGTTCTTAAAACTGATTTAGACTTATTTTTTCTTTTAGAAGTGGCTCTCTTATGTTCTAAGACCACACTCAGCACAGACACTTCGTCTGGATCAGTTAATGTGAAACTCACGAAACCCATGGTAGGTCTAAAAAATGAAAGTCGTGACAATGCTTCTCTTAATGTGACAAAGCTCTTTCCTATCAAGTTCTATCAAAATTTTTAAATACTGAAGTCTATGAACAGAGTTTTCAATTTCTATTTTGTAGCACTATGTGACTTATTTACTAACCTGACTAGGCATATCAGAAGTATTTCCATGTTAGATATCTTCAGATTACTATACTCTCTTATTTAACCATTATGTACTAAAGTTCTGTGTTGCTGTTGTTATTTTAGCCAGTGGAGATAGAAATGAATATAAAGATTAATACATTTCCCCAACCGATCCATTCTGTGTTTCTATAACAACACATCTAAGCCAGAGAACTTTATAAACAAAAGAGGTTTATTAAGCTCCACGCTTCTGGGGATGGAAGGCCACAACCCTGGCCTCAGCTGGGCTCTGGAGAGCACCTGTGTCAGATGGCATCTCACGTGATCACTCAGGAAGCGAGTCTCTAGGGGATGACTGGCTGCCACTTCCTTCCTGTCACAAGCGTGACGGCATTAGGAGGTGGGGCCTGAGACAGGGAGAATTCTCCTAGCAGAGACTCCAGTGGCAAACCTTTTCACTCGCAAGCATGTGGGTAAGAACGCTCTGGTTTTAAGAGGAAGTGCCTGCAACAGTCACCAAATCAGTCAAAGCCTTGAACTCAAAACATCCTAGACTTTGGACCCTGAAAAATAACGTTTTACTGCTTTAAACTTTGGCATGTTGTTACAGCAGTTGGAAGAGACAAAAGCACATATGTAGTGTGGTGGTTTGAATAAGAATATCCTGCATAGGCTCACATGATGTGAGACATCCTTCTGTATATGTGTTGCCTTTATTGGTTTATGAATAAAGCTGTTTCAGCCAATGGCTTAGCAGAGTAAAGGCAGGTGGGAAATCTGAATGGAGATAGAGGAGATAGGTGGAGTAAAGGAAACACCATGTAGCTGTTGAGGAAGAACGATGCCTGAACATTACCTATGAGCCAGAGGCTCGTGGAAATATATAGATTAATAGAAATGGGTTAATATGAGATGTAAGGGGTAGCTAGGAATATGCCTGAGCCAGTGGACAAACAGTGATATAATTAATATAGTCTCTGTGTGATTATTTGGGTCTGGCAGCTGGGAAGCAAAAGTGCAGTCTCTGTTTACACTCATAGATTTCAGTGCTTGGTCATTAAGGAGTGGCACTTCTTGGAAAGGATTAGGAGGCGTGGCCTCATTGGATAGGTGGGGCCTGGTTGGAAGAAGCATGTCATGGAGGGGGGGACTTTGAATTTCAAACGCCCAAGGCAGTCCCAGTATCTCTCTCTTTCTCCTGCCTGTGGATCTGGATATGGAACTCTCAGCTACATCTCCAGCACCATGTCTGCCTGCATTCTGACATGTTCCCCACCATGATAATGAACTAAACCTCTGAAACTCTAAGCTAGTCCTTTATAGGAGTTGTTATGGTCATGGTGTCTCTCCATAGCAATAGAACACTGACTAAGACATCCAGCATAAAGTCATACAGTGTAAAGTGTTCTGAATAAAACAGTCACTGATGGTCAGGGGCAAGAGCCTAGCACTGACTTCTGGTAGAAGCCTGGATGACAGCAGAAGTGATTCCTGGAATGTCTGAGGTGTGGTAACTTGAGCGGAGAACTACAGGCAAAACACCCAAGCTGTGAAACAGGGAACAGCTGAAGGCCGACCTGACATTTTTGTAAAGAAAAAAAAAAATCCCCTTCCTGTTATGGCAGGATAAGTCATGGGACCTGAAAATCACACAGACACAAACAGTCACATTGTGGATCTGTGCCAGAGAAAAGCACGAATCTTTACCACATGAATCACATGCACAGATAAGAGCTGAAGCGACCAGCAAGCTTTCAACACCAGAGAAATGAATCCCTAGGTCACAAAGGGACAGAAAACAAGTTTTCTTCTGACCATCTGCAAAAATGAAAATGTATTGGCAGAAAATCTGGATAACTAAAACATGAACAATGACAGGAAGTCTCGGCTTCTGTCCCAACCCTGAGACAGAATAAGTCCTCTTCCTACACAGACAAAGCGGGAGTCCTCCCTTCCACCCCCCAAATCAGTCTGGATAGATCAGATAAAAGTTAGGAATACTTGAGTAGAATTTATTTGACAATAAGTAACCATTGGCTACATAAAACACACATTTAAAATGCATACAGCAATGAAGAGTCCTGTTTTATGCTTAGAAAGATGGGGTGTATTTCAATAGACTTGTGTCCAGACACAGCAAGTTCGTTCAAGTTCCAATTTGTACACACCTTGTCAATAATATTAAAAATTAAAGAGTACTGTTAAAAATGTGGGGCCTTTTGCCTTTCTTGAGCGGTGGCATGGTTATTTACGAGAAAGTGTGGAAATAAACATTGGCAAAAATATCATATGATAGAAATATCATAAAGTTTGTTCCGTGGGTTCTCAAGTTTTCTTCAGTTGTTTCAGTCCCTTTGAGGTCATCGGTTGTGTATATTTTTATCTCTGGTAAATTTATAGTTAACTTAAATCTATGAAAATTGATAAAAATGAGCAGAAACCACCACAATTTTGGAGAATTGGGCTGCAAAATGAGTTGTCACTTTGCCCTTTAGTCTTTCTTGGGGTTCTCGGGAATGTGTCACAGACTTTAGAAGGCTGACAGCTCCTTCAGCTGACCACACCCCAACATCCCAGGGTTCCTGTGAGAGTTCTCAAGAGCGCGTGCTACAGGTTTTCAATCTAGGGATGCACTTTAGTACATTTAAGTGACATTCAGCACCTCTTTTCTCACTTTCCTTGTCTCCCGATGCAGAGGACTGCCGTGTTCTGAGGGTAGGAAGGACATTAACTATAATTTCCCCAGGCATGGGATGGCTGCAGCTCTGGCCAGGCATGAAAACACTGTACATTTTTCTTTCCTCTTCCCCTTATCAGGTCCCATAGACATGATCTTGTTTTCTCACCATTGGAATATCAATGAAAGCAATAACAAAATCACAAATAAACACATTTAAATATGTATGAATGAATGGAATGAATACGTTTCCAAAATCAATGTACCAGATACAGGAAGAGGCTACCTAGGAATTTTAATATCTGAGATTTATAAAGGACATTAGGTTAAAAATGTAAATGAATGTGGGCTTTAAACATCAGAAAGCCCCCTATTGCTCGGTGTCACACACAGATGGCGTTAAGTGCTGTATGGAGATCTTGCTCTCTTCCTCAGCATGGAAATGAAAGATGGGATTCAAGAAGAAGCCTCTTGTTCCCAAACAGCTCTGGATGCGGCTGAAAGGAGGGCACTTAGTAACGAGGGAGGAAATGACGAGAAGGAAATAGTTTTGTGTCTGGGAGCCATGTGGAATTCCAAGATAAGAAAAACAGTTGCTAATTCGAGTAGAAAAGCAGGAAACCCGATACACTTGCTTCCTTCTATGTAAACACAAGTATATGTGGGGTGTTGCGTGAAAATTAGTTTTCTCTTGCTGAGCCACAAAGACATAGACTCAAACTGCTTGTTTTGGACACGCTGGCTTCTTCTTTTTCTTGTGGACATCATGGCCAATAACACAACGAGTTTAGGGAGCCCATGGCCAGAAAACTTTTGGGGTAAGCTACTTTTCCTTCACCACTTTTTATTTAAATTAAGATGCACAGATATTTTCTGCATATTTTATTACAATGTTGGAAATTTCTGGGGCAGTTTGCTTGCCATAAATGTCTAGTGACCATTTTCATAGATTTAGTTCAAGAAATATACTCATAAAAATGTTTTCAGAATAAGCTACAGGAATATTAAAGTAGGATCAGACATAGAAAGTTTGGTTGGTATTAACAAAGCTTAATTAGAAATCAAGAGATGTTTTTAAGTGGACCTTTAGAAATAGAAATACAAAGTAGAAGTCCTTGTTAAATGGAATATAACACGGGGGTTTTGTTGGAAATTTATGTTTTATTCGTTTGAAGCTGATAGATTATATATTTTATTTCATGAAACCAAGGTGTTCCACAGAGGATTTTAAAGTCTGTGTTTTTGTCCACGTTACTCTTTTTAATTTTCAAAGTCAATTTAAGCAACAAACCTATGTTTGAACGACTCTTGGGAATGGTGACAAAGATAAAATGTGAAATTATGAACCTAGAAAAGATGATGCAGAAATAACTTAACACTATTACAATGGGAGCCTGACACAGAAGGGAGAGAAACAATACCAAAGCGTGCTCTGGCAGAGGCTAACCTGAGCTCAAGATTTTATGTGCAGTGATGCTAACCAAGAGCAGGAAGATGCTGAGGTCAAAACCACCACCCACTCCCGGCCAGATTTACGGTACAAGAGCTGGGATGTGCAATGACATTGACATGTCTCTGTGGCTCAGAGAAATTGAAAATTAAAGGGAATAATTTAAGTTAAATCCAGAAGTACCTTTAAAGGAACTCTGGAGTTGATTGAGAGCTGTATAACCCTATTATGTGCAAGACACGTTTTTAATCATCTCAGAAAACTGTATCAAGCTACCTGCTGTGATTGGAGCTAGGGCTTTGGAAACTATTTGGTAAATACTGAGCAGTGAGAGCAATCTGGCCCTGACAATCTGACTTATTTATCTCTAATCACGGGTATTGGCATGAAGGGAATTAACTAATTATTTTTATTATTTAAGGTGCTTGCTTCAAGCTTTAAGATGCTATAGTAATAAAGTCGCATAGTAAAATTACTGAAAAATAGGTTTTTCCTACAAATTCTAGGTAGACATCAAGAGACAAGAAACCTTTGAATTCTGGATGGTCTAATGTTATATTTGTGGAAATTATATTTACTGTCCTCATATATATTAAGTGCTGAAAACCAGCTAGAGGGCATCTAAGTAAACTCATCACAAAACAATGGTAAATTATTCCATAGATCATTCCAAGTGTAAAAATTAACACAGAAGAGCCAGTTCTGTCTTTACAAGCCGTTCAAGATGACTCTACATTAATATAGGAAAAATAATTCATTGCTCATTGGTTAGAGCACAGGTGATTTTTATTAAAATAAATCTTACACCAATAAGGTGTTCATATGTGGTCCATTCCTTTATCCTAACATTCCGAGTCTTACTAAGGAAATCTGTGCTTAACAGGGATTTCACGATTCCTATATCAAAGATAGGTATTAATGCTCCCTTCTCTTGGTACGGAGATAATGGGGAAAACCAAGAGGCTGTTGTAGTCTTAAATCCTTTTAAACCAAAGCAAAAGTGGTGAACCAAAAATATGCTTGATGCTTTGGGTGAAAGAGGTGAAAGACTGCATAATTATTTCTGGGGTCAGAATATAAAATGTAATTATAAATTTAGTGCATGAAACGTAAACATTTCGTGATATATAAATGTCAGTCTTTCCTATTTTCATTTCTGCTTTGCGTCTGAACTGGTATCTATTTTGATCACTGGTCCTCTTAAAATATTAACTTGAAAATCACACACAGTGTGGTGGAATCCAGCTTCTGCCTCCAAAAGGACTCTTTTGTGTAGCCCTGTGAGTTAAGAGACTAAGTAAAAATGTCATAGACTCAACAACTCACACAAGGAGCTATAGGAACTTCATAAACTTAACATATTGAAAAGCATAAAAACCCAAAATATAACTTTCTTGTTTACTTAAGGAATGAAAAAAATAAGTAATGATATTCTGCTGCAACACAACGAGAGCCGGCATTTGTTCATTGTTATCACTCAGTCAAAGCTACTGAAAGTCGTGCGAACCCTAAAGCCCTTGATGTTAGCCACAAGCAAGAGTGGCGTGTGACTGGCACCGCAGGCGACCCCACCTTGCATTCCACCCCTGCTCAGTGTAATGCCCTTCCCTTCTCTGTAACCCGTCCCGTAAAGGCAGCCTGGACCAGAGACCCTCAGATTCCATTGGGCTGACCACATTGTGTAGCTCAAGCATTCTCTTGGTACTGGGGAGTCTACACGTGACTTCTATTTTTCTCTGCTGCCTTCTCACCGGGCCGTTGTTGCTGCTTTTCTATTCCCTTGGCCAGCACTCTGAAAACCTGAGGCAGTTTATTAACGTTATGGGCTTGCCTTTACTCATTTAATCAAGCCTCCCCCCAAATATGATTTCTCCTTTAAAGGATTGCATTCAGCAGAGAAAAATGTAGAGCTCAATAAAAATCAACAAAAAATAATTAAAAAAAGGATTGCATTCTGGGAGGTGATTAGGTGTTCCTACATAAACAAATAGACGCCCATAGCTAAATCAATAAATAATATTAATAACTTCTGTTTTGTCATATATTGACATTATATTACACAAAATGACCAAGAATGAGAATATGCTATAGAAATTAAAATATGAAATGGTCCCTGAATCATTTTTAGAAAAAAGTGGGATATTACCTACTCCTAGAAAACCAAATAAGTTCCAAATAAAAAGATAATTCCAAGAATAACACTCTGATCATTCATTTCTGATATGTTAACTCAGCCTTCTTCAGTTCATTCATAAACTCTGGAGCTTTGGCTGCATTTATTAGGAAACATGTCAAGATGATACGGGCAAGACATTGTCTGAGAATTTTGGGGCACTTGGGAGAGCTGTTATCGGCAAATGTGTGAAGTAAAAACACTAGGATATGTTTGCGAAGAAACAAATGGCAGACGAAGCATTCATATGTGGAATTTCCAGGAACAAACTTGGAGATGAGAATGGAAGCAGATGTCTGTAAGAACCTGAATAGCAATGCAGAAGTTCATGCTACTATGACAGCCCCTCTTGTGGTGACTCTAAGGCTCCTCACCTCCACCTTCTTTGGGTTTCTTTGGCTAGAAATAGCTTGTGAAGTCTGAGGGTGATGGCTGCTTCAGGTACAAGAGGGAGTGAACCAAAAGTCCTTGATCAAGGTCCTCTGCTAACATCTACTGACAAGTGTGTCTCCTCTGCTCTGGGGATGTGTTTCCCTCCCTGCCTTCAACTGCAAAGCCAGGTTCTTGATCTGTGCACTTCTGGCTAAGAACAAGATTCTTCTTTCTTGTCAGACTCTCTGGTCCGTTGACTGACTCTCATCCTATTGCCTTCTGGTCTGTCTCAGTGCACAGAGCATCTTTCACAGTCCCCTACAACCCTAGAACTTCAGGAGCCTGGCTCTTATTCTGCCCTTCCAGCACCCAGTGTTTCTCATGGGGAGCTTTGAATCTTTCTACCTACATCAACCAGGAATCTAGGCGTGGGTACCAGCTACTGGGATTCCCTAAAGGATGGAGGGATGGAGGGATGGCCTCATTTCCCAGAGCCCTCATTGCTCATACACCGTAAAACTCTTGTCTTTCTCTCCCGCAAGCTTCTCTTTACATTGCTTATGGTGATACATTTCTTTTTCCTACTACTGTTTCTGGCAAACACTAATATTTTTGAATTCTTTAGACTTCTAATGCTTTGAAGCTGAACAGAAAAAGAAACAAGCCACAAACACCATCTCGGTTATAAAGCACCTCATTATTGCCATGCTGTGCTGACTTTCAAAAATGATGTTCTAGTCTCTGTGTTTAATGGTTCATTTGACAGTGTAGGAGTAGAAAACCTACTTGCGTGCATTCTTGCTTGTCGCCTTAACCCACGCGGGGGTATCAGAGGGTTACAAACTGATTTGTTGGGGATCCAGGGCTGCCAAGTGGTAGGATCCTTCGTGAGGATTACTCAGTCTGTAAAAAAAATGTTATGCCTCAACCCATAGCAAATGAGGTGCCCTAGTCTGATTTTTAGGGGTCTAGAAAGCAGATGAAATAATATGTTCACAAGGTATTGGGATGGTGGTGGAGCAGGCATGGGTAGTTCATGGGTCTCCATAATGTCCTCTCGAAACATCAAGCAAACATTGTCCACTTCTCAAGCTCATTTCTTCAGTTGAATATAAAAAATTTCTTCAATGGTTATGCATCATGACATATGAATAGCCTTGTAATTATTTCTGTATGTCTGTTACTTAGAAACTTTGAAGAAGAAGTGTTTACAAATGTAGGTTCTTAAGACACATGTGTCTGGGTTCAGAGGGAGAATCAAGAGATCGCATCTCTCACTGGGCTCCACAGAACTGGGCTTATCATTGAACTGGAGCTCTCAAAGCTGTATATACTTCTCCATGCATCCCTTGTCTCCAGACTTCTGCATTGAAATCGTGACAGCTGTGTGTGTTTTTTTTTATTAAAACTAAGTTGGATTTGGGTATCAACATCATAAAAGCATTGTAAAACAAGTCAATAGTATTCATTAATTTTGAAATATCTGGTAGAGTTTATGTAAAATTGAGTTGGATGGTTATTTATCATCTAAAATAGTCAACATTTGTGGCATTACATATGATATTTCTAGCTGGGACTTTGAAAATAACACATTCATTTAAAATTATTTTTAAGTGTGTGTGTGTGTGTTTGTGTGTGTGTGTTTGTGTGTGTAAACATAAGTAAAGTTGCCCCTGGAGGTCAGAGGTATCAGATCCCTCAGAGTTGGAATAACAGGTGATTGCGAGCCAGCAAATGTGGGTGTGTGGGTGCAGGAAACCAAACTCAGGACCTCTTCAAGAACAGTGAACCACTAAGTCATCTCTCCAGTGCCACGTTTAATTTTTTCTTTAGGCATTAGAAAGCCTCTCAGATTTTCCGACTTATTTTTTAGTTTTCTAAGAATTTGCTATTTGAATTATATTTTCAAATATACCACTTGAATTATATTTTCAAATATACCACTTGAATTATATTTTCAAATATACCACTTGAATTATATTTTCAAATATACCTTGAAATACTATGTTGACTTGTCTTTTCAACACTTTATTATGAAAATGTTCACTGGACAAAAATGTCTGAAGAATTCTACAGTGAAGACGCATCCATTCTGGGTCTCCCTTATTTCACTTCCTATAATGCCTTTCTGATTCTCCTATATTGTTTGAAATTACAGAATTTCCTTTCTTTGTTCTTCTGAGGTTCAGTAACGCACTTATATTATTATACACTATTCATTCCTATTCAGACGCTGCTAAATAACATAGGCTAGTTTTGAGAATTGCATTGTTTGAAGTTTTTGTCACACAAACATTACAGACTGCAGACACAAACTCTCTCTCTCTCTCTCTCTCTCTCTCTCTCTCTCTCTCTCTCTCTCTTAGAAGTCTTTTATAGTGCTCAGTGACATTGTCTTTTGAAACCATTCTCATAAAGGTGACCTCAAGTCACCAAGCCATGATTGTGTTACTCGGGACTCTGCAGGCTTCATTTCCTCAACTTATTCATCTGGTCGTGTCCTGGGAATTGTGATCAAGTACTATTAGACAAAACCACACCCAAGTTTCCCAAGCCTGTGTTTATTTGTCCACCACACTATTCGAAGTGTCAGTGCTAGTATAATTGCTATTATTAGTTCCTTTTTACCATTAAAGACATAAGGCAGCTTCCCTTTTTTCAAATCTGACGACAGTTATAGCTTGTTATGTATAGACATCTGGATTTCTTATTTTTCAGGAGTAGGCACTGAACCATTTCCTGTAATGGGGAGGGAGATCAAACTGGGTGTAAGAAGTGGGCCAGGACGTAATTTTGGGATGAGGGGACCTCGACAAGAAAGTTGGGTAATACCTAAAAAGAATAGAAAGAAAACAAAAGACAGAAAATAATAACCATGTAGATATCTGCAAACATATTTTTTTTGAGAGGACAAATTAGAACCAGGCATGAGCCCTTTATCAGAAGCATATTTGGTGAGGAACAAGAGAGAGGAATCAGATGGTGAACTCAGCTCGTGGGGCAGCAGCACTCAGGTAGGAGACCTTAGACCATATTTAGGAGTTTGCTTTTACTCTGGGCATGGGGGTGGGGGGTGGAACATATGTGTATTGTGACTGAACTTACTGCATGATTGAAATGAGAGGGCAGCTGGATACGCATGCGTGATGCTGCCAGGGTGAGAAGCATAAAGCACGAAGCCCAGCTGAAACAGCTGCAATCTCCTGCAGCCTGTGGTGGCATTGGAAGAGCAGCAGCGTAGACAGGGGGAGGCTGAAACCCGTTCTGTTGTTGAGCCCGAGGGAATTTCTCAGAGGTGATCAACATAGAAACATTTATCCATTACATCTCCTGCTAATCGTGACCCTTCTCGTTTCTGTGCGCTGGAGTCTGTCCCCTCAAAAGACCTTTGGTCACAACCTTCCTATCTCTGAAACCACCTCAGCTACACTTTCGGAAGTGGAGAACGGATGATCTATTTCAGGACGAGGTGACCTATGGGTCCCTCCACTGTAGGGCTTTGGATGTATAAACCAGCCTTCCATTTTATGATCAGCTATGAAAATCACGTTGGGACTCTGCAACAATTCAACAGTGGCCCACTAGATGGTGGCCTCTACCAAATGTTCGCACCATTTACAGTGCTGAGGTTGTGATTATGATTTCTGAGAACGACGGTCAGCTGTAAGACCTTCGAGTTGGAAGGCACAGTAGGGGAGGATGTTAGCAGCAGAATTTCTGAAACTTCTTTATAGTCAGAATTTTAGATTTGGGGGCATAGCTAAAGTTAGGTTTGAATCATGTTATACAAAAGTAAGACTAAACTTTTAGGTTCAGTTATGCTTATTTGATTTTTAAAATAATATCTGACTCTATGAAATCTCTGAAAACACTGAACTTTGACGCCATGACTTCTTATTTTTGTGAGGAAGATTTCGGAACATCGGTACTGGGGTCAGTAGCTTTGTCCTAAATTATCTTAGACTTCAAAAGCCATCTCAGAAAGAACTTAATTTATGGTTAATGTAAAGATTGTTTTGGAAAGTTTTGATATGATTATATATAAAGATAATTGCAATAACAACAAAGACAGCTTTGCCTCGGGACACCCCTCTGGCAATAGGAGGCAAAGGGACATGATAACATAAATCCTAAAGTTAGATAGTTAGTAGTGATTGTGCTTATGTATTTATCAGCATTTATTTGTTTTGGTTTGTTTCTGCATTCTAGATTCTCTATATGCTACAGCAAGAATCTGAAAAAAGGCTTGGCAATTATAAAATCTAGTTTTCCCCCACCTTTTAAAAAAAATCAGTGAGATTAAATAAACCCACCAATATTTATTCAATAGGGCTGGGTCTGCAATTGTGTGACCTGAACATCAATGAGCATTTGTTAATCAATAAGCACTCAAAGTAGAATTTTTAAAAAAATCAGGTAATTAGCTCATGATTTGGGGCTGACAATTCAACAAGGGGTCAACAAGATGGTCTTTGGTTTGCTCACGGTCAGATGAGGTTTGGTTTGCCAGCACCTGAATGACCTAGAGCTACTCGTTCCTTTGTCATATCAAGGATAGCAGGCTTTCGGTCAGGGCCGTGGGGATAATACACAGGACAGCCCTGTGTCTTCCACTGGCCACCACACTAGCTTGGCTTTATTCCTATGTCCATCATCAAGAAGTCCCCAAACCAACCAGGGCGGAAGTGGAAAGTCTCTTGCCGTTTAGACCCAAACTTACAAAGTTTCAATTCCATTGCATCTCATGGGTCAAGTGAGTCCCACTGAGAGCTCTTAGAGTAGGGGAATAGACTCTACCTGCTAACGGGATTACAAACAAAGAACCCATGCCCACGACCCCAGGAGTAAAACCGTCAGATGCCCATTGCTAGTCTATAGCTCTTTGCCTGTAGAATCCTTGCATAGGCAATTTAATATACGCCTTGACTTTTGATTTAACATTAACTCATTTTTTGTATGAGGAAGACAGTACTTAGAATAATTTTATAAAAAATGAGTTCCCCAGACTCAGAAATTTATGTCCACACATAAGGAAAATTATGCGTGAATGCATAAAAGATTGGAATAAAAAAACCCCACAGGTTTCGAGACAGAAAGCAAACAGCACAGTTTGGGGTTGGCTCCTGGAATGGCGGATGGAGAGGGTTCTGAGCAGTAAGCTGGAAGGAGTTTCAACAATATAGGTCTTTCATGTAGAGTAAGGGCTCAGCTTCTCCAATAAATTCATAAAGAATATGCTTTCGATTTCTAAGGGGCACCCAGGTAGCACCCCCATTGAGGGAAGGGGCTGATATGTACATATATGTATTTGCCTGCAGAAGAAATCAGAGCGAACCCAAACTCTGTGAATTGGAGGACCCTTGTGTGCTGTGGAAAGTTTGTGGAGATTCGGAAGGTGGGGTTTCATTGTCATAAAACAGATGTGAGAGAAGTATGAGCTAGAACCCGAGGAAGAAGAAAGAGCCCAGGCATCTGTCTGCATAGGTCTTGTCATCGTGTAGTCAGAGATCCGTGAGTCTGGGATTTTAGGAAAAGTGACATAAATCAGTCAGCCCTCCAGATGGTTCTGCCCCTGAACTTCCTGCCTCTGACAGAGTGCAGGAAGTGGGGTGCCATCAAGACTGCAGGTGGGAGAGATCAGTGTGACAGAGCAAAGCAGACGGGGAAGCATTATCATCATCGCTGTGACGGACTTCTTTCCCAACGGGCACATTAGCTCTAATCGTAATTCCAAAGGAAATGGCCTGTGGACATTTGCAGTTCTCTAAGAAAAATCGCTAAGTTAAGGTCGAGCTTCAGGGAGACGTTAATTTCTAAAGATGGTAAACACGAGCAAACTGTTTTTCATAGCTTTCTGTTTAAATAAGTGGACTCCTGATCGTTCTCCATTTCCCTAATTCAAAGCATGTTAAAATTCAGAAGCCATTCTGTGAATTACAGTTCATGGCCTGCCCTGTGTTTTTAAATGAATTGCCTTTGAAATTAGAGCTACTGGTTTATTGACTCTTCTTTGTTTCAGAGGACCTAATAATGTCCTTCACTGTATCCGTGGCGATTGGACTCGCCATCGGAGGATTTCTCTGGGCGCTTTTCGTGTTCCTGTCTCGCAGAAGAAGAGCCAGCGCGCCCATCTCACAGTGGAGTCCCACCAGACGACCCAGGTCTTCCTACAACCACGGCCTCAACAGAACTGGATTCTACCGCCACAGTGGCTGTGAGCGCCGAAGCAACCTCAGCCTGGCCAGTCTCACCTTCCAGAGACAAGCTTCTCTGGAGCTGGCCAACTCCTTCCCCAGGAAATCAAGCTTCAGGGCTTCAACTTTCCATCCCTTCCTGCAATGCCCACCGCTTCCGGTGGAAACCGAGAGTCAGCTGATGACCCTGCCTGCCTCCACCACCCCAGCCGCCATCAGCACCCTGCACAGTCCCAGCAGGCCAGACTTCCGCTGGTCCAGCAACAGCCTGCGGATGGGCCTCTCCACACCGCCCCCGCCTGCCTATGAGTCTATCATCAAGGCATTTCCCGATTCCTGAGTCTGGACTTTAGTTGTTTTTAATTCTTTTTTTTTTTTTTAATTTTGTCTCTTTCAGAAAGGAAACGATATATAGGGTAAACAGAATTTTGAGGTCATGGCACTAATGACTGATTTTCTAAGTCAGTAGGTTCGGGAAAGCTGAACATTACCCTGTAACTCAAAGTTTCTTTTAAACACAGTTTTCTCACTGATGTCCCATAAAAGTAATTTTTTTCTCAAAAAGTTCTATATTTATGTATTTTGAATTGAGTGTGAGGCATTGGATTAAAGATACTGATTAAAGATTCTAACATACAAATCATACGTATTTGTATGTTTTTGGTTAAAAACTTTAGATGTTTGTTGTTTCGGGTTGTGGCCCCCCCTTCACTTTCCCACGTGACTGCTGGCAGACAAAAGTCACTAAATTAAGGAACTTTAATGTTACTCGCTGGGTGGTGAGTGAGTCAGTAGCATCCTAAGGATCTTAGAGATCTTGGAGCTTTCATGATGTGTGTACAAAATCCCATGTTTCTACTCAGTTATGAATGAGAATCCCGCAAAAGAGTTAAGCCCCACTGGTGTTATAAGATGGTTCAGTTTTGACATTTCATTGCTTTTTTCCCAAGATAGACTCATTTTGTAATTCCAAGTATAATTACCCACATCATTGAAGTAAAACCCCTGAACTTAATAACATGCGGATTTAACATGGCTGTTGTAGTTATTACCAAAGCAACAGCATCTCCAAAACAGCACTTTATCTCGGGAAGTGTGGTGTGGGAAGTCCAGCCTGTGGGTCTCAGCCTGTGGGTCATGACCCCTTTGGGGGTCAAATGACCCCTTTACAGTTAATGCCTAAGACCACCCAAAACCACAGATATTTACACTATTATTCACAACAGTAGCAAAATTACAGTTATGAAGTAGCAACAAAAATAATTTTATGGTTGGGGGTTACCACAGCATGAGGAACTGTATTAAAGGGTCAACATGTTGTTAGGAAGGGTGAGGACCACTGTTCTAAGGGGAAACTTCCCTCTCAACTCTGTGGTCAAATAAAGATTGTTCTACAGAGAGACAGTCCACAGTGGAAACATGCTGCCTCTCTGAAAAGCAGTTCCTCCTAGTCGTCTCAGCCCCCAGGTACCTGCCCCCAGTGATGCTCTGTGAATTCGGTCTCCACCTCCACTAAAGTCTTTATAAGGTGACTAACGCAGGCCAAATGGTCATTGTATCAGATGACCACCCAAGGAGGTCATATCAAGAGGTAGAGGCTTCTTTAATGTGGGCACCAGAGACTTTCATTTGTCCTTTTGCACCAAAGATAGGAATTCACTGGGGGGTATTGAGAATCTGATACATCAAATATTTAGCTTGTGTTGTTGTTTATTCTTCTGTAGATTTGGTTTTGTGTTGATACCCACTGGTCCCAGCTAGTGGTGTGTGATCATACCTCAAGAATATAACTATTTGCATAAAAGATACCCTAAAGAATATCTGTATGAGTTTCATATCATTGGGACTATACATTGTTCCCCAAGAGAAATTATTCTTCAAATTATCTACCAAAATGCCCTGTAATTAAATACGCAAGAGAAGATGGAAGGGAAAAAAGTACTCAAAACAACAAGCTATAAGGAAAGCTGATGTATTGGCAGCTGACTTTTTTTTACTAAGGAAAATGTAAAGGCTGTAACATAGCCCTGGTAAGATTGTGCAAGAGCACCAGCTTAGCAACAAGGCTAATTTTAGGTTGCATGTCATCCTCAGTGTTTAACATGAGGATAAAAGAAGGCATGTTTTTTATCAATGATTTAAGCTAAGAATGAAAACGGTTCCCATCTCCCAAGGGAAGGAAATGAGAGCAGAAGTCCTCTGGTTCATTTGGCAGAACTCTTGCTAATTAAGCCCCAGTCATAAAATGACCAATAGGAGTATTTTATAAATATTGTGACTTGCATAAAATGTGAAGTTAAAACCAAAGCTGGAAGTGGTTTTAGTTGTAATTGTTTTATTTGAAATGTTTTATCAATCATGAAATAAAACTGATAATCAATTTCAATTCACAGTTTATTTCTTGACTAATAAAACCACTTTCCATCAGGAAGTAGAGAATTGGGCAGGAGAGATGGCTCAGAAGAGGCTCAGAGCACTGGCTGAGTTCTTCCAGAGGTCATGAGTTCAATTCTCAGCAACCACATGATGGCTTATAACCAACTATAATGCATCCAGATTCCATTTTCCGGCCTGCTATGCAGGCAGAAAACTGTATACATGATAAGTAAGCAATTTAAAAAAAAAAAGTAAGAGGTGTAGTCATATTTCAATTACATTTTAATAAATAAAGGCTGCATGAAGATCTGAGAGTACAACAGTCCCACTGGTCAATTTTACAGACCAGGTTATGGTAACACACACCTTTAATCCCAGTAGCCACAATGACAGGCGCCTTTAATCCCAGTAGCCACACTAGTTGCCACAGAAATCTGGTGGTGTATGCCTTTAATCGCGGTGGTACATGCCTTTAATTCCATGCATAGAGAGGATTATAAAACAGGGGGAAACAACTCTCAACACACAGTCTCATTCTGATATTCTTGGAGGCAAGATCGCCATTTCAGACTGAGGTCGAGGTAAGAGCCAGTGGCTGGCTGTTTTGCTTTTCAGATCTTCAGGCAGTCTTTATTAATTAAAACACAATTGAAATGCCACTACAAAAGGGTTGGTAAAAATAAATGCAAAACAGAAAAATACATAACTTTTGAGCCAGAGTCTCACTATTAGCTTTGGCTGACATGGGACATGCTATGTAGAACGGGCTAACCAGCAATTCCCGGGATCTGCTTGCCTCTGCCTCCTCTGTGCTGGGATTAAAGCCTGGCACTACCATGCTTGTCTTAAAAAGATATAATGAAGAAATAATGTGGAGTTTAAGAATTGTTAATTTCCCTTGGTATGGTGGCACACACCTGCAATTCCAGAACTCAGGAAGGTGAGGAAGGAGATTTCATCATGACTTTGAGTCTAGCCCATATTATACAAGATCTAAAGATTAAAATCACAGTAACTGTTATTGAATAAAACATCTGATAAGTCACTGTAAATGAGTGCACCAAGTTCTTTTCCCCACAAGGTAATAGATAATTAAAAAAATAGTAACAAGTATTTACTTCAGAAGTTCATATTTTTCCCGAGAAGGCACCTGTGTGCACTCAAAATATTTTAGTCACTTTTTTGTCTACTACTAATGTATAGTTATTTGTTTATAAGAGTCCACATCAAATCACTATTAGCAAATGTATGAAGAAAAGAGGGGCCCTTTCCATGTTCCTGGTGACCAGGTGTATCAGGGCTGCCCTTTTATGCGAGTCTAATGAAATGTACAAAGAGCCTTGAATAGACTGTGTGCCTACAGTCCTAGTACTTGGAAAATAGAGGTAGAAGAATCAGGGGTTCAAGGTTATTACCAGCTATATACAGGCTAAGCTGTAGGAGATCCTGTCTCAAAAATTTAACAAAGCAGAATAAGATCCCTAAGTGGACCTCAGCATGCCTAACACGCACAAAATTTTCTGTAAGGGAAGTTCCAATTTATTTTTAAGCAGACCAGTCATGACATAATAGCCATGCACAATGGAACCAGAACAGTTTATAACTGGTAAGCAACTGATTATTGAGTTGTCCTTTGAGGCAAGAAATGGCTAAGAGGAAGGGAGAAAGGAGGAGAATTTCCACCGTGGGTGACACGGAGGGGGAAAAGGGACTGAAGAGGAGGGGCCGTGGAGTAGAGAGACTACAGTGTCGTTTGAACCAACCCCTATTCCTGAAGGTGACAAATGCCATTTTATGACTCTATAACTTGAAAAAACTTGATACTGAGCTTGTTAAAATGACAGCAAATGAGAAGTACATTCTCGGGGTGTGCCCTAGTTTAGGTCCTCTCTGAGTCAGGCAAGTACACCCCTGTGGCACACATAGCCCTCTCCTGGGAACACTTTCTTTAAATCTTTCTAAACTTCTCTCAAGAGTGAGGGGCTGTCCGGGACTGGCAATGGCCTTGGGACAAGACACCTGTGAGGATCCCAGCCCCCGATTCTCACCTTTCCCATGTACTGTGATCCTTCTAAGCTAGGGTAACCAGGTGCCCTGGGGACACTGTGCATTTTACAAAGCCATCACTGTGGCAGAGTCCCAGTTCCAAAAGGAAATAAGAACACAGCTGCAGAACGGGATTCATTTCCTTTGTGGGATTCCGTGGCAAGGGACCAGCAGACTAGAATGCAGCTGGCATGGGATTTTTGCCTTTCTTCATTCACAGTAAAGAATTCTCAAGGGCACTGACAGAGGGGTGAGCAACTGCAGGCATATTTCTTCTCTTCTCTTTAAAACCCTATAGAACAATCACTTACAGGCTCCCATGAATTTTGTTAAGCATTTTTTTCCTTACAAGGTAGAGGTATACACATAGTATCTTTCCAGGGGTCCATCTACCTTAGGTGTATTCCTGCACTGAGATAATGTAGGGGCACACACTCCACTCGCCTGAGTTGGTTAGAAAAGCCGGGACTCTCTGCTTAGCTGTGACAGAAGGGTTGCCATCTCTGAGACTTCCAGTGTAGATGCTGTTTACTACGGAACTTCCGATATTGTAGGTGGCACTTCCAAAGCGGCTGAAACTAAGTAAGAGGCAGGATTCGGTTGAATCTTTCTTGCTTGGGCAAGTGAATGCAAGGCAGAAGCTCTCGCCCATTGAGGCTGTTTGAAGACACTCCAAGGAATCGACTGATCATGTTCTAAAAGGGGTGACCAGGAAACTAGAGCGGGCCACTACAGCCAAGTGACTTGGTTGCCTGTAGTTTGTCCTCTACAACGGTTGGAAATAACCTTAGAAACAGATATAGTTATGAGCTCTGGGATTCCCAGAGTGCTGGGAACATCTTGATTCTAGAGTCTTTACAGAAAAACAAAACAACAACAATAACAAGCAAGCTATTCAAGGAAGCCTGTGCTTAGCTAATCCTGGCTGTGGGAGGACTGAAACCTAAACTAATTTCCTGATGATGGGGGGACAGAAGGAGCTGGACTTGTCCACCCTTAATGAACAGAAGGCAAATGGTGGACGCCTCAATGCAGTCTGTGGCGGCCACAGCCAGATGTGCCTTCAAAGCTGAAGACTGAAGTGGAGAGCTTTGATGAAGTGCAGAGCAGAGTAAATGCTGTTGGCAGAAATGGCTCAGAAGATCAGTGGCAAAGTCGTTGTGAGAGAAAAGTTAGGAAATTCAATAACAAAGTTTAGCAAATTTCTAAATAGAAAAACAAACAAACAAAACCTCCAAAATGTCGATAACCCTGAAAGTAAGGACAAATAACCCAAAACAACAAAGAAAAGCCCTTCTACTAAAAACCCTCAGCAAGGGTGGGAAGAGTATCTCGGTCAGTACAACACTTGAAGGCCTGGGTTCCAGTCAGTGCCACGAAAGCAAACACCGGCACTCCTAACACTAGGGAAATGAAGGCAAGAGGAACCGAAGTTCAAGGTCACCTTCTATTACATAGAATGTTTAAGTCATCCTGGAATACATGAGACTCTGACATCTCTCTTTCTCTCCTCTCCTTTTTCTCTTCTCTCCCTCCCTTTCAAAAAATAATCCACAAAATTAAAACACATTAAAATTTTGAAGATGGGTAATGAACAGCTCAGAGATACAGTGTGTCATTGTTGATAACACCTCACACGTGTGTTTTAAAACAATCAGGAAAATTAGGAGCAAGGGGCCTAATATCTTATGAAGCTTACATGGACACACACACACTGTGCAAAGCTACAATTGATTTAATATGATTCTTGGAACAAACACTTCTCAAACTTTAACTATTTCGTACTGTTACTAGAAATGTGGCATGGATTCCAGTGCCAACCTCACTTTCACGTTTCTCTCTCCCCGCTCTTATCTCCTTCCCCTTCTCCCTCTGTTTCTCTCAACCTGTTACATCACCTCTTCGTTTGCTTCATATAGTGCAAGAAAGAAGTTTGGTCACATGCTAGTGGACAAGATAAAGCCGGACACTTCCAGAATGACTTTGTTGGACAGTGGAGGAGAAACGTTACGTGGAAAACACAGAACATTGACTTGGTCTCTGCCGGCACTTCTCAGATCTGAGTTCCTACAACTGACCGTCTGCCCATCTGGGGCAGGAACAATCACTACACCAAGTGTATCTCACTGCTTAGGTAAGGGAGCCATTTTAGGGTTGGCAAGAGAGTTGGCTCTAGGGGGGGGGTTCCCAGGTGTCCAAGAGGATGTCCCCAGCTAGGTCCTTGGGCAGCAGAGGAGAGGCCTGAACTGGCCTTCTCCCATAGCCACACTGATGAATATCTTGAATATCACCATAGAATCTTCATCCGGCGATGGATGGAGATAGAGACAGAGACCCACATTGGAGAACTGGACTGAGCTCCCAAGGTCCAGATGAAGAACAGAAGGAGGGAGGACATGAGCAAGGAAGTCAGGACCACGAGGAGTGCGTCCATCCACTGAGACGGTGTGACTGATCTAATGGGAGCTCACCAAGGCCAGCTGGACTGGGACTGAATGAGCATGGGATCAAACCGGACTCTCTGAATGTGGCTGACAATGGGGGCTGACTGAGAAGCCAATGATATGGCACTGGGTTTTGATTCTACTGCATGTACTGGCTTTTTGGGAGCCTAGTCTGTTTGGATCATCATGAAGCCTGACAGCATCTCCCTCCTTCCTATGGCAGGGGTAATCTAATTAGCCATTAGGCACAGCAACAAGTTTCTACCAAATTCCCTGTTCCATAGAAATAATGGTAGGCTGAATTATGAAAACCTGTCAAACTGCTTCTAAAAACACAGATGTTTGATGTGTGTTGCTTTGCTTCTAAAGCTTGTAAACCGAGAAGTATGTACACAAGAAGCACTTTAATAAGAAATTATGCTAGCAGATGAGCTGTTTTCAGGAAAGAAGCCACACAAACAGATACATTACAGGTCATGCAGTAAATGGTAGAAAATAAAAAAAAAATAACAAATAAAAGGTTAAAGTAGAAGATGTCAGATGCAAAATTAAGTCAATTATATTCATTCCTTATAAAAATAAATCTGAGCCAGACAGTGGTGTTGCACACCTTTAATACCAGCATTTGGGAGTCAGAGGCAGGCATATCTCTTTGAGTTCAAGGCCAGCCTTGTTTTGAACTAGAACAAAGCTGGTTCCAGGATAGTCAAGGCTACATAGAGAAACTCTGTCTTGAAAAACAAAAGGCCAAAACAAAACAAAACAAAACAAAATCCAGAAAATAAAATCTGATGAAATATGTAGGCACTCCAAATGATGCGCTTTTGTTCTAGCAGAGCTTTCCAGCACAAGCCAATATCAAACATCTTACTTAAATTGAAATGGCTAAGCGAAGTTGAAAGTAAAGGAATATGCAAAGGGATTAAGAAAATAACCCAATAGTAGAGCCACCTAGCATGTGTGAATCCCTAGGTTCCATCACCACACACACACACATACACAAAGATTTAAATAAAATTTCAACAAACACATAGAAATTTTGAATGGACTTGTAGCAAGCAGAATAATGGTCTTCACAGTATCAGGCCTTTATATATGAAACCTATTAATACAGGTGTTATTGAGAAAATGCTTTTAGAAGATGAGATGAATAATGTACCAACACAGGTAAATTATTATCAAATTGACAATATAGTCAGTTAAAGATTTGGGCCTTTGCTTTGGTTTGTTTATTTTTTTAGACAATTTCTTACTATGTAGCTTTGGCTACCCAGTAACTCATATATATATATATATATACATACATACATACACTAGGCCCTTGAACTCACATAGATCCTCCTGCCTTGGCCCTTCAAGTGCTAGGATTAAAGCCATGTACCATAATACCCAGAAGTTAGATTTTTGAAATGGAGAGATTCTTTTTTTTTTTACTATTTTTATTGAGCTACACATTTTTCTCCAATCCTCTCCCTTTCTCTCACCTCCCTTACTACCCTCTCCCGTGGTCCCCATGCTCCCAATTTACTCAAGGAGATCTTGTCTTTTTCTACTTCCCATGTAGATTAGATCCATGTACGTCTCTCTTAGGGTCCTCATTGTTATCTAGGTTCTCTGGGATTGTGAATTGTAGGCTAGCTTTTCTTTGCTTTATGTCTAAAAGCCACTTATGAGTGAGTACATATGATATTTGTCTTTCTGGTCTGGGTTACCTCACTCAATATGATGTTTTCTAGATCCATCCATTTGCCTCCAAATTTTAAGATGTCATTATTGTTTTCTGCTGTGTAGTACTCCATTGTGCAAATGTACCACATTTTCCTTATCCATTCTTCAGTCGAAGGGCATTTAGGTTGTTTCCAGGTGCTGGCTATGATGAACAATGCTGCTCTGAACATAGTTGAGCACATGTCCTTGTGGTACAATTGAGCATTCTTTGGGTGTATACCCAAAAGTGGTATTGCTGAGTCTTGAGGAAGGCTGAGGAAGGTTGTTTCCTAATTTTCTAAGAAACTGTCATACTGATATTCAAAGGTGCTGTACCAGTTTGCAATCCCACCAGCAACGGAAGAGTGTTCCCTTTACCCCACATTCTCTCCAGCATAAACTGCCATCAGTATTTTTGATCTTGGCCATTCTTGCAGGTATAAAATGGAATCTCAGAGTTGTTTTGATTTACATTTCTCTGATGGCTAAGGATAATGACCATTTCCTTAAGTGTCTTTCAGCTATTTTAGATTTCTCTTTTGAGAGTTAGTTCTCTGTTTGGTTTGTACCCCATTTTTTTCATTGGATTATTTGATATTTTGATGACCAATTCCTTTAGTTCTTTGTATGTTTTGGAGATCAGACTTCCATTTGGTGTGGGGTTGGTGAAGATCTTTTCCCATTCTGTAGGCAGCCATTTTGTCTTATTGACTGTGTCCTTTGCTTTACCAGAAGCTTGTCCATTTCAGGAGGTCCCATTTATTAATTGTTTCTCTCAGTGTCTGTGCTACTGGGGTTATATTTAGGAAGCTGTCTCCTGTGCCAAAGCATTCAAGCTTACATCCACTTTCTTTTCTATAAGGTTGGCTTTATGTAGAGGTCTTTGATCCATTTGGACTTGAGTTTTGTGTATGGCAGTAGATATGGATCTATTTTCATTCTTTTCCATGTCGATAACCAGTTATGTCATCACCATCTGTTGGATATGCTTTCTTTTTTCCATTTTACAATTTTTGCTTTTTGTTAAAAATCAGGTCTGTGGATGTGTGGGTTGATATCTGGGTCTTTGATTTGGTTCCATTGGTCCTCCTGTCTGTTTTTATACCAATACCAGGCTGTTTTCAGTACGGTAGCTCTGTAGTAGAGTTTGAAGTCGGGGATTGTGATACCTAATGTAGGGACTCTTCTACCTCTATGGTCCCTAAGCCCTATTGGAAGTGTCATTACTAGAAAAACACAGGGACATTTACCACAGATATGAAGGTAATAAGAGGCCTGAACAGAGAAATTGCAAAGGCTGAATTAAGAGACCAGAGTCACCACAAGTCAAGGAATTGTAGCATTTACCCAGACCCCAGGAGAGATACAGATGTGTGTCATGTGTGTCAAAATGAGAGCTGTGCGCCTACTTGGCTCTGCTCTGGCTATACACAAAGCTTTCCCTCCTGTATGCATTTAGAGACATCCGAGAACATGTTAGAACACACGATAGACACTTCCTTACCATATTTTCTTCATGCCTGGCTTGGTTATTCTATTCCATCTGATGTTTGCCTTGGTTATTCTACTCCATCTGATGTTTGCCTTGGGCAGCACTAATATTAAACAATGACTGTTGGGTATTTTCAACAAATGCTTTGGTAAAAGTTAGTGAGCTCTGGATGGGATTGGGGAAGGACAAGCTCTGGAAATGGGGCTTCCACAGGTCAGGTCAGATACTATTTATGGAGCACAGGTTTCTCTCACTTACTTAAACTCATTTTGACTTCTCTGCTGACTGGCAGGCAGCTGGTTTTAACAGACATTGTGATGTCAAATCCGATGACTTTCAAAGCCGTCATAGAGATGATAAGAGGGACCGGAAATGGACAAATTAAAATGTCCCAAAACTCATTGTTCTTATAAAGACTCCATCATTTTTCTTTGCTTCTTGAATCATTGCAAAAAAATTAGGTCATTTTCAGATGACTGGCCAAGTAGACACATTGTCCCAAGTGTCCTCACTGTTCATTATGGGTGAGACATTTTCCAGAGCTCAGTCCCTCACTCCAAACGCTTCTGCTTATTAATGACTTGGTCTCCAGACAATCCTCCTCTCAAAATCTGCTGGGACACACTGAAAGCGTCCCTAGATATTAGAAACAGGCTCTATCAGGCCTTCCTTAGATCAGCATGGGGACTTCTGGCTCTGTTTCTCTTTTGACATAAAATAACATGTATGGATAGCCCGTTGGTAACTTTCAATGGCATACACTTCCTCAACCAGGGTTCTCTAGTGAGATGGGATTGTGGGATATCTGAAGATAGTTTAAAGGGCACCCACCACCTGGTAACCAGGTTCTCAAATCTGGTTTATACTGTTTCAAGGATTTCCGATATTCAACACGTAAGACTAGCTCTCCACCCTCACTGGATACATTTCTTCTGCAAAATGAACAGAAATTATTGTCCAAATTCTTCCCAATGTGATTTTGAAGTGAAAAAAAAAATCCATATGTGATACAAATGAGGGCAAATTCATTGTTTGATACAAATTCATCTTTTGTGTTTAGACACCTCAGTTCCTACCCAGGCTGGGGTAAATGTAGCTAATGTTCTTGGGTGAAAGGGAGAGGGGACCCATCTTGGTGACTTCTGTGTTCTTTTCCTTGCATGCTCCATGCATAAATTTTCTTTATCCGAGACACTCTGGGGCTGGTTCCCACCAGCTTTGACATGCTTTTGAGAAAATGTTTCATTCAATTGGGTTAATTCCACCCTAAGGTATTAACCTAAGCGGTGGGGCTCTGGCCTTTGACGTGATCTTCCTGAGTGACTCCCGATTACTCACTCGGGCAGATTGTAGACACTCCGTCTCATTGAATCTGGGCTATCTTTGCCAAATCAAATCTGGAAAGTTCACTTGTGATCTAATGTATTGTTTTTGAGTCATCTTGACATTTTGACTTCGTAAGTGTAAAGTGAAAACTGCATTTACTGGAAACTTGTTTTCAAAAATAAAGCAACATATGCCAGAGCCCTGATCTACGGATGCCTGATAAAATTAAGCGATGCCCATGAGAGAATGCTGCTGAAAGACAATTTTAAGAGGAAATTTATCTGTGATATCTCTGTGGTACATGAAAGAAAAAGACTGTGTTAAACACAAGGAGAAAACATCCGAGGAAGATTACAAAATGCTGTAGTAGAGAACATATTTCCCCGGCAAACGGAATAACAGCATGAAATACTAGTGGCAGGAACTTACCCGTGTTGAAAGAATTGGACAAGAAGCTTGCCTTTATTTTAAAGTTGTGAATATTATAAATAGATGAATTTCTTGGCTGCTGAGCTTGTATTGGATTAAGAAATCCGTGGACCCATTTCAGTGGCACACATCTACACCTGCAACTCCAGCACATAGGAGGCATAGGCAGGAAAGATGAAAAGGTTCAGACCAGCCTGGCCTATATAGTCAGAACCCATACCAGAAAGAACCAATGTAAATTGGTAGAAACTGACGGAACCTTTGGCTTTCACGGAGGATTCTTTCTGTTAATGCAGGCAATTAAAAATGAAGACTTGCACGTGAGTAGCCTGAGCCCATACTTCACATTTTCAGACCCGTGCATTCTGATGTTCAATGGCAAAGAGAATGACTGAATAGAGCCGAAGAGTAGTATTTCCATTGTTGGCATTTATTCTCTGGATAAAAGCACAGGCTTCTTGATGATGTCTTCATATACATCCTCCACTGTACTTGACTCACTCTCATTCCCCACTACCTCTCTAGTCCCCGCTTCTCCCTTCTACTGGCCTCTTCCTCTTCTGAAACGTAGTCTCTTATACATTCATGTCATAACTATGCACACATGTGTCCTATATATTCATACACACATATGAATGCTTTATATATTTCACATATGAGAGAAACTCGTGATGTATGTTTTTCTGCATCTGGGTTACTTCTCTATCATGGACTCCAGTTCTA
Organism: Alexandromys fortis; assembly: GCF_014885135.2. Lineage (NCBI taxonomy): Eukaryota > Metazoa > Chordata > Mammalia > Rodentia > Cricetidae > Alexandromys > Alexandromys fortis. The sequence continues at coordinate 2,097,659 of NW_026067907.1, forward strand.
TTTTTTTCTACAAATGACACAATGTTATTTTCTTTAAAGCTGGATAAAATCAAAGTTGTGCGTGTGTGTGTGTGTGTGTGTGTGTGTGTGTGTGTATGTTTGTCTACCTACCTGCCACATTTTCCTTATCCATTTATCCATTGATAGCCGCTGAGGCTGTAGGGCAGTTGTTGTCATAAACACAATCTGTGGATACCTGTGTTCCATGATGACTCAGATTCCGTCACTTATACACCTGGGAGTTTCTGCCTCACAAGCTCCAGGACAAACAGTGGGCTGGGGACCGTAGCTCAGTGTTATTTCCAGCAGTATGTGCACAGTCCTCGTGTGCATGCTTGTGCACATATGCACAAACGCACATACACACACACTTCGGCAATCTGTATATGCTATAATAACAGAATCCTAGAGAATTTCCTCAGAGACTCTGCAGCAGGGGAGTTTGTGGCAGTGGTGATCGTTATGACGAGCAGTTGACAAGAATCACACTGCAGCCAACAGTGCCTTTGCCCTGAGGTCTGCAGGATTCCCGTGGTCATAAAGGGGATTTCCAGACTTCTTCAGTAGACTCAAAAACTCAGAGGGAGTTAACTGGGAGCGGTTTGGGGATCCTTCAGTGTGTGGACATTAGTGAGTCTTTGTGGGCACGGTTGTGTTTTCTGAGCTTTCAGGAACCATGCTTCCTAGAGGTCAAGCAATGTCATAAAGTTACACACCCTCCCTGGATATCTTTTTTAAAAAGGGAACTTTTCCCAAGTGTGTATAAAAGTCAGCTTTGAGTTTGTGCCATGTCTCATACCAAAGAACTTTCTGGATGTCACAAAAATTAAAGCCGATACTCCAAGCTACAGCTAGCCACAGCAGAGCTGACCTCCTCTTAGGAAGCTGACGTGTTGATTTAAGATTAATTAGGAAGCAACTCTGCTTCATCACACCGAAGTAGGCATAGGTGCAGTCATAGGAGAGATGCAGAAATAACACCGGAATTAACAGAAATTATGAAATTCCAGAGAGTTCAAGTACATAGCATGCCGCACATGGTTTTCTGTATTTTTAAAGCAGGCATAACCAACGGGCATCTTGAACATTGCAAAAGAAAGAGTAGAATAAGTCATCCACAGACTGTCTGGCTTTGAGCAATGCAATTTCCTGGGACAAGCTAAGATAAATTGCTCACTAGATGCAGTCCTTTGTAAATGAATGAGATACCATGTCGAATGGGACTATTAGCTCTAAGTAAATTAAAAGTTTTCTTTCTGAAGATAGAAAGTTGTGCTAGAAGGATGTTAGAGTCTCAGCTAGATCACAAACATAAGAATTACCAGAAAATCTGCTGTGAGACTGTCTCCTTGAAATGACAGAGAAGTTACACCCATGATAGTTTCTAACAACATGGCTGCCTAAACAAGACCTGAACAAGGGCAATGCTAACAGACATGCTAATTCAGAAGGGAGGAATCTCACAGGGTTCCACCCCTAGACAAAGAACTACAGGCAAATATGAGTGCGGAGGGAGGGAGGGAGGGAGGGAGGGAGGGAGGGAGGGAGGGAGGGAGGGAGGGAGGGAGGGAGAAAGCTCTGCCTGCCCCTTCAGAGGAACAGCTGGAAAGTGAGTGGGCGGAGCTTGTCTCTTAAAGGGACCTTTGCATCTGCATCCTAACAGCCATAGGACCCTGGGTTGGCTAGGGTATTACATGGGTTCATCCTGCCAGGTGACAGGAGCCAACATTATGCCTGAACCCCAACAGACACTGCACACATTGTATTGAGAGAGAGAGACAATAATAATTAAAGAGAAAGAGGCCATCAATTTGAGAAAGGGTTTTTGGAGGGACATGGGAGGCCTTGGAGAAAGTAAAGGGAAACGCTAGAATACTTTAATTAAAATTTTTGATAAGGAACGTTAAAATAGCAGTAAACCAGGCTTACACCCTGAAACGATTTGGTCTTAGTCCTCTCCTGTATGTTTTCTGGGAATCTCATAAACAAGATGGTTAACCATGGTTTACAGTGATGACATCTTAACTCCCTACATCCCTGTGTTCCCAGTTGTGGGCCTGCCAGGCTCATCTAGGGAACTACCAGTGATCTCATTTAAGTTGCTTTAGAACTCCACAAGGATAATAGTTTTTAGAGTCACCTAAATCCTGCCTGCGGTTGTTGTAAAGATGAGGAAGGACAAGCCTCCCTTGAGAAGCTGATGCCTATGCTTGGGTATGTCTTACTCTTTCCTTGAGCACTTCTCCGTCTGTTACCCTCTGTGCTTAAGATCCATGATCAAACCGTCTTTCCATAAATGCTCATTCCGCTTCCAAATAGAATGCGTATTCCCTAATGTTTGTGTATAAATTGAGATTTAGTAGATATCTCTATGTTAAGAACACTATTGGAGATGTGTTCTCACTCTCTATGTAGCTGTTACCATACACCTACGGCTCTAAATTTTGACAGTGTGTGTAAATGGTCATTCAGGATTGGAATCAAGACAGTGTGGTTAGCACCTACTCTATATGTTTACAAAAGAATGTTTTATTTCCACTTCCTGCTATTATGCCCAAATCCGCGAAGTCCCCCAAAAAGCCAACAAGGAAACCGAGTCCCATATGTAAAAGCAAAGAGCCTTTATTTTATGCAAATTTGCAAACTCAGTCCCTCAGCATGTCCAACGTATTGGAATAAACGCCAAGCCCCGATCTCAATTAGAATGGGTTTTTATAGTAGTTAAGGTGGGGGTGAGGGGTTTCTGAGGTTCAGGACCCCTGATTGGCTGACATTTGTCTAGGGGTGTCCTGGTAAGTGTGTGCTGACAGGTGGTCCTATCTACAGTGGTTGGAGTGCTAGGCATTTTCTTTGGAGGGTCTGATTTTGGGTGGTGCTCAGGTAATCTCAGTTTGTGGTTCTTCCTGCAGCCAGGTATTGCTTCAGGGTAAACTACTGAGACCCAGGCCTTCCTATTGATGACTGAGTCCTACTCTGGCAGGTGATAATGGTTGGAAGTAAAGAACTTCCTTTGGGTGATCTGTTCATATTTAACTTATCATGTCTGGCTCCTACACCTACAAAAGGAATTTAGCAAAAAAAAAATAATACTTCTCTGTCATTTAGAATATTGAAGAATTAAAGAACTATCTTTCTTTAAATAAAAATATCTCTACTGGCTTCTAGGAATAACTAAATTCTTTTTTCTGTCTCACAAGAATGGGTGTTTATTCATTTTGCCATATCCTTCCCATAAAATAACTAAATTCTTGAGAAAGTACAGTACATTTTTGTTGAGGGTTTACCATAAGAAAATGAGAGCTTCTTTCTTTCCTTTATAGGACCCTAGCTCAATAAAAAAAAAAAAAGCAGGGGATGAAGCAGCTGAACCAACACAATGAACATTATTTATACACTAGAGATAATTATAAAAATAGTATAAGTGCATGGAACATAACTGTCTGAATGCAATGGAAATATGGCTATATGCTTTTTTACAATGTTTATTTTTGACAGATGGTGCATTTCAACAATTATAAAAGGAAACACAAAAGGTGGAAGCCGTCTTATTAAATATTTTGTTCTTTTACATTAATATTTTGATTTTTTTTGTCTTTCCAACGAATCTTTGAACGTTTCTTGACAAGCTCCCAAATTCCTGAGTCACCAGGAGACATCCCACCTTCCATGTATTGTTCCTTGCACACAGTAGCTGAGTGAGCATGCCAATGGAGCGGAGGTTTCGTCTTTGCTTAAAATGAAGTTATTAGCACTTACACAACAGAGCTGTACCTTATCAAGTAATTCTTATTAATGTTTCAGAGTACATAATCAAGTTCTTAAAATGCCACAAATAAACACACCAAGATTTCATAATTTTAGATTAATGTATAAGAGAGTATACTTTAGTAAGGGAAAATACAGCCAAGAAAATTTATCTTTATAGATAGCGGATGATATTGAAACTACAGTCATACTGTTATTATCAGTTGACCCTTCAAGGACTATAACTGCAGTAAGGATGTGTGGCAAGAGGCATGGCTGCAGGAACTAGATGGTGAGTGTTTACATCTTGACCCACGAACATGAAACAGAGAGAGCAAACTGGGGATAGAGCAAGATCCTAAATTCCCCAAGTCAGCTCCACAGTCACATACTTCCTCAGCAAGGTTGCACCTCTTAAACCTCTCTAAATACCACCACCAACTCGGAACCAACAGTTCAGTGACAGGCTTATGGGGGACATCCTCATTCAAGCTGTAACTCACAATAAAGACTAAAGCAAAGACAATATAACAAAGTCAGAAGAAATTCAGAATGTGGACCTTTTGACTTGCTGGCCTTCCTATCACCCTACTTTATCTCTTTTATCTGTGCCTGTGCGATTGAAGAATTTTTACTGTATTTGTTGATTGTTTATTTTTTGCTGAGTCTATTCCTGATTCTTAGTTCTTCTTAAGGCACTTAAGATATATTGCTAATTGTACAATTGTTGATACTTTGTCAGTTTTCTACAAGGATTTCCCCAGCGACTCTTCCTTTAATTGTACTATTTTTAAACAGACAGAAAATGTAAATGCGTGTTCAAATGGGGCCATAATTTCCTTAATAAATGTTTTATAAACTTGCAATTTTATAAACAACAAATATTCAAATATACATCCTTTAAAATGTTAAGTTGCTGTGTTGTTTCATTTATTTGGATGTAACTCTTTATTTTGGTTAAAATTAAATCTATTCTCTTAGTTTGTGTTCTGAGAAGGGTGTTTAATACCACTTCCCAATTCCCTTCTTTCCACAATTTTTGACCATTAGAGTAAGAAGTAAAAAAAAATAAAACAAAGATGTTCTACTAGTCCTTATAGCTCTTGTTATAATTATTCTTTTTCTTGTATTGAAAGCAGGCAAAGAGATCATTTAATTTAAGTGAAGTTCCAAAACATCCTCACTTTCTATTTAAAATTTTCTTTGTTGATCTGAGAAGATATGGGTCAAGTGCCCAGTGGGTCACTGTGCAAACATGAGGACCTGAGTTTGAATCCCCAAACCAACATAACAGCCTGGCACGTACATTCATGTAGGCACAGTTCTCATAAACATAACAAAAATTTAAGATATCTAAAAGAGATACTTTAAACATAGGACAGCATAGTAAGAAGAAATGATGACCCGTGCTTCTAGACAATTACTATTATGACATTCATGTAAGCTTATGCAAGGTTTCATGTGCATCCAGGTGATGTCTCAAACTAAGATAATATCCTAAGGGGCATTGTTAGCTCTTTAAAATGTAATACTTAATAAATCATTAATAAGTAGGCTTTAAATCAAATCATGTAGTGCTTGGTTGCTTCCAACAAACTCTGTGCCACTACTACCCTAGAAAATCCTGCAGGCAGAAAACTGGGACATCTATGCAGTTTCCAGTTTCTGGCTATTATGAATAGAGCACCAATGAGCATGACTGAACAAATGCCCTTGTGTTGTAAGGAAGCATCCTTTGGGTATATGGCCAAGAGTGGTACAGCTAGATCATGACGTAGGTTGATTCTGATCTTTTTGAGGAAGCTCCACATGATTTCCACAGTGACCGTACACCACCACCAGCAATGGTTGGATGTCCCCCGTACTCCACATCCTCGCCAGCTTGACCTGTCATGTGTCTTATTGATCTTAGCCATTCTGACAGGTGTAAGATGAAATCTCAAAGTAGTTTTGATGTGCATTTCCCTGATGCCAAGGATGTTGGATATTTCTTTGAGTTTTTCTCAGTCATCTGAGTTTCCTCATTGGAAAGTTCTCTGTTTAGATATGTATTCCATTTTTAATATTTGTTTTCTTGATATCTAGTTTTTTGTGATATTTATATGCTTTGTATATTAGTCCTCAATCAGATGTGGAGTTGCTAAAAATCTTTTCCCATTCTGTAGGCTGCCACTTTTTCCAAATGATGATATCCTTTGCCTTAGAGGAGGTTTTATTACAGTTTTATTGATGAAGGAATGAGTGGGAGTAGAGAGGAAGAGAGTCCCCAGTAGGTGATCTGCTACAGAGCTGGGGATGAAACTGGGGGATTGGACTTGGAGAAGTGGAAGGAAAGGTGATGGCCTAAAGTCGGACTTCCTGCTTCCCTGAACAGAGTGCCAGGTGACCTTCTTAATTTGAGCTAACCTCTAAGGCTTAGGTGATTTCCATATTTTGCTACCAAGACACTGCTTTGTATAGGAAATTAAATTTGGTTCACAATTATTTAGATTTATAATTAATTAGGCTAATAAATTAATCATGTTAAGTTTCTGGAAATGAAATTTCTGAGTCAAACATAAGATAAATGTTCAAGTATTTTTAGTATTTGTATATATTGCTCATATTCTTACAAGTTAACCTCAAGAATAAATTGCTTATAGTTTCTATTTCTTAAATTGCTGTCCCCCCAAAGTGCTATAATTCCTAGATAAATTTTACCTTCGTGTTTTCAATCGTCTGTATAAGAATGGTCCTTGCTCCTTTTTAAAAATGCATTGGTGGCTCACTAATATAATAACCCTTTGCATATCCTAATGGTTTTTGTCTATCATATTTGGCCTTTGTACAAAAGCAGACAAAGAGTCGCCTCCCTGCCAGATGGTGAAGTGGAAATATGGTTATCTTACTTGGATAATGGGGACTTTCTTTGCCACCTCTGTCTCCCTCAAGTCCACAGTCAGCAGTGCCCTGCACCTGCGCTGGTTGACTGTCACTGTGTAGTCACTCACCTCATGGGGACAGCGGAGCTGAGTTCACGTCATCCCTGCGGTTATTCAGGTGCATCAGGAGATGCAGGTTCCTCCGTTCCGTGCCTTCCTCCCAATAAGTATAATGAAGCCAAGACACCCACAATATCGCTAATGTAGCAAATTTTGTGGTTTTTTTTTTTTTTTTTTTTGGCATTAGACTTCTGACTAAGGTGGTGACAATGCATGTTAGTGACTTTTCCTGCTGCTGTCACTAAATTCCCAACAAAGGCCGCTGAAGGAAGGACAAGTGTACTTTGGCTCACAGTTTGATAATACAGTTTATCACGGGAAGAAAGCATGGGAGCGGGAGTGTAAGGGGCCTGGTCACACTGTGTGCCTGGTCACACCAGGAAGCAGAGCGAGATGAACGCTGCTGTGGGGTTTGTTCTCTCCTCCCTCCTCCCTGATTTCATCAGTGAAGGGCCATGGTCCAGGCGATGGTGCTGGCCACACTCACAGCAGATCTCCTCAGTTCAGTCTATCAGGAAACACCCTCACTGAAACAACCTGGATGTGTTTCCCAGGTAATTCCAAAAGTAGTCAAGTTTCCGGCAGAGTTATCCCCCACAGTGGATGCTCTGATTAAGAAGCTGGTATAGAGGAAACAATAGAGGCCGCGCGCGCAGAGCGAGGGCTCGTCGCCTGCCCGTCCCTCCTGCAACGCACGACCCCGGGATCCCCCCCCCAGCCCCTCCCGGTTCGCCTACCGCCATGGCTGACAAGGAAGCTGCCTTTGACGACGCTGTGGAAGAACGTGTGATCAACGAGGAGTACAAAATATGGAAGAAAAACACCCCTTTTCTTTATGATTTGGTGATGACCCATGCCCTGGAGTGGCCCAGTTGCTTCCAGATGTTACCAGGCCTGAGGGTAAAGATTTCAGCATTCATCGACTTGTCCTGGGAACACACACATCGGATGAACAAAACCACCTGGTGATAGCCAGTGTCCAGCTCCCTAATGATGATGCTCAGTTTGATGCCTCACACTATGACAGTGAGAAAGGAGAATTTGGAGGTTTTGGCTCTGTCAGTGGGAAAATTGAAATAGAAATCAAGATCAACCATGAAGGAGAAGTAAACAGGGCTCGGTACATGCCCCAGAACCCTTGCATCATTGCAACAAAAACTCCATCCAGTGATGTGCTTGTTTTTGACTACACAAAGCATCCTTCTAAACCAGACCCTTCTGGAGAATGCAACCCAGATTTGCGTCTCCGCGGACATCAGAAGGAAGGTTATGGTCTTTCTTGGAATCCAAATCTCAGCGGGCACTTACTCAGTGCTTCAGATGACCATACCATCTGCCTGTGGGACATCAGTGCAGTTCCAAAGGAAGGAAAAGTGGTGGATGCGAAGACTATCTTCACGGGGCATACAGCAGTAGTAGAGGACGTTTCCTGGCATCTGCTCCACGAGTCTCTGTTTGGGTCGGTTGCTGATGACCAGAAACTTATGATTTGGGATACTCGTTCAAACAATACTTCCAAGCCAAGCCACTCAGTCGATGCTCACACTGCTGAAGTGAACTGCCTGTCTTTCAATCCTTACAGTGAGTTCATTCTTGCCACAGGATCAGCTGACAAGACTGTTGCCTTGTGGGATCTGAGAAATCTGAAACTCAAGTTGCATTCCTTTGAATCACATAAGGATGAAATATTCCAAGTTCAGTGGTCACCTCACAATGAGACTATTTTGGCTTCTAGCGGTACTGATCGTAGGTTGAATGTGTGGGATTTAAGTAAAATTGGAGAAGAACAGTCCCCAGAAGATGCAGAAGATGGCCCACCAGAGTTGCTGTTTATTCATGGTGGTCACACTGCCAAGATATCTGATTTCTCCTGGAATCCCAATGAACCTTGGGTGATTTGTTCTGTATCAGAAGACAATATCATGCAAGTGTGGCAGATGGCAGAGAACATTTACAATGATGAAGACCCTGAAGGAAGTGTGGATCCAGAAGGACAAGGATCCTAGACATGTCTGCACTTGTGATTTAGACTCCCCTTGTTTTCTTCTGAACCCTGAGATGGATTTAACACTGGTTTAAGACACAGACTTTGTTCAGCTATCCGGCTACAATAGGTGCCACCAACAATACTATTAGCCCAAACCATGGGTGTTTTCTAAATCTTTAACTGGGGGGGCTTAATTCAACAAAGCCACAGACTTATATTTAAATTTTTCTTCAGGAATTTTCTGGTAACGAACCCAGGTCTGAGGGGGCTTCAGAGATGGGGCATTGTGTGTGATTATTTTCTATGAATATTGTAAGATGACAGGTTGCAATATTTATACTCCTGGCTTGAACACCTACTTCACTTATTCCTTATCCACTCTAGTCACTTTCTTGAGAATATGAAAATTTTGGGATATAGCTTAAGAAGAAAAATAATCATACATAATATGCCCCATTTCTGAAGCTACTTTAGACATGGGTTTGTTGCTAGAAAATTCCTGAGGAAAAATTTATAAATTTATAGAAATGAATAAATTTTATTCAGGAATAAAAATGACATCTTGCAATATTTATACTCCTGGCTCAGACACTTACTTCACTTGGCTTTTGTTGTGCGGTTTTTTGTTTTTGTTTTTTAAACTTGGGACCACCAAGTTGTGAGATGTATGTTTTTAACTGACAGACCACTGGTGAACTGTCAAGTTGAGAAAGAGTGAATTGCTAGTTTGTATTTGTTTTTAAAATTAAATTAATCCTTGATAAGAGTTGCTTTTTTTAGGAGTTAGTCCTTGACCACTATAGTTTGAAGCCATTTCCATTTTGGTTGACCTGTCTCACCATCAGGCCTGTTACTACTCTCCATGACTAACTGTGTAAGTGCTTATAATGGAATAAATTGCTTTTCTATAAAAAAAAAAAAGAAGCTGGTATAATAGGTCAAGGCAGAGGGGTTTTAAGGTGAAGAGCTAATGAAGGCAGTTTTCTGGGAGGAAGATTGTTCTGGTTTCTGGTTTCATTCTGTTCCTGGGACAAATACCACAGCCAAAATGAGCTTAAGGGAGAAAGTGGTATATCCCTGTACAGTCCCAGGTATAATCCGCCACTGAAGGACACCAAGGCAGGAACATGAAGACATACTTGCTTTAAGCCACAGGAGCATTACCTCTGACCAGCAAACTATTTCATAGCAAAAAAATATAGAACGAGGCATGGAGAATGCTACCTGCTAGATGACTTACAGGTCAGCTCCTATTCCACTGCCATTTTTATATCATTCGGGATTATTTGCCAGGGGATGATGCTGCCTACTGTGAGCTAGGCTCTCCTACATCAGTTAAGACAACCCCCCATAGATATACCCACAGTCCAGGATCAACACAATTCCTCAATCAAAGCTCTTTGCTCAGTTGAGTCTAGGCCATGTCAAGTTGCCAGCTAAAGAAACCAGGGCAGGAATGAACACACATTCATAGCAAAGAAATCTGGATCAGAGAGAGGAGACACCAAACCATGTGCAGTTGCTTTAAAGACCCTGGTTGATGCCATGGGGAATTCTCATACTAGGTTGACTGTTTAGACTTGTTCCATCCACGGCAACTCGGTTATGGATCATGCCCCACATTGGCCAATCGCTGTAAGTGGACTACTGCTTGGGTGACAAGCAAGACCTTGAATAAGTTGATTCTTGTTTCCTAAATAAGTTAAATGCTACCATGATAAGCCACCAACACTCCCAACACAGGTCCTTTGGTTGTAAAACTGTAGGGGAATCTAGGCATGTTCTATTATTGTGCATATGTAATGCTTCATTAGCAATTCCCAACAGTCTAGAAAATTATGACAAGATCACAGAGGCCAAGCACAGTCCCTGCTGCTGAGGTCGTCCTGCAATTGGCAATTTAAGCTCAAGCTGCAGCACTCTGTTCTCATTCCAGATTCCTTTGAGACTGCACTGCTGAGAAATGCCATGAAGTGATTCAGATACAGATACAGAATATTAGAATTGGGATTAAGAAGCAAATAAGCTGATCAAACAACCAACAGCTCCTGTTTCCTAGATATTCTGTTTCGTTCCTGAAAGCTATTGCCAGGAGCTGGGGAAATGTGCACACTGGGTCTCCTTCCCTGGAGCTGTCCCATGCCTGGCAAGTTCCCCAGTAATGATCTGATGTGGGGGACTCCACCAGCATACTGACCTTTCCTCTGGACATGTGTGAATTCAGCCTCCTTTCCTGAAGGAACCTGGGTGACATCAAAGGCCAGGATTGGCTTCAAATCTATTTATGTTTCAACCACAGTCTTCAAAAATCGATTTCTCATCAATCTGACAGCTTGCTAGGAGCTTAAATGACCCTTCTCCATGCTTCTATGCAGAAGGGTTTGAAGATTTGTCTAAGGAAGACTGTGATGTCAATACTGGGGATGGGGTGGAAGTGACAAAGAAGGACCAGGACACATGGCTGTCAACAACATGGGGGGGAGGCAATCTCCATTTTGCCAGCAATCTTCACTCCAGTACACAGCTCTGTAACCAGGTTTCTGTGTCCTTTAAGCTGGTTTTGATATTATGTGTAATAGAGTTCTGGAAAACTCCCCCTAGCTGCTACAGAGTAGCAAGATAAATATTCACAACTCTTGTAGTACCAAAGCATTTGCTCGGATTTCTGTTTCTACAGAAAATGTAATCCTAGTTACCGATGTACAAATGCAATCATTTTCAGACTTAACGTTCTGTCATTCCGTGATCTGTTTATTTCCTGCCTATTACTGTTTGCTGTGTCTTATGGAATGCTGCCCCCTACTGTTCAGCTCTGAGTGTAGTAGTGTCTACCGTCTAGTCCTCACCCTGACTGACAATTCCCACATAGAGCGTAGAGGTGCAGCACCGCTACTTTATTTTGTACAGAATGGGAGTACACGAGAATACTTCCAGCAGATATTCTTGTGCAATTATCCACTTTACCAAGAAGACTGCAGCAGCAGCTTCAAACCAACCTTTAGAAATCGTTTCCCATTTTCTCCATTAGGGAGTCTAGGAGACCACTGAGTTAAAGACTGGCTCCTCAGGATGTGGGCAGTGAGAAGGAGGACATTTATAACCAGTGACACTATGAAGGTAATCAAGTTATTTTTAATTAAACTATTCTTTGTTTGTCCCCCACCCCAGCATCTCTGAACTTCATGAGGCTGTGCTTCCTCTACAACTTCCCCCTTTCTCAAATCTATTTTCTGTGATGCTCCCAATAAACAACTTTAACAATGTATGAACAACTCACAGAACTCGTGCCACAGACATGCACAAGTATTTTAAGCCAGGGGGCTGGAAAATGAATAATCTTTGTAGCGTCCCCAGCTGTGTGAGTAGGAGAGGTCATGATGTTTCAGAATCAAGGGAGAGGTCACTCTCTATCATGTCCCCGAAGTCACCATTTGTCCAGTTGCCTAAAATTAACTGAGTTAGTTACCTTTCTCATCTCTGTAATCAAATACTTACCAAGAGACAACTTAAGGTTTACTCTGACTCGCCTCCGTCATGGCAGGGAAGCATGACAGGGCACATTTCACCCGCAGTCAGTAAGCAGAGAGATAAGTGCCACTGCCCATCTCATTCTCCTTTGTTATTCATCCCAGGACCATACCTAGACCATGGGATGGTGCTGCCCACATTCAGGGTTGGGGTTCCCTCTTCAGTTAAATCTCTCTAAATCCAGGGCTTCTTAATTGTGTCTTAATACCCAGTGGCCAACCTTTTCTCACCATTACGTACATACGTACGTGTGTGTGTGTGTGTGTGTGTGTGTGTGTGCCTTCCCTAATCCTCTGGTAATTGTTCTTACTAACTTCCATGACATCCACTCTCAGGTCTCTCATATGCGTGAGATCACACGGCTCCTGTCTTGTGTGCCTGGCTTGATTCACTCAACATAATAGCCTACAGTTTCATTCATGTTTCTGAAAATGACAAGCAGAATATATCAAAAATAAATTGCTTTGAATATGTTCATTATAAAAAAAATAATAAATACTTAAGACAGTGGGCTTGCCCTGACTTTAAGGTCACACAGCATATACACATGTCAAAGCATTAACACACATATGTGTCAAAACAATGATACAATAAAAAAGAAGGGGGATTACAAGTATAGGTACATGTTCTTTATTGTTATCATATAAAGTATACTTTCAATGTGTATTTTATATTCCTTTTAACATGTTATATTAAATATTATACATATACAGATATTATGTACCATACTTTTAAGTTATATTACAATATAATTATTTAATCTGTAGTGATAGATATTAAGATATAGTTTATAAATTTTTTAAACAGGAAGTTCTAAACTAGAGGTTGGTAAGCAACTTTTAAAAATGCTTACTTATTTTTATTTTAAGTGTAGGTCTATGTGTCAAATGCATACAATGTGTATAGGGGCCAGAAGAGGGTATTGGGTCTCCTGGGGCTGGAGTCACAGAAGGTTGTGAGCTGCCATGTAGGTACTGAGAACTGAACCTGGATCCCATAGAAGAGCAGCCAGTGCTTTTTACCACTGAGTCATCTATCCAGTCAAGAGAACCTTTATTTCATGAAAGATCAGAGGAGACATTAGGATTTGGGGATTTCAGATGTTGTAGTTCCAAAGCAATCACAGCATACATACATGTGACAAGCATGTCCATGTTCCAGTCAACAACACAGGAGCATGGACATTTAAATATAATTTTTACATGTCCAAAATACTTCATGTTTTTGATCTTTTAAAGATGTTAATGCCACTCTCAACTTAAGAGATATAACAAGCAAAGAGGTGAGTCTATTTGACCCTAGATGTAGGCGTCACCCCTCTGACTGCCTACGTTGACAAATTTTTAAGGTCTCAGAACTGGAGTTGAGTGTAGGCAAACTGCAGAGCCACAGGTGTCAGAGACACAGACACACCTTCAAGAATGCAGAGCCTGGATCCCAGTCCCATGGTCATTACTAAATACAGGAGTGAAATAAGAAACTACTGCAGGCATCAGCTTATTCGTCTGTAAAAGGAATAGATTGCCTTCACTGTGCAGACAAATGAGAGCTTTCTAGATAGCAAATACAGATTTTCTGAGAATGCTAAAATGGGGATGCTATGGCGAGGCTGTGGGGGAAAGAAATCACTCAAAAGTAAAGATGAGGCAGAGTTAAACAGTACATTTGTTTCCCCCCTCCCCTCCCTTGGGTTTTATAATAACAAATCCTTCATGACAAATTCAATATAGCCATTTTCCTTATGGTTAACATAAGTGAAACAGTCTTTCCATTAGTTGAGCAGTGGAGCTCTGGTTTTCTCCCCATGCCCTTAAACAAAAGAAAACAAACCAGAAAGGAACACGGTTTCATAAAATCTGTGCGTTAAGACTTCAAACTGCAGATGGTGCTGTGGTTCCATTTAAAATGGCTTTAGGTCCTGTGTAAATTCAGCTAATTCTGTGATTTGGTCTATTTTCCTCCATAGGTAAGAAAACAAATTCTCTTTATTATCTTGTTTCATTATGATGATGGCAGAAACTGTCTTTATTATTGCACAGATATATCACAGTTACTCCTCATGACTGCTTCTTAGACCGAGTGCTAAGCGATCCTGATGTCATTTTTTTTTTTTTTTTGGCTTATCATTCAGGATCGATTCCTCTGTAATCCTTAATCTATTTATGTTTTTCCAGTGCAGCTTTAAAATGAAATTGTTTCACTGAGGATTTGGTGACAATGAGCTCAGAATAAAAAATTCCATATGAAAACCATTTTAACCTCTAGTTTGTAACAACTGGTTAAAAAAAAAAAAAAACAAAAGATTTCCTGGAATTAAGCCACAGGAACTCTGGCTTAAGTCAGAGCTGTCAACTGGAAAACAAAATTCCAGACATTTTGAAATTTAATTCATTTAATTTTTCTTGTAACTGGATTAGAAAATATGATTAAGCCCCAGCAAGACAACTCTCACTGCATCAGTTGCCCTTGAGGGCAGCAAGGAGATACTAAGATCTTCGAGTAGAAGAGAGTAAAGGAGATTGAGAGCTACGTCTCCCTGAGGAGAATGCAAAAGGAATGTAACAGCATGCGCACATCAGGGCTTTTAAAAGAAAGAACTTCGTCTTTGTTTTCTGTGACACTCTGCGTTTTGACGTTATGTCCCAATTAAAATGTATGTCCGACTTCTTTGGGTGCAAAATCAACAGCAAAAATTAAGCATTCATCACAGTACTCTACAAAAATTTCAAACCAACTGATATTTGAAACCACCTTTATGAAAAGTGATTGAGTCAGGAATGTCAAAATTCTGAAGTAGGGGTGAGTTTTGAAGGCAGTGTAGGAAACGAAGAGATTCAACACTATGCAAAGACATAAAATGAGGAGCATGCTTTTGAAGAGAAAGAGAAATTCAACCCCTGGAGTGTATAGTCTGATCATCATTTATTTCTGAAACCTTTACTATAAGATGTGAAGGGAAGTAGTGGGAATTACAATATGGAAGAGTGATAAAGTCATTGCTTAAGAAATGGTGTCCATACTATATCATCTTTATGACTTAAGGAACTTTCCCTGAGGACTAGCTTCAACATAAAGAAAATGTAATAGCAGAAAGATGCAAAATCATTGATGGTTGCTTTTAAAATTAAGATATGTTTCAATAAAATGATAATTCTGATCTGAATAAAGAGCATAAAGATAAAAAGGTATTAAGGGAATTGACACTTCATGGAACAAGAAGAATTATACTGTAAGCATAACACACACAAGCGTTTGTTTTCTGCATCTTTTTACAAGAAGTTTTCATTTTCTAAGCAATGCCTTAGTCCCTGAGCGACGACATTATAATCATGCTCTAATTCATGACAACTAAACAAAGAATAAAGTATTGCATATCCAGCTTGGCACTTTTTAGTTTTAATTTTTGTTTTTGTTTCAAACAGTACATTTCCTCTATCTTGAACTTGTTTGCTATAAATGTATATAAATCAGGCATGATGACAATTTAATAAGAACTTCAAGACCTGTTCATCCCATGGGATCACCACTGTGACGTCTTTCGGGCAGCCTTCTGATTGCTCAGCCCCAAGCACAAGCCTTATAAAACGAGGGACTTTGAAATGCTGGTCAGGTTGGAGTGCAGAGCTCTAGCAGGCAACAGCCATCCATTCCCCAGGACCAGGACAGACTGGTGGAGCCTTCTCCCGGCCAGGACTTTCAGCACCCTAGACAGCTCCTACTCTCCCTGAAAGCAGCCCAGCCTCAAGGAAACAGCCAAGGGTAAGTAAAACCTTCCCTTCTTCACTTCCTATCTGCCTGTGGGACTTTGTATAGGAGAGGTTTTTCTT
This sequence comes from Alexandromys fortis, assembly GCF_014885135.2. Taxonomy (NCBI): domain Eukaryota; kingdom Metazoa; phylum Chordata; class Mammalia; order Rodentia; family Cricetidae; genus Alexandromys; species Alexandromys fortis. The sequence goes on from NW_026067907.1 coordinate 2,113,726, forward strand.
TCTTTTTTAAATTTTCTGTCTTAAGAAGAATTTTACTGTGTTTATCTTTTGCAATAACGAAATAAAATAATAACAATAAGCCACTTGATAAAGGTAGAGATGCTTCAATTTCTCTCATATGAACCCATCTGTTTAGAAGATTCTTAGTCTTCCTTAAATATTGCCTTTATTAAATATTGCATCTTAAAAAGCGAAGTAAGATGAGTTTGCTTGTATGTGGAGTTTTGACCAAAGGGTCCAGTTGCTGCCTTTATTTTTGAGGCTTTTAACTTCTGCTTAAAGTGCTTTTCTTTAAATGCTGTGACTTTTAGTTATCCAGAGACAAAATCTTTGAACACCTGTATTTATGCTGGAAAGCTTTTAGAAATACAATGTGTGTATGGACGAATGCAAGACGCATGGGTTCTGCGCGCGCGCGCACACACACACACACACACACACACACACACACACACTGATGTTCTGGGAAAACTTGTAACAATGCTGAGTGACTCTGGAGACATCAGCTTTCATTCTTGAGTTCATTTGTGGATTTGCAGTGATATCTTTAATGCATGCAGGGAAAATAAGAATTTAACTATCATATGTATACAAGATTTTTCTTAATGATGCAGAGCTATACTTTTTATTCTATATGTACACATAAACATTCAAACTTGTGAATATAACTCACTAGAAATCATTAAGTGCACCGGTAACACTCCAGTTTTATAGCAATCAGACATTGAAGTTTAAAGGGGAAAAACACCAACAAATTCCTTGAAGCTGTTTCCTTCACCAGAAAAGACACGGAGGTTGGATATTACAACTGTGCTATCCAAACACTGAGTCTGGAGTTAGTTTATCTGCAGCACAGCAGGAGTGTAGTCTTGAACAAGCACTAACGGTGCCTGAGTGTCTGCTGAGGGAAAGACAAAAGGGAAATTCGCTTGTATTCAGATGTCTTAACCCAAGGAAAATCTTTATTTTTAAAAGTAATCTTATGGCAACAAATTTGATATTTTTATGAAGAGGAAATGACTTTTTCTCAACTTCATAAGAGCTCTTAGCAGTATTGCTAGGCCCTCAGAATGTTGCCAAGAGTGACTGGAAGAGCCAGCACCTTCTCTCTTTCCAGAGGCACCGAGATGGAAGCCAGAAGCAAGCCCCAGTTCTTGGCGCTCCTGATGCTCTTCAGTGTGCTGTCTTCTCGGTCCCTGGCCTGGCCTCTCTTTGGACCACCTTCTGCTGGGAGGTAAGTTTCATTCCAGGAAAGTACACTCTCAACTCAGGCATTTCCTGAGGATCTAAATGAGATTTCCCATATGACATCTCGGAGAGTGCTGCATTTTAAATTGTACACTATTTATTTCAATACTTTGATTATAATACTAAGCAAATTTGTTTCCAACCAAACTCGGAAAGCTTGTTCTGGGATCCAGAATTTACCTTCTGGACATGAAAGACAACATCAGTTTTGCATACCAGATGGGTCCCATTTCCAAACTAGTGTTAGAAAACAAACAAAATCCTATGTTTTTCCATCTCCAGTCAGTTCTTTATCTGGTAGAAAAAATATTTGTTTACTTGCCAACTTCATTTAAATTTACATTTAATAAAATGACTATAATATTAATAGTTCATTAGTGAGATACACACATGAAATCGTACTGGGCAGAAATGGGTCTAGGAAAAAATCACCTTGCCAATATTAGTGAGGATGAGGAAGTGTATGTACTAAGCTACAATCCTCACAGCATTGGTGTTTGACACACCAGTTCTTAGCTTTACTCTTCGATGTGTTGAAGTTCATGCTTCACAGTCGTAAAGCATACCACAACTCAATTTAACCTAAAGTAGAATAGATTTATGCTAATAATCTACTCACCCTTGCCCTTTCTAATCTGCAGAATCACTGGCATCTAAAGGCAAACCATCCCTTTGGTTATTTGTCCTTTCTTATGCTCAGTAGAATGAATAATCTCTCAGCTATTGATCTGGAAATTGTATAACACGTCACCCCATCATGCGTTGACAGCTAGAGTCCCAGTACTCACATCTAGGTCACAGGAACAATCACAGGAATGCTGAAATCCACGCTGACTGCTCAGCCCCAGGCTAGGGAGGACTGCTTCTCAACACCCAGAGATACAAAGTGCCCATGAGAGGAAACTCTTTGGAGGTTAACCCTAATTTTGCACATACACGCCCTCACACTCACACACACTCATGCTCACACGCACACCCTCCACACACACACACACACACACACACTCACATTCTCTCTCTCACACACACTTTCAATGTAGCACTGATATTAAAAATACACATGCATCCACAAGTAGGTTATATTCTATATGTCATAAAGACAATTCTTATGTTGTAGTACAGCATAATGCATTTCTAACAAGAATGTGCTAACACGTGCAATATGAGGAACTGGCGGGTCACATTAAATTCACTGTCTTGTAATAACCACTCACAAATGTGGAGATCTGTTGGTTTGATCAATGGCATAAAGCTTAGTGGTACACATCCGGGAACTAGAGAGAGAAAAGCAGCTTGTGTGCTGCTCCTCTCCTGAATATGAGCAGTCAGCAACACTCACATAAATATCAGTTTTCATATTGAATACTCGCTTTTTGTTTATCTATATCTTGTATAACACATCCTACCTGTTAATGCTGCATCACAAAAGGACATAGTCAGGTACACCGAAGCAATGCGCTTTGCTTACGGCTTCGCTAGAATTGAATTATGTAGAAATTATGTTTGGTTTAGAAAGCTTATCAAAGTTGAATGATTTCATTTCGGTGAGCTCACACAAAATTACTGCTTATATCTTCATTAAACATGGAAGCTATAGAGTCAAATTATTCTATTCTTGTCTTGCAGAAGGATGATGTGTCCCAATATCTTTTTCTCCTGCTCTAAATAGTTGCAGGTCCACAAATACCGTCTTCTACGAGAGGACAGGATTGCATTTCTAGTGTGTTTTATCTTAATAGGTTGGATGACAGGATGCAGTTTGAAGGAGCAAGTGATCCTGATCAAGTCTCATTAAAAGCAGACACTGACATCTTGCAGAATGCCTTAGCGGAAAACGACACACCCTATTATGATGTATCCAGGTAAGTTCTCTCTCATTTATCTACCGAGGAAGCACATTTGAAAAGATTAAATATCCTAGTTTCATCTTACCGAGGGATAGCTTTCTCTGACTCAAGGCTCAGCTTGATTGACGTAAGTTCCCTGCAGCCTTTGAGCCTCACTTCAACAGCTCAGGTTAGACAAACGCCAGGTCAAACTGCCAGTCAGGATTCCAGGAGGAAACAGGAGCAAAGGGTCCAGACAGCCAACAGTGCTGTTCACATGAGCAGCTGACTGTCTAGAGTCGTGCTTCAGAACAGACCAAATGGCGTCACACTAAGGATAAAGTATAAAAGAGGTTTCCCGTGGGCTTATGGGATTCACTCGTGGACCTAAGGTCTGTCTGCTCTATCGCAAGAGATTTGCTCCCCATTATTTTTGGTGGAAAAGAATAATTAAAATACAGAATACTGGTGAGTTTGACCAAATTAACATATTTTTTCATTGTATGTATTTTTATTTAAGGCAACATTAAAAAATACATAAATATATAGAAACTATAACTGAATTTTTAAAGCAAAATTTATTTAAAAATCCGTTTTAAATATCTTGTCAGGGAATAAAAATGAAGCATGTACCTAAAATAGCTCACTTTTTCAAGATGTTGGGCTAGAATCATCTAGTTTATATCTTGCTTCAAGTGACTAGGAATTTCCTTTTGCTATGGTGTTAGGAGACTTCACTTTTGACTGAAGTTTTAGTGACCAGTTCTGTAAGTAGCTTGCAGATTTTTTTTTTTTTTTTGGTGACCTCTGCAAGAGGTTTTCCCAAGCCATCATGTGTTTGCTTCCTTGCTTCAGAAACACCAGGCATGCTGATGGAGTTTTCACCAGCGACTACAGTAGACTTCTGGGTCAGATCTCTGCCAAAAAATACCTTGAGTCACTCATTGGAAAACGAATCAGGTAAAGAGGACTTACTATTTTTTTTTTAAATAAATGCTCTATCTCCAAATTCTATTTTCCTTTCTTGAATGTTATTTTCATTGCTCAAGATTGGCAACCCTTTGATAATGTTCAATTTATTTAGAGAAAAATAATGCATGCTATTAAATAAAACCCACCAATTCCCCTACCCCCCCAGTGAAATAAAGCTTTGGTACTTAATGACTCAACACATCTTTCTTAAGCAGCTAATTTAAAACTAGTCAAACTGTGCCAAACTCAGTAGGAGAAAAAGTCCAGAGCACTGATGCATCTCCTCCTTACTATTGACATCTTGACTTTCACTTTTTCCTCACTTCGTTTTTAGCAGTAACATCTCAGAAGACCCTGTGCCAATCAAACGGCACTCGGATGCAGTCTTCACGGATAACTACACCCGCCTCAGGAAACAAATGGCAGTAAAGAAATACTTGAACTCCATTCTGAATGGAAAGAGGAGGTAAGGGAAAAGAGAGCTACCTGGGGAAGTGAGAATGTGTAATGGACATTCAGATTGTCAGCTCTGTCTGGGGACCTCTTTCCTTCTCCGTCACACTGCCTGCCTTGTGTGAACTGCTCACCCATTCTCAACTCAGGCTGATATCAGACATCCCTGGCAAACGTTAAAATACTAGGACACGAATGTCAGTCCAAAGCCATTAGAAAGCAGTATGTCTGTGAATGCTGACCTGGACACACCTGCCTTCAAAGGTTACTTCATTTGAATTTACACATCAACACGGTTGGGAAATGATGGCTATTTGGAATCAGGCAGCAGTTTAATCAGGTGTTTATTTTTAAAACATGGGCAGGACAATCAGCAATTTTTGGCAAGCAGGAGAACCGTATCATATTTGTATCCGACAACCTCGCTTTACCACATTTAATTGTGAGTCATCTGTGTGTTTGTTCAAAAAGCACCTGTCCCTATAGTGTACAGATATTGGGCACAGTGATAAGGGGTAGCGTGCTCTCTCTTCTCACTCTGGTATCTTTGTATGAACAGTGAGCCTTAAACATAATTCTGTTCGAGTGAAATCAGACAAGAGTATCCTCTTGGCCCACTAAGTGATAATTCCATAAGACTGATTTTAGACAATTCACAGGCAATCACTATCTGCAGAGATCATTGTTTACCACCAGTGCATCTTGCAGGGCATAGATAATGACCTAGTCATGGTGTTATAATTGTTTCTTTGGAACTTTCCTCAGCTGAGAATTTTAACACATGCATTTTCCTTCTGGTCTGCAGCAGTGAGGGAGGTTCTCCAGACTTCCCTGAAGAGCTAGAAAAATGATGAAGAGGCTCCTTTGGGGAGAGCTGAAGATCAGAGGTAAGTGCACCTACGGTTTCTTACTGTAGGCTCACAGCTACTGTGAAGAACAGACTCAGGAAGGAGCCAGTCGACAAAAATATCCTAGGTCTAAATTTCCCTCTATCTGGAGATATTATCTACTCTGCATAACACCTCTACCTGAGGCCTATTGCACCCCAGTGCACACCAGCTCTGTTCTCATTATGACAAGGGCACCTGTCACCATAAGGAGTTTGGCTTTTCCCTTTTCTCCCATGTGTGTGCTGGAATTAAAACACACAGGATCCTGACTCACACTCATGAGGGATACTGTCTTAGTCTGGAGACTCAATTCATGCTGCTTCTATTCATTTAAGAGTTAGTCCCAAGACTGCCTGTTAGACCTTCAGTTAAGATAACCCAGAAGCTCACTCTGGAAATGCCAAGGCATTCTGGGATTAATTACAGTGCTATGAACATAGCAGCCATCATGGAACGAAGGCCAAAGCTCGATCCATGAAGTGAGTAGAGGCACTATAGCCCCAGCAGTGTTCGTTGTGGAATAGTTTTGAATAGAAAAAAAAATGTGCTCTTTTTCTCTTCTGCAAAGAGATATAGACTGTTTTCACAATTGCTTTTATATAAATGTGGATACAAGGTGTATTCTTTTACAAGCTACTCCGGGAACACTAATCTCGGTGTTTCATCTGATTCTGCTCACAATATTTGACAAGTGACAAAAGTATGTTTTATCACTTTGTCAAAAATCAGTCCACTTTTCCTTAATGGACTGTGGAGAGATGGTCACAGTTCTGTGGGCTATCTGGTTTCTGTTACAACTCTTTAGCATGGAATTAATCAAGAAAAGATACAAAACAGTTGGGAGTGGCTAGCCCCTGTAGAACCTGATTTGTAGACTCTGAAGGTAGACATGATTCCAGCCTTGGCTAAGTTTGGGGAAATAGCTATCCCTGTGTTTGGGCTAAAGGGGTCAGGAGCTGGCCGTAACAACAATATCATATATAGACAGTCCCAACGACCCATCCTTAGCTCAAGGGTAAAAGCCAGGCTAAGGGTCTCACTTGGTGGTAGAGCATTTGTCTCGCCTGCACAAAAGCCTTGGGTTCCACGCCCAACACCAAAAGATATAACATTGCTTTATACAGTGAGTATTACAAATAAAGAACATGGCAGACACCAAAATATAAGGGCAGATTCCATTATAGACTGTAAGGCCATTTATGAGAGACCACTGAGATCACGGAGGGGTGGTTTTAAACAAGCACCGTAGGCTCTCCTACAAGCAGTTCCCTTGTGAAAATTACAAATGCTTCCTTATCAATGGTTAAGTAGAGAGCCTATTCACCCCCTAGTACCTTCGTGACAGTCAGTGTTCTAGGAATAAGTCTTACTTGGCTCTGTCAGGTACGGTCTCAGCAGAGGCCGTTGACAAGGGGCAAGGAGACATTGAGGTTTAGTAACTGAGCGAGTAAAGCTAACATGAGCCAAATTTTAAAATTGTTTGTGTTTAAAGCTCTAATTCTTTTCTCATTCCAGAATTCTTGAAGGAAAACAACCAAGTGACTACATTATGAGTTCTACATATCTAATTCAAGAGAACAACTTCCATAGCAAAACCAAATAAAGTGTGTTGTGAATATTGTGATTTCCTTTATGTAATAACTGTGATGTTTACATTGTAAATATTATTTGAGCATTCTAAAATTCATCCTTAGCTCACGAAAGGCTTGTAATTTCATATGCTATATATTCTTTAAAGGAAAATATATTTAATGATAAGTGGACTCTAGATTCATTGCAATTATTTGAAGCTTTCTGCAAGGGTAGCAATAGAGGAAAATTGATGTGTTTATTTATAGCAAGTAGTTAACCATTCAAAAGCGCAGAACAGATCATCAGTGTGACTAAGTCGGAATGTTAAACAGATAGGCTGCTGTGGAAAATAAAGCAAAATATCTAAGGGGAATAACAAAAAGAAGGATAAAAACCAGAGACCATAAGAAGGACTTTCAGAACTGCATTTCTGCAGTGATAGGTCCTCCATCTCTAAAGGATTAAGTTCTCTGACCAGAATTTATATCCCTAAAGGCTACAATTAAGAAAAGCCCAGCGTCAGATCTGATGTTTCCCCTTTCGTCTTGGCTTACGGAAATGTAAATTAGAAGCTGAATGGAGTCATTGACTTCACGAATACTTTGCACATAGTCACTCGCAATATTTCATCTTGTTGGCTTCCTTTGCTGAAAGTACATTTGTAGACACAACTATTTTTCCAATGTGATTGTACGAAATTAAAGACAGGAATAAAGGTCTTTGGTTATCAATGCAAATGTGTTCTCTTGTTCTGATTCTTGGAAGGATACACTGGTCCCTCCGCTTAGCTCGAGACCTGCAGGTTTGGAGCTGTTTTTCTGTGACGTTTGAGGTGGGATTGCATTTGTGAATCCTGAATTAACAGCTACTTAAATGAGAGGGGGATTTCTTTCCTATCTAAGGTCAGAGGTGGAATAAATGGGGAAGCACGGCGTCTATGTCCCAAGCACGAGGGTCTCCTTCTGGCCCATTTTTCACACTAACATTCCTTCCCTATGAACTTTAGTCCTAAGCACACAGTCCTGTGCAGGGAACACTGGAAAACATGGCTGTTTTCCTTAGGTGTAGTCCATGCACCCAACTCTAAACTTGGGGGTCTAGCCATTCGGAATAATGAAAGAAGAGATGAATGGGTGTCATGGTTTGGAAACTCTGACATTCTCACCCCAAAGCCTCAAGGAGTAACAAAGAAGGGGAGACTAAAACTCTAACCATCAATGGAGCAGTGCTTAGCAAAAACACAGGGGAAAACCTCTCGGTTCATTTTTATTTGTTACATTTACAAGGGGGAGCCTGATTCAGGATTCCCAGTGATGATAAAATAGTTCACGCAAGCAAAAATCATTGTACTTACTCCACCTGATCCCACGATTTGGCTATTCTAATGGAATCTCAGAATGGAAACAGGAAACCAACATGTGTGAACTGGATACAGTCTTGCAAAGATCAGCAGCGGGGACTTAATTTGGAAACAAAGCTATAAGTTTTAATTCTCTCTTACTCATGCAGACCTTTACAACTCATGCCCCACCTGGTCACGGTGCCCTGCCTGAGTAGCTGTGATGTCCCTCGTTCACATAGGAAGAGGGTTCCCATGTAAGTGGTAATGAGGGAAGAGGTAATAGCCTCGGCATTACCATGTAACACAAGAGGTCTTGTATCCAGACGAGGAAAAAGTAGAAACCAAGTGTGAGATTTGACCAAAGAAGTGGTGCAGGACTGTGGTGATATTTTGTATGTGATCTAACAAATAAAGCTTGTCTGAAGATCAGAGTGCAGAACTAGCCACCAGTTAGCCATAGAGGCCAGGTAGTCATGGTACACACCTTTAGCCCCAGCAGAGGGAGGCAGAAGCAGACTGATCTCTGTGAGTTCAAGGCAACCCTGGGCTACAAGAGCCATCTAAAAAGAGAAACAGAGCCAGTAGTGGTGACACACACCTCTAATTCCAACATTAAGGAGGTGGAGACAGGAAGGGATATGGCTGGGCAGAGAGAGGAATGTGAAGTAGAAGGAGACAGGAGCGCATTACATTCAGTCTGAGGATTTGTAGGGACAGGATTGCTCCTTTGGTTCGAGGATTCAGTAAAGGTAAGAACTGGCTGGCGGCTCCTATATCTGACTATGGGTTTTTATTATTAAGACCAATTAGAATTCTTGCTACACAGGACTAGGTAGATGTGACTACAAATATTTTAAAAATGAATTAAATTTTACCATGTGGTAGGATATTGAAGTATTAATAGATATGTTAGCATCTGATGAGCCAAAGATTAAATTTATCATCTGATTGTGTTTAGGCAGAATAACGATTCCTGGAACTGTCCATGCCTTAACGCCTAGAACCTATGAATGAATGTGCTACTTTGATGTAGCGCAAGCTGTGCTCATTTTCAGATCAGCGGAGAGAGGGCGTTATCCTGGGCTATTGAAGTATCTTTATCATAGTCACACGGGTCCGTGAAGGATGTTTGAGGAAGGCAGTAGTGAGAGAAGGAATTATGACAAGATACCAGACGGGTATAACGAGAGTGTATGAAGTAGACTTCCAGTCTACTGGAATCCAGGAAACTGAAGGAAGCAAGGAAAATATTCTTCCTTGTAGACTTCCAGTCTGCTGGAATCCAGGAAACTGAAGGAAGCAAGGAAAATATTCTTCCTTGTATTTTTAACCTCCCGTTCCCTTGCCCGAAGCTCACAAACTGGGGTCCAACGCACAGAACGCAGACACGGGGGTGCCGTGCGCGGCAATTGGATGTCCCAGCTGAGATATCGGGAACCGGCTGATCTGTGTTATGTGTGTGATGTGTGTCTGCGTGTGCATCTATGTCGTGTGTGTGTGTATGTCTGTGATGCGTGCATCTGTGTACATGAAACTAGAAAAGGGACTGTGATCGGCGACAAAGAAATGTTGCTGGGGGATGCGGCAGGTGAAGAAGGAGGGTCACAGGATATGTGCCAATAAGAGTTCGGGGTAGGAGGAAAAGTGGGGGAGTGGGAGAAGGCTCATCAAAAACTAACAGTGTGTGCCATCTGAAACCCATTTGTCATCTGCTTATTTTTAAAACTAATAAAAATGAAAACACCCATAATATACAGAAAGTAGAAAGATGAGATTCCAGCCGGCCTTCCTAGTTACTCCGTCTTTGCTTTCCCTCCATTTTCCTGGTTACTTATGAAACAAACCTAAATTAGGGTTGGAAGGTGGCACCAGAAACAGTGAAAAGGGCCAGAACAGTCAAGAATCCCCCAGAATTTGGGGGGAAACCCCATGAAAGGAAGATCAAAAGTTGTTTTTAATGAATATGGAGAAAAAAGAGATGCAAGAGGGCAAAAGTCAGAATCTCAGAGATGATTAAGAAGACAGTGCAAGCACAGAGCAGAATCATACAGAGAGGAAAGGAGCAGGCTTCCAGACTTTACAGCCTGAGCCAGAACCAAATCCTGTGGAGCTCTGTGGAAGATCAGTGTGCAAGACCCTCCTTCCACCCAGCACTACAAAAAATAGGTTCGATAAATAAGTAAAATTTAATAAAAGGTTCTGTCAGAATCAAGCAAATGGCCTAAAACACTGGCCATAAATCAGAGGTTAAAAGACCGATTGTAGAAAATGAATAGAAATCTCGTGTCTGGTAAATATAGAGGTTTCAGACAAAAAGAGGATGGAGCAAAGGAAAAGAGAAAATAAATAACACAAAAGTCATTTCACTTCCTCTGGCTTGCATTTCTTATGAGGCCTGGCCGCAGTCCTTCCTCATTCGTGAGTCAGTGCACGCTCTGTATGGAAGGGGCTGCTCCTCCATGTCTACAGGTTGGCTGCATTTGTCAGTTTCAGACGACATGCTTCGGTGAAGGGCATTGGTCTCCTTAATACTTAGGTATTAGCCTAGTAAACTTTATTCCTTAAATGTTTCTAGACAACTTGACTAAGTCTTAGGGTGGCATAGCTAAGCTTTTAGCTTTTAAATATTTCCATAATAATTAAAGCGAATTGATCCACTCAAGTTAACAAGGTTCTAATTTTTCTGCTATTAGTTTTTTTTTTACATAATACAAAGTAGATTACTACAAACACTATTGCATGCTACATTAATGTTAATATTAACATGTGCTATTTCTGAATAGGAAACAGAATCTTTGTCCTGCAGAATAAATCAAAGATGGAACCTAAGAATTGTATAATCAGATCCATGAATTGCTAAGAACTTTGGAGCTGCACATTCCACTACATCTACATATTAGTTTAAATTATACCTGGTTACTTATTTGCCTTCTGAGTACTTGTTGCAGCCAACTCAAAGAGTAACTGTCTGGCTCACCAATAGCAGTTGCGGGTTTTTATCCAAAAGCAGAAACAGGGAAGGGCACAGGAGAGGCATCTGCCTCTACACAGCCCTCTGCTACCCGCTTTTTCTCCCCGATTAGTAGGAGGCCATTTTCTTGGTCCCTCTCTTCCACCTGTGCAATTGCCAGTCCCCTGCCAGATGCATCTCTTTTCACAAGTTAGCCTCTCTCATCCCCCCTCCCCCCCACAATTATGTTCTTTCTGCTTCTCTTCCTTGCACACTTGTCCTGGTATCATAATGCTTTCTCCTCTCTGCAGGGTTACAGGCTCATTCATTTGAGCTCCTTGCTCTTAGGTATGCCTACCTGGAAGTCCGCCCATTTGCTCCAATGGCAGGAGGTGCACAGAAATCCCTCAGATTTCTTTTTGTCGCTTAGATTTTTCTCTCCACTCAGCCCTCGATGCTCGGGATGGATTTAACCATTTGTGCTGTATTTTGCCGTTCGCTGAAAGTTATAGAATCCGAACTAGAAGTTGCCCTTGCTTGTAAGTTTTTAAGTGACCGACCGCCAGTGAAATAATTGTCAGGTTCTTTTATTTTACCTCAAAGATATCTCACCTGCCATTGTCTTTGTACATGTAAAGAAATTCTAATTGTACCCTTATGAACTTGGGTAGAGCCCAGTGGAATGGAGATTAGCAGTAAGAAACATGTAAAGAGAAAACAAAGAGCAAGGGAGAGAGCAAGAATGTCAAGAGGAGACTGTGTGTGTGTGCATGCGTGCGTGTGTGTGTGTGCATGTGCGTGTGTGCGTGTGTGGAGGGTGAGACTTACTACCATGAATAAATCCAAAACTATGCATACGGAGTAAGAATAATTAAGGTTAAGGTTTAACTTAATTGGAAAAGAGTGGTGAACACTGCATTTTCAGATCTCAGGTCTTAGAAGGGTGCTGGCCTGGGAATAGACTTGAAAAATGAGGGTAAATGGTAAGTAATATTTAAGACAAATGATTGGCTCAAGAAAGAGGCTACTATAATATTCTATCTTTCTCCCTCTCTCTCTCCCTTCTCTCCCTCTCTCTCTCCCCCTCCCTCCCAACCCCCCACCCCCGTGTCTCTCTCTCTCTCTCTCTCTCTCTCTCTCTCTCTCTCTCTCTCTCATCACACTAAACATACCAGCAAAGCCTAAAATTCGCAGTTGTCCTTCCTCAGCCTCCCAGGTGCTGAGGTTAAGGTGGTGCCACCTTGCCCAGCTTTAACCATCACATTTTCAAACCTTCCTATGGTTTTTAAAATAAAATACAAACGAGGGTCTTTCCGCAGTTGAGTAGTATTTAATAAATTGGAACAAAACTGTTAACTTGTTGATAGCTGGAAAAATGTTTAAAACTTAATTATAATGTGGCTAATTTATAATCAAAGCAAAATCACCTAGAGGGCATTAGTCAGTCAGTTATGTGGGAGAAGAGGCGAGCTCGGGTTTACTTGGAAGCTGTGACTGTTGCTAACACGAGCTGCAATGAAACGAAGCAAAATGAGCACATACATTTTGCACTCCCTGCTGCTCAATGTAGTACCAGCATCAGGAAAATAAGAGAACTGTTTCTCAATGAATAATGTCCAGATAGGACACCAATTACTTGAACATTAGCTAAAATAAGCAAGGAAATTACTGTCAATAATCACTATGTAATTGGCTCTTCTGTGCAGACTATAAGAGTAAAATACTATTCTAAAAGCAAATTACTACAAACTAAATTACTACAAACTAATGTGTGTGTGTGGATAGATAGATAGATAGATAGATAGATAGATAGATAGATAGATAGATAGATAGATTTCCCACTGCTGGGAAGTGGCATCTCTTGTCACTGCTTGGACTTATAGAATAACAATGAATGCCCAGTGTCCTTTCCCATAACTTCTGATATCATCATGCATTGTAATTGGGACACAGAAACATATTTTTAGGTTTCACATGCATCCTTTGACTATAATTAAGACAATAATCCGTTTATCCATCAGATAGAACTACAAAGCAGTGTCCTGAATCCACTGTGAACTAGAGACTGGAGCGGCTGAAGTACCCACGCAGACTTCTGAATATACAAGTAAAGGCTGACACAACCTCCTTGCCAGTCTTCTTGGCTGCCTCCTTTAGGTTGCAAGTTCTTTAGGGACAAAATGCAGACCCATCTCCCTACAGAATCAAGGCCTGATGGGGCCATCAGCCTCACTGCTGGGAAAATATCAGAATAGCGCGGTTGAGGACACAGATATGCGTATTTAGAACTAAGACGTGCACATCTATAGACCCAGGCTTGCTGAGAAGCAAGCTTAACTTTGCCAGGAATTAAACACTCTAGGTACTACGCAGGAGTTTGTTTACACCAGGGCTCCTTCCTCAGGGCCCCGCGGAGGCCCAGGAGCTACAAAAGCCAACGTTTGCTTTTGGTCTCTTGGCAAAGTGACCTTTCCATCCGCTCACTGGGTAGCGTAAGGCCGGCACCTCCACTGTGCTCTAAAGAGGGATGAGTGGCCTCCAGCGCCCACCTCAACATTGGTCAACATTTCATTTCTGTTCAAGGAACAGCCTGCAAATATGTTGCTAGCTAACCCAATCCACAGATAAACTCAGGGACAGAAATAGCTCTTCCTGGTTCCAGGCGTGATAAAAACAGAGAGACTATTGACTTGGCCTTCTCTCTCTCACAGTGTTGGGGCTCCTGTCTATCTTCTGAGTTTTCATAATGCTTCAGCCATTTCTCACACAATACTCCAGAAATCCTTGCAAGAAAATACCAAGATGGGATTTAGGCAAAAGAATCTTGAGTTTGTGTGTCGATTTTATAATCCAGCTCAATAAAAAAGGAAATTTGATCACAAATTCTCACTGTGACTCAGAGCACAGAAAATTGTCCTGAAATTTGAATGACTTTCTAGTTCATCCTGACCATCTTGTTTTACTACTTAGCCAATTTTGATGAGAAATATTACCAGAAAAAATTAAATATATCACAAAGGAAATGTATGGCAATTGGGACTCTAACATTATTTTCAAATGTGTTTGAATGAAGTAAAACTTTATCATTTTCATCAGCAATACAGAGTACTAAAGACTCACACATTCCAAATTCTCTAGTCCAATTCCACCGTTAATTTTGTTATCTAATAAGTCTATTTTATCATTGCTATTCACATCAGGTGGAATGTGGCAGGGGCCATCTCTGGACACAGGACGCCATTGCATCACGAGCACACAGAAAGTTGGGTTTCCTGCATGATGCCTAAAATCAAAAGCAAAAGAAAATAAAGGAAAAGAGAGACATGAGAGCCAAACAGCACTAGCTGAAAAGAAGACAGGGGTTGATGGAAATGGGATGGAGGTGGAAGGGCCATGAGGGGAGATGTAATCACAGGGCATTGCACACGAGCATGAGGTGTTAGAAATACAGATTAAGGCCTCGGGGTGGCACAGATACAGAGCAAACGTTGCTGAGAATTGATCTGACATTAGATACTGAAACACCACTGTGGTATAATGAGAATGTGATCATGCAAGTTGTTTTAATCACTCTCATTGCTGTTAACGCCACCTTTTGTTAATACTCGGAATATCACTTTGATTTTATTTAGAAGCATGTCATTTTTCTTAAAGAATCAAGAGCAACATGATTGACCCTTAATGATGACAGGTTATATTAGAAGACACGTGTTTGTACACAGCTGTTCTTAAAAGAGTTCGTCACCATCCAAAGATAACTAAGGAAAAGAAAGACCAGGATATCCATAATAGACATTGCCATGGAAGCAACCCCAATGTCCATGGGCAATAGGTGGGTAGAAAGTACCTTCTACACGTGATAAATGATATTGTACCATTAAAAATAAAGGAACCGTGGCATGTGGATGAGCCTTGAGTGTGAAATAAGTTGTCAGAAGTCAAAACAATATAAAACAAAACAAAACACCTGCATTATTCACTTAGAAGCCTAGCATCACACTAGCTCCCAAGTACTAGGGTCACTGTTGGTTAAAACCTCCAATCTGAGTATCTAGGGACTCAAGTCCAGCTCTCAGGATTTGAGTCTATGAACTTTTGGGTCTGTTAGCATAGGGCTTTAGGTCTTAAACACTGAAAGGCCCAGGAATGCCAACATGGGGGCTTCTTGTATGCTCATATTTTCTATCTGGATAGAGCAAGTCAATTGATAGCAAAACAAATCTTTTGTGGAAAAGAAAGAAAAAGGTGTTTTCCCAAATTAAGAATTCTACTTAGCCAGTGATGGCACACGCGTTTAATCCCAGCACTTGGGAGGCAGAGGCAGGCTCAAGAAATTGATATAAAAAATAGATAATCCAATAAAAATTGGTTGCAGATTTAAACAAAGAAATCCCAGAAAACCCACTAAAATGGCTGAAAGACACTTAAGGAAATGCTCAACTTTCTTAGCCATAAGAGAAATGCAAATCAAAACAACTCTGACATTCCATCTAATATATGTAAGAATGGCCAAGATCAAAAACACTAATGACAACTTATGCTGGAGAGGTTGTGGGGTAAAGGGAACACTCCTCCATTGCTCAGTCCATATTGAGTGAGGTAACCCAGACCCAGAAAGACAAATATCATATGTATTCACACATAAGTGGCTTTTAGACATAAAACAAAGAAAAACAAGCCTACAATTCACAATCTCACAGAACTTAGACAACAAAGAGGACCCTAAGAGAGACATACATGAATCTAATCTATGTGAAAAGTAGAAAAAGACAAGATCTCCTGAGTAAATTGGGAGCATGCGGACCATGGGAGGGGCAGGAGGGGAGGAGAGAGGAAAGGAGGGGAGTGGGAAAAAATATAAAGCTCAATAAAAACAATAATTTTTTAAAGAATTAAGAAAAATGCAAAATGGATAACATAGTATGGTATAGGAGGTCCTTCTTTCTATATGATGCTTGTATTGGTTAATGAATAAAGAAACTGCCTAGGCCTGATAGGGGCAGAACTTAGGTAGGCAGGGAAGACAGAACTGAATGCTGGGAGGAAGAAAAGCGGAGAAAAGAGAGAGCTGCCATGGAGCTGCCAGAGTCAGACATGCTGAATCTTTCCCTGTAAGCCACTGCCACGTGGCGATACACAGATTAATAGAAATGGGTTAAATCAAGATGTGAGAGTTAGACAATAGGAGGCTAGAGCTAATGGGCCAAGCAGTAATTTAATTAATACAGTTTCTTTGTGGTTATTTTGGGACTAAGCTAACCGGGCAGCTGGGACAAACAAGTGGCCTCCTGGCATGCAACAATAGTACCTAAGTGTACAAAAATAAAACTTCTCAGTGTGACTGAACTACTAAGAGGATGGATATATAAGAGAGATGAAAAAAAGTGCCCAAATTATTTTTAAAAAAATATTTTTAAAATAAAAAACAAAAATTAGGTTTATAAGAAGAAATAAAGCTATCTAATGTAATATGTAGTGGGATTTTTTTCCCTCTATCAACAATTCAAGGTTAGAAACTGTGAGACAAATCAATGAGGCATTAAAGATAAACTTTTTGAAAGAATTTGTCTTTGCTCATTCATCCAGGAATGTGCTCCTTACTGCGCTGGATAGAATTATTTGATCTTGCCTGGTCAGGAACACATTCCCTACTGCACTGGATAGAAGTATTTGATCTCGCCTGGTCCCTGCTTTGGTAAGAGGGTGTAGAGAAACAAGCACCCTACTCTCAACCAAGAAAGGCATCTTTCCTAGAAGTTGCTCACAATGGAAGAGATGGTCCTGAGGCTGCACCACACACTGTGAAGAATGCTGTTACCAAGTATAAAGGAAGACTCCTCTCCTGCACATTCCTGGGGGCTGATTCTACTCAGATGGACCCTTTATGTGCCCTATAGTCTCAGCCTTCATTGCTTCCCACTCAGTGAGCTTGTGCCAGCCAAGGAGAAAATTGTTACCCAATGAGTATTTGATAAAAAAAAAAACTATTGTTTTAGTTTATATATTATTACATTCATTATTACAGAGGAAATGTCTCTTATTATGTACAGACCCTAACACATGAGATACTGGATACAAAAGAGGTGAAATGAGAACAGAAGTTTCTCTTCTATTTCTCTAGCATGGCTTTGGCAACTAGGTTCCCTTTGGTTGATGTGATACTCTGTGCTGTGCTAGCTAGTCTCCTTGTATTGCTTTATGAACAAAATATAAGGTAAGTATCTAAGAGCAACTACCACATCATTAAATTGATTAGATATCCCATCTATTGACTTAAATATATTGAAATTGATATTCTTAGTTTGTATGTATTCATACCTTTTCCAAACATTAGCTAGTAATCAATTCTGCATCCTTATTTTAACATTTTACACTCTGCTGACTTGTGATGCATTCCCATTTTTTAAAAAACAATGAATTATTTACAAAAGATTACAAAAAATGTTTGTATTTTAAATCATCATTTTGGGGAATTCTATCATCGTAGCTGAAAATTTGTCTGGAAATTATTGTAGTAGTACATGTTGAAGATGAAAATCGAATATGGATATTTATCTTTAATGTGTGAATTTAATAAAAGAAAAGACAAGTTTCAATTTGAAAAACCTTCACGTGAAGCTATGGAATTCATTTATAGACACTGTTACTTAGCAAGTAACGTATTATTACAATTAGGGAGCAGGAAGAGATTGTGAATACAGATCTGAATGCACTACTGACCATGCTACTCCGAAGATGAAGCATCCCCTGTCTCTTCGCTGACAGGTCTGCTCAGCATCATGCCTGGCCAGCAGCCAGCTCTTACCAATCAACAGTGATGTTTCTTCTCTCTGTCAATTTAAAATCATTTTTAAGAGTCCAAACAATGAGGACTATATTGTCCTAGATGCTATCTTTGTGGTGCGCTGACATGACTCACAGGAATGATTTTGCCTCTTCAGGGGGCAAAAACACAACAATATAATCTGACCCAGAGCCTTAAATATTCAACATTATATTCTTTTATAATATATATATGCTCAAATCCTTAATAAAATTGAATTTATGGTATGCTATTAGATTGGAAATAATTATAGAATACCCAAGACCCTGCTAGACATTAGCTGTATGGATCTGAAGTTCCATAGAGAAGTGCTGACCAAATAAAATTCGGTAATTAGAGGTTTAAGAAATAATAGGTTTTGGTGTAGCAGCTGACATCAAGCAGGGAGAATGGAAAGGCAGGTGGCAGAGAATGCTCTTTCTTTGCTCTGAGGCTGAAGGAGTTGAGTGTTTATTCACAGTGAGATCACGGAACCGAAATCCTAAGCCTTGGTGAGACACCTGGAAGAGCAACCTTCCAGCGGAGGTAAATCGCCTGGATGTATACTTTCTCCTGTGATTTCCACAGATGACTAGACTCGATAGCAACTACCAGCAGAAAAAACCCAGGAGAAGGAAGCCAACCAATTAATGGTGTGTGTGTGTGTGTGTGTGTGTGTGTGTGTGTGTGTGTGTGTAGTTGCCTCCAGTGGCCAGAAGAGAGCATCAGGTCCCCCTGGAACTAGAGTTACAGATAGTCATAAACTGCTTGATGAGGGTACTGGGATCCATACCCTGGCCCTCTACAAGAAGAGTACCAGGGCTTCCCCACTGAACCATCTCTCCAAATCCATATCCAATAAACAAACTTAAGGTCTGAGCTTTGAAGCCTTTGACACAATCAAAACTCTTACAATCCTAATGCTTTTGGAAATTTTTTGTGGGATTTTCCAAAGGGAAACATGAGGGAAGTCATTTGATGTTAGATCCAGGAAATGCCAAGCAAACGTGGACAAATGGTTTAGCTATTTTACCGCCTGAAATGATGAATATTTATGTGAATTATACAGAGAACCCAGGTAACCTTGAACCAGAGGACACCAACTAACGAGAGAGATTGAAAATCTCAAGAAAGAAGAAATGAACTCTGTGGGAATAAGGGAAGCAGTGCCATCATTGAGAGGGGGGTAATTCTACATTATTTAGTATATAATGTTGGTTCTAGTGTTATCTACTAACTTCTGTCACTGTAGAGAATAGTTTTGTTTAGTTCCTTGACACTTTCTGCTTTGGAAATGAAGAATACAAAGGTTCAGAGTTATTAGCTAATTTACCCCAACAGGCATTACTAGTATGTGCAAAGAAGGTATTTTAATTCAGAGCTTGGGGCCCTCAATTGTTTATTCATCAGGAAGAATTGCATCTTTTAAGAATTAAATACCTACCTGCGCCAAAAGAAATGGGGGCACTGCAGCAATGCCCAGGAAGCAGCTCTAAGAGGGAGTCAGTGGTCATCAGACTGAGTTATGCTCCAGGGAAGTTCAGACAGGATGACGTCCTCAGTCCCTTCCAATCTGGGCCTTGGTGACTCTAATGCTCCCTAAGAAGTGGTCTTGCAGAGTGACTCAGTGGCTTAAGGGACAAATATCACTCTGACTCACTGTAACCCTTCCGTTGTTTGACAGATAATCTTTTAGGGGCTTGTGGGAAGGATAAAAGCAGGAAGATTGCTTGTTGTGATTTAAAAAAAAAAAAAACAAAGCATGGTTTCATTTTGGAAAATAGACAAGGAAAACGAGGAAAGAACAGTTGAAGAAGAACCTGGAAGGATTTGTTTCATGGCCTAGGTGAGCTCCGGGTTTTAACTGTGTGTCTTATTGTGCATATTGATATGAGAATATACTATGATATAATTCCTTCAGATTTTCTCAGTGTCTCCACTTCTATAGGGATCTCAGAGTAAAGAGCTGCGATCTGAACAGATGGACACAGAAGGAAGTTTCTACTTGCTCTACATTCTGTGGTTAGCTATGCTCCATGGCCTTAGATGTGCTACCCAGGATCTACCCCTCAAGGATCTCTTAAGCAATATATTATTTATTCTAAATCTAATGAAAAATGAATTTGAAAAATTTATACTTCTAAGTAACATCAAACAACCTCTTGACCGCACTGTGTGGTAAATGTTACGTTGTAAGGTGACACTGATTTCGTCTTCCCTTAATTAAATTCATGGGGGAAAAACCCTCTACAGAAGATTAAAATCTGGTAAAACTGGATACACGGGATGGATGCCTTCAGTTCCACACAGGGAGGAAGGGAGGAGTGCTCAGCCCAGAAAAGGCTACTCTTTCGCCACTGACTTAGAACCGGATTCTGCTCTGGCCTGTCATAGGTTACTCAGAGTTGTTTCCATTAGCACAAAGGATTCATGCCTGTGTTAAAATGAGGAAAGATGGGTAATGAGAACACTTTCCTGGAAATTAACAGTAATGGGAGAAAGAGAAGAAAGGAGGAAGACCCGTTGTTCTGGAAGGGCTTTAGGTCCCCCAAATGATTTTTTATTACTTTACTTAGTATTTCCAGTTGTCAGTGATTGCCTCTCTCATGGACATTTTTTGTCAATAGCTTTAAAAAGGCATCTTTAAAGTTTTTTAGATGGGAGATTATTGACATAGAGAATGGTGATACTGTTATCTTAAAATTATACCAATTCCCCCCAAATAACTCGTTTTTCTAATTTAGAAAGACACAATTTTATTACTTCACACAGTAAGTTCATCACTCCTGAGTTTTTTGCTTTGTTTTGTTTTGGTTTTTGGAGGACTATGGAAGACTTTGGAACTTTGAACTAAACAGCAATTAAACTCTGTAAAGAGAGTTTAATAAGCCATCCTGGTAGGAGTCTGGAAGACAGTAAAGCTAAGCTAAGAGCAGTGTGGACCGTGAAGACCCAGCGCAACAGGTTACAGAGGGGAACAATATTAGCACTGGGCAGGAGACCATTCTCATGATATTTTGGCAAAGAATATGCTGGTTTTTACTACTATCCTGTGAATTTGCCTAAATTTTAAAAGGAATGAAGTAATTCCTCTGGCAGAGGAGATTTTAAGACAGCCTAATATTGACTCTGCCATGTTGTCATTGGAAATCACTCTCATGTGCGTCTACAATGGAAGAGAGTAAATAGGCAGAAAGAAATATTAATTGTTAAGATGACTAGGAACATAATGAGGGGATAACTGTGTTGGAATAAAGGGAAGGGCATCCTCAGGGCAAGAGCTCACCCAGTTCAGCTTCCAGTTTGTGAAAGAAAAAGGCATGGATGTGGCTCAAGTGGGGAAGAGTCTACACTAAGTGGGCGGTTGAACTTGGAAGCGTCTCCCACAATGTTCTGGCATTAGATTCATGAAAAGAGCAGGAGCAAAGGAGTTGGGGACTCTTACTTCATGGTTTGAGAGAGCTGCTGAAGCCAGGCATGTGGCATCAAAGTCCCTGCCTGGAGGCCCCCAGAGGCCATTGGGTGGAGCTATGGGAATGAAGCCTAAGTTGCATTGGAGGCTCCCAACAGGAAGGTGTGCCAGAGCCGTGAGGTAGCAGCCCAGAAAAGCTGCACATAGTTGAGTGGAAGCAGCCCAAGAGAATAAGTCTGGTATAGGCAGTAATGTTGTCAAGGTAGAGCCAGTTAAGCCCTTTGACACTGAGTCTGTGCTATAGAATTTGGGGTTTGCCTTGCTGGGTTTTGATCTTGCTCTAATCCAGTTTCCTCACTAGACCCCTATTCCTCCCTTTTGAAACGGTAATGTATATTTTGTGCTATTGCATGTTGGGAGAATAAAATTTTCCATTTGATCTTACAGTGGGCTGTAATTAAGAAACTCCCTTGAGTCTCAGAAGAGACTTTGGGCTTCAGACTTTTGAACAGTGTTGAGACCGTGGAAGATGGGGCCTTGTGAAGTTAACTCTGCATTTTGCACTGTGGCACCATCATGAGACCACGGGGGACCAGAAAGTAAACTGTGGTGGTTTGAACTAAATGCCCCCTGTATTATCAAGCATCTGAATATGTGGTATGCAGTTGGTGGTGCTGTTTGGATGAGTCTAGGAGGTGTGGCCTTGCCATAGAATCTTTATCTTTGGTAGGTTGAGGGGGGCTTTAAAGTTTGAAAACTGTATCTCTCTCTGCTCTCTGTTTGAGTCTTGAGAGGTGAGCTCTCAAGTTCAGATGTGAGTTTTAACTGCCTGCCACCTGCTACCCCCACTTTCACCCCCTAGGTGATTGTCCCACTGGAACCACAAACCACATAAACCCTCTGTAAGCTGCCCTGGTCAGAGCACTTCAACCTTGCAACAGAAAAGTAGTTAACTTAAGACCTATGATTTTAAAGTCAATTTTTGTAACTGCGGCCAAGGCGTAGCCAGTAACAGTAGCCAGCCGTTCAATCTGTGTGTGTTCTCCACAGACAAATATGGACATAACTGAGCTGTCTACACAGCTCATTTCCCTTTTTTGCCCGTTATTTCTTTTACTCTAGTTGTGAACATAAGCCCTCCCATCCCATATCGTGTGGTAGACCAAAGCATTCAAAGCTTTATTTTTGAGATAGGATAGGGCCTGTCTACATAGCTCAAGTAAGCTTTGAACGCCTGCCTCGGACTTGTAGATGGTGGGATTATAGCACACGTTACCAGGACCAGCTTTTAAACCTCAGAGCTAATTTTAATTCAGACTGTCACCTGAACCTAGAATCACAAATGAAATCAATTAATGCCTGAAAAATCAGCTAGCTGTAACTTTCTTTTTTTTTTAATACACCTATTGTCCTTGGGGGAGTATTTAGAGAGCATCAATGTACGATATGGAAACAAATGCATCATCAGCTAAGACAAATGACACTTGAGATGATCTTTATGGGAACAATGAAATCAATGCTGCAAAATCCCTGAAAATGGCATGAAAAAGTGGCTCTGGAGAGATGGTCCAGTGGTAAAGCACTTTCTATGCAAACGTGGAGACCTGAGTTCAAATCCCCAGAACCCCTCTAGAGCCGAGGCTGGAAGTGCTTCTCTGAAATTTCTGTGTTCCTACAGAAAGATGGGAGGCAGACGAGTCTCCAGAAGTTTATGGGATAGCCTCTACAAAAGTAGATAGCAAGAGACCATGTCTCAAATAAAATGGAAGACAAATGCTAATACCAGAAGGTATCCTTTAACCTTTATACATGTGACATGGTATGCCTGTGTTTACGTGTGTGTGTGCACACGCGCACACACACACAATTATAGCCAATTGCTTCATTTATTCATAAAGTTTTAAAAAACTACTTTAAAAGTCCTTTAAAGTAATCATCCTGACATAATTGCCAGATTATAATAAAACATAATTAAGTGTCTTTAGAATCTGATTTTACGACAGTATATATTGCTTATTCTAACAAACTGACCGCATGACAAAAGAAAATACTATATAATCTAAGATTATCAAAATTTTACAGAGAATTGTTATAGCTTTGCATTAAGAAATAAACTACTTGATGAATCTATATAATGTGTATATTAGATAGTTGTATTTTTCTCTAGGGTATGACATCTTCAGTTGGAAGAAGTACTAACCAAATATATTTAATGCAAAGGTTCTGAAGTAAAGAGAAAGATCTGTGTGTGACATTTGTAGGTACTATAAATATCACTTAGGTACAAACACTGTTTTCCCACCAGACAATGAGAGCTGAACCTAAAGTATTGACAAGATTGTATCTATCTTCGGTCTCAAGAATCAACTGTTGATTGAACTGCCTTGTATTTTAACATTATACATCCTTGTGCCTCATAGTATCAGGAAAAATGAGAAAATGTATCATTTAGGACATATGTAGGGCTTACATTATAGCAATTCTTCCTTTTCATTTTACATATAAACTAATTTAAAAAAAAAAACAATCTTGGGGTTGGAGAGATGGCTCAGCAATTAATAGCACACGCTCCTCTTACAGAGGACTCTTGTTCCCAGCAACCACACCAGGCAGCTCATAACTGTAACTCCAGTTCCAGAGAACCTGGCCCTTCTGGCCTCCATGGGTACCTGAACACAGAAGTACACAGTCACAAACAGGAGACACACATACATATATGACTAAAAAAAAAGAACCTGTGTAAAATCCTCTTGTCTTCTGCCTACTGTTCCTGGCGATCTGCACAAATGAAACTGACCTGCTGAGTATGCCCTTGGCAGACCATCCTAACTGGAATCCATTTTTCTGTTTACACTGTCCATCCATCTTCTGGGCCTCATTTATCTCACCATTGAAACGTGAGTACTTATTCTCATCACAAATTAAACCTGAAGACCTTGGTATGCGTATCACAGTTTTCTGGGAATTCATGACCTTATAACACTAACCTAGATGAGCAGACAGGTGTTTCTATTCCCTAGGTCTCTAAGCCTACTGAAGAGAAGAAGCATAGCTCTGCCTTCTCTGGATCTTAACAACTAAATGCTGGGTTGGTATCAGTGTTGGAAGAATTATTAAAAGGAACATTTTAATCCACTGCTCAAGTGTATGGGGGACATGCACACATACACAGAGGTACACACCCATCTGCATGTAAAATCTAAGGTTCACGTGTGAAAGAAGACACACAGTATTTGTCTTTCTGGGTCTGTGATCCTTAGAATAATATTTCTCAATTACATATGGTTTTTTTTGTAAAAATGACATGCGTTAATTTTTCTTTGTGGTTAAATAAAATTTCACTGTGTCTCTGTACATATTCCTTATCCAGTCGTTTGTTGATGGACATCTAGGCTGATTGTATTTATTAGCTGCTGAGAACAGAGCAGCAGCTAATGTGGGCAAAGCAAGCATCTTTGCAGTAGGTGCAGAGTCCTTTGGGAATATGCACAGGAGCAGGTCAGGCAGATCTAGTTTTCGCTTTAGAGAAAGTTCCCCCACTGATTTCCATAGCGACCGCAGAAGCTTGTACTCCCATCAGCCTTGTGAAAGGCTCCTCTTTGCCCACACCCACACCAACCACCATTTGCTGCCGTTTGTTTTCTTGATGTTAGCCATTCTGACTTGGCTGAGACAAGCTAAAATCCTTCTGCACGGGAAAGGGAACCACCAGCAGAGTGAAGAGAGGCCATAAAATGGGAGCAATGTCCTTGCCAGTGACACTTCACCATGGAGCTAATGCTCAAAATAGGTGAGGAAGTACAGAAGTTTAAACCTCAAGCCTCCCATGCATCCCAACCAATAGATGGACCCACGAAACGAACAGACAGTTCTCAAAAGAAGAAATACAAATGATGAAGAAACACTTTTAAGAGTGTACAACATTTTAGCCATCAGGAAAATGCCATCAAACTATTCTTTTCCAACTGGGGGGAGCCAATCATTGTGGTTTGCATTTTCCCCCTGCTGATTGGTGGCGTTAAACATTTTTTCATGTGACTGTTTCTCATTGACATCGTCTGTCCTTTCTTAAATCAACATATTTGGGTTTTGCTCTTGTTTGAACTCCTTCTGTGTCTAGATGCTAAGACCTTCTCAGATGTATAGGTTGTTTTCTCCCATCCGTTAGGTTGCCTCTTTACTCTGTGATTCTCCCACTGGCTATGTAGAAACCATTTTGGTTAGAGATAATCTCATTTGTCTATTTATAATCGTGCCTCCCATCCTTTTATGTTCATTTTCAAACAATCTTTGTCGACTCCTATGTCACGGGGTATATTTTACGGTCCAGCTATACTTACTTAAATGTGAATATCGATGATCTGACCAAGTTAGCCAAAGACACATGCTTTTTGTTTTAATACTTATTCTTAAATATACTTTTGTCATCTGCCAACATAATAGGACATGGAGATGGGCTTTTACGTGGTGAATTACAGATCCTTTGTTGACTTTCTTTAAGTTACTTGGAAATGAGTAGTAGTCCCTGTTTCTCGCTCGTCACGCTAACAAGGCATTTTAGTATTGTGTGTGCAGTTGGCTGGCTGTTATTGCCTCTTGCGTTTCTTTTGGCTGACTTCAGTGGTCTTAATGAAAAGCTTTGTGCCACAGAGCAGCTGGGATGGTCCGATTGTGTGCCGGTGACCACATGTGTCCTTAAATAAAGGTGAAGGGCATGGCTTTGTAAGCAGGCTTTGAATTTCTTGACTTCAAGTCTTACTTTTAATCACTGAGGCAATTGGAATTTTCCTTATGGCCATTTCAGAGACTATTCTCAACTGCTACTATCTACCCGCTTTACGGAATTAAAGAATTTGAAGCTCTTGCCTTTATCTCTGAAAGGAGGCAAACACCTCTATTGTCAAAAGCCGCTTCCACACAGCGTGGTGGGGATGGCCATGCTTTCTTCCTGGGAGTACTGCATTGTCACTTGGCCTGCCTATGATTTGGGATGTGATATTTGCTATCTGATTTTCCAGAAACCAGTAAAAATAATTTAATAACTTCAAAGAATCCAGGCTCAGAGATCTGGGTTGTAACATTTGTCCCATTTGATTGCATAAAGAAACAAGCATTAATAGAATAAAATGAAGTTTTAATCCCACAAACTCAAAAATAAAAAAACCTCTTTACATTCCTCCACACATGCCATTTCCCTTTTTATCTCCTTCTCTCTTCCGTTTCTCTACAGAACCTAGACATGTCCGTGTACAGCCCTGTATATTTTTAATTGATCATATCTACCCATCTTGCATAATCTTATTTTCTGAGAAAATTTTGTTTCTATTTCTTTTCTCTTTTTTATGCAGTGACAGAGACTGAACCCAGGCCCCCTTATGCTAAGGCACTAGGTTACACCAGCAGCCCCTCCTTGTTTGCCCTTTCATTTCAGGAGGCCATAGGAGTGCTCGGTTGCCAACTGCTTCTTCTTCTTCCTCTCATACTCCCATGTTTCTTCCCTTCCCACCCAGCTGCTAAGGAAGCTTCTGATGGGTAGGCCACAGGAAATGGTGTCAACCTGACATTCAAGCATCCTGTAAGAATCCCTTTGTTTTTAATATGGATAAACAGAGGCACAGAAGTCTCACATTCATTCACTTAGGAACTGATGGTTCCCATGATGCCTGGCACCATCCCAAATCCCGAGTGAACAACACAGGGTGAAAACTGAGAACGCTTTGGGTGGCCAGGGGGATTTGGTCACTGATTAGTCAAGTCAGATGTGAACTTTGGAACTGTTTCCAAGCATTGGGCCACAAGATCTAGAGAGATACAAAAGAACAAAAAGGAAGTGACCATTTTTTTTTCTGCTATCAGCTAAAATCAGCCGCATATGTTCAGCCACATATGTTCACCCGCTAGCAGATGCACGGAATTCCAATTCAGCAGGGATACAGGCTCGTGCATCCTTGCACAACTGTAGTATCCAGATGGGACCCTCTAGCATTTAATGTGGCATTTTCCACATTAAATGAAGTTCCTTAGAGGAAAGATGGTTGACCGAGGTTTCTGTCCTATCTGGTTCTGTTGTCGTTAAGTCCCAAAGAATCACAAAGAGGCCTACATTAATTATAAACTAATTGGCCTATTAGCTCAGGCTTCTTATTAACTCTTATAACTTATATTAGCCCATAATTCTTGTCTGTTTTAGTCATGTAGCTTGGTACCTTTTTCAGGGAGGCAGTCACATCTTGCTTGCTCTCTGTCTGGGTAACGACAGCAGACTTCCCTCTTCCCATTAATTCTCATTGCCACGCCTCTTCTTCCTGCCTGGTCACTGTTGCCCTGTCTATTTTTCCTGCCTGGCTAATGGTCAATTAGCATTTTATTAAAAATAATACAAGTGACAGGATAAAAGACCATTGTCCCACAGCAAAAAGATGGTTGTTGGGAAGTGGGTTAATGTCTAGCTGTCTTCTGAGGGTTAGAACTCAGATAAGTACCCGTGTGAGGAGTGGAATGGGACAGGAAAGTTCATGCACACTCCTGATTCCTGAGGAGATAGCATGCCATGGTTCCCACTTTAATTTTACGAGTTCTGGAGCACTTGACAGTGTTAATCAAAAGGAGAAAATAATCCAAAACTGGCTAAGTATCCCCAAACATCCATTTGACAAACACTTAGACGTAGCTAGCCAGCACCTGTGAGCATGCACCCAAATACAAACCTCTCTCTGCTTTGGAGGAAGTTCAAGTGGAAAGCTACTGCCTGCTTCATAAGCCATGGCAATTTCTGACCATCACGGATGATGTCGGGCCTCAGCGGCCTCATTGCTATCTCCTGCAGCACAATTCAATTAGTGGGCCTTAGTTGGATTATCTGCCAGCACACCTCCTTGACTTCCCTGCTCCAGTTTGAAGATCTTATCGTGCTAACATATTTAAGAGGACACCTAAGCATTCTCAAGTGCTTTATTCTTCACATTATGTCCCCTCTTCAACACAATTGTATTAAAAAAAAAATCTTTGAGGTCAGATTGAAGTATTCTTAAAAGAATCAAACATTTCTTTCTGGACACAAAACACATAGAGTTCATTTCAGGTGTAATTTCATAATTCACAGTGTTGTGTAAGGACGGCGGATGGAGGTGGCATTAGTGATACAATTTGAAGATAATTTTCAGTGTGTCTGGTGAGTGTATATGTGAGGGTGCATGTGATGGTGTAGAATACGTCGTTCGTTTTGTTTTGTTTTGGTTTTTCAAGACTGGGTTTCTCTTGTGTAGCCTTGGCTGTCCTGAAACTCCTCCTTTAGACCTGGCTGGCCTCAAACTCAAACAGATCTGAGATTTCCCAGCCTCCTGAGTGCTGGGATTAAGAGCATGTGCTGCCACCATCTCCTGGTGGAATAAAGTGATTGTAAATGGCTCTGTTTGGAGGCATGGAGCCATAAAAACAACCAAGTGAAGTTGAGAAGATTCTTCCAGATAAGTCTAGCTTCAGATAAAGAAAGGAAGTGTATCAGACAGTAAGGGAGCCCAATTTCTGGGAAATCATATGGAAGGTAGGAGCTGGTCCAGGCAAGAAGTTGGAACCAAGAAAGTCTGAAGAACCCCCAGGACAGCTAGCTGGAGAAGTGGGGATGAAAATACTCACATCGATAAGACTGAAAGAGAAGCTCTTGTCTGCACCTCTGATGTCTAAATGATGAAGGCTCAGCTTTTCAGCATCACTTCCTTTCATCCTCACCCCTTTCTTCTTTTTTTCTTTTCTTCTTTTTCTTTCCTTTGCTTTTTTCTCCTTCCTTCCTTCCTTCCTTCCTTCCTTCCTTCCTTCCTTCCTCCCATTTTTTCTCCCTATTGGTCTTGGTTTGTGAGACAAGATCTCACCCAACAGGACAAGATGGCCTAGAATTCATGGTAATCCTCCTGCCTTGACCTCTGGGATTTCAGGTATCCAGATTCAGGTTAGCTCTTGATGGGGGAATTTTCCAATTGAAGAGCTTTCCAAACCTTTCTGTGTTCACTGCCGTTCTGTAAACTCCCACATGCTGTTCATAGTGAGAAGCAGTAAGGTATGGCCAGACAGAACCACTAAAAATATGAACTCACAGAACATCCCAGAAAGGGCTGAATAAAATAAGAGAAACTTTAACTAACATACATTGTATCTTTATTCTAATATTAAGAAATTCATTTTTAATTAAGTTGTTTCATTTTTATATTTTTTATTTGTTCTTGGAAAATCTGTTTATTTCTAGCTTTATCCATCCTAACTCTCTCCTTCCCATCTTTATCTCAATTTCATGTCCTTTATTATTATTTTTTCATTAATGAGCCTCCTTGAGTCCAGTTAGTGATGACCATGTGCAAACGAGTGTGAGGTTACCCACGGGGGTATGGGAAACACACAGAGCTAGGTTCTACAGACTGTGCCTCCCTCAGCAGCCACACACGGCAGGCGGTGGCTCAGCTAGGGGTTGGTCCAGGAAGCACCTCTTCCATCCATGCTGGAATGTTGACTGGTTTTGTCTTTTCCTGGTTTTGTGTATGCAACCACAGTCACTGTGAGTTCATGTTTTCAACAATCATGTCTTGCCCAGAAGGCAGGATGTCACAGCTCTGTCCCGTCCTGTGGCTCTTACATTCTTTGTGCCTTTTCTTCTGTGATAACACTAAGTAGTTTTAAGTATCCTCCAGGCTTCAGTTTCCACAAATGAGTGTAACTTTACTGATGGCCTTTCCGAGTTTGAGCTCCACTCTGCTCCAGGCATCTCCCAAAGCAAAGGTTGCCTCGTTCAACTTCTAAATTTCAGGAGCCATATTTTCCCCTCAGTCAAAAATTATTTAGCCAAAGTCTGGAATCATTGTCCCTAGTTCCTGATCAATATATATACATGTTTTCACTCCTGCTTAATTTGTGGTTCCGAGTTTTTCTGACCTGCAATTGCATAATAACAAAAGATTTCTCTAAACTCTACATCTACTCTACTTTTATTCCCCGATATGTCAAAATTGTTCCACCTCAAAAATTCCTGGCCCTGAGTTTAAAAAGAAAAGGTAAGATTTTCCTTTTAGGAGAAGTTCTGAATTTTTTCCAACAGGTTCATAAACTATAGAGACTTCTATAACAAACAAGCTCCATTTGAAAGTCAGAATGAACCAATATATTCAGACAGAAGAAGACACATAGGCATCCACTGTAAAGACACCTGCACGTATTAATTTGGGTAATTAGTCTCGCTCGCTGGATGGGGCACTGCTGCTCTGTGTATGCTGTACATTATGATCCACTGGTTCCTACAGCAGCCCTGTCAAGTGGGAATTAATCATGTTTTTAACATTGTAGTGGGAAAATCAATAAACAGAAGATGTCAGTCACAGGTTTGTCCAGCTGGAGACACAATCAACCCATTAGAACCTATTAGCACTGGTGGAATTATTATTATTATTATTATTATTATTATTATTATTATTATTATATCATTAGAAACAGAATCTCACAATATAGCTCTGGCTGGCCTAAAAATCACTGCATTGATGAGGCTGGCCTTAAATTCACAGATATCCTGTTTCTGAGTGTTGGCATTAAAAGTGTGCCTAGCACTCTATTTTTTTTTTTTGACCCTTGACACTGAACAACTAATGCCTTAAATCTGGACAGCAGTCTTTAAAACATGGGTGACATAACTGAAGACAATGACTGTCTCTCCCCCAGAGCCCATCAGTAGCCAACAGTTAAATAGGGAGTGGTCGGGGCCATGAGCCTCTCTGCATTCCGCCATTGACTGGGGATAGGCCCAATCTTGCACAAGTCCAGCACAAACAATCACAGATGCTGTGAGAATGTGTTACAATGTCCATGTCATGTGCCCCAAGGGTATTTTTCAGACCTTCTTCTCTTCTTGCTCTTACAATCTTCCTGTTCCCTCTTCCAGGAAGCTCCCTGGGCCCTAGGGAGAGTGAGGAATGCCTGGGAGGAGACTGAGCACCTAATTGTCACTCATTCTCAGTACCTTGTGCACTCACCACACAAAGAGAAGCTTCTCTGATTAAGGTTGAGAGTAGCTTTTGTCTATGGGTGTAAATATCAATATTTAGAAGTCCACGTGAGATTATGATCTTTCCAGTCACGGGTTTTGACACATGAACAGTACCAAGAACATATTTTGTCTTGAGAGTTGGGCCTCAAATCCAATGCAAGAGCCGTTGGTTACTCCCATAACAGACATGCCATTGCTGCAGACACATCCTGCCTGGAAATGGCAATTTAGTTCTTAGGGCTTCAAATAAACCAAGTGCTGATATGACCATGTTATCATCTCAACTGAATTTCTAACCCTTTTAAACAAAAGCTTGAAAAGGGTTAGGATATTACCCCCACTTCCCTCCTAAAAAAAAAAAAAAAAAAAAAAAGTTGGGTAGAGCAAACAAACTAAACTAGCTTGGCTGTTTGTTTGCTTGTTACAGTACTGGAAATTAAGCCCAGAGCCTCACTCACTAGTTAAGTGCTCACAAGGGGCTTGAGGTCAGCATTGACCATCAGGTTTCTCTGCTCTGCATACAGAAAGTGTCAAATAGTTCAACATACCTGCAGAACTGGATCTCCACCTCTACCAGAGATAGCGTCCTGGAAAGGAAGGCAGATGTGGAAGTGCAAAGCCGTTCAAACCCACCGTTCCTGAGCTCACTGTGGAAAATGAGCATGGACTGCAGGCTGCTGAGTCGAGAGTCCGTATGCTTGCCCCTTCCATCTCCAAAAGCAAAAATAGTTTTTTTTTTTTTTAAATGAAATACTTTCTTCTATGGGGAAATTAAAACGACAAAATCCATATTAAACACGCCCCAAATATATTCTTGATTCATTACAATGTCTGGGTCTTTTGCAGCAAGCTGAATAGCTTCAAACATCATGATTCCAACGTCTAACCCATAAATGCCGCGCACCGCACCCCCCGGGTCTGCACTCGGTGCGCTATTACCCAGTTCGCGAGCTTCGGGCAAGGGAGCTGGAGGTTGAAATACACACACAAACACACACAGACAGAGAGACAGAGACACGGGTCATCCTTGAATTCCCCAAGAATGCCCCTTTATTGTGTTCAGGGGCAGATTATATAGAGATAGCCAAGCCCCAGCAAAACCCACCAGAAACCACTCTCCTGCCATCAGGAACTCCTGAAGGTCTCGTGCTCAGAGCAGCTGTAGGCACTCAGATCAGGGGATTACAAGAAATTCAGGATCTGGGGTCTCACTGCTCCCAACACATAAACACACATTCAGTACGTACTTTGGAGAATATTTAAAATCTTTTCCATGAATGTGTCTCCAAAGACTCAAATCTATCTGTTTGATGCTACCATTCTGAGATAGTAGCAGCTGATAGCTTACTTTCACCATAAGGCAGAGTGTGTAAACAAAAAAATCTGAGCATTCATTACAGTGATAGATAAATAGATAGATATGTAGCATATATAGTGATATAAAGGTAGGTATGTAGCATATATGCTAAATAAAATTTCCTTCTTGGAGAAAGAAACCCTGTTTGCCTCTCAGTGGCTCTATCACCAATGGGTTATGTTTACCCTTGAACATAAAACCTTGTTCATTAAAAGACAGCCTCTGCCAAAGCCAGGTCCATCTACTCAAATTCAGTTGATTTAAGGAAGCTAAACACTTGTTTGCACTTGTGTTCCACTGTGGGTTGTCATCACATCCAATGTGATCGTTTATAATTAGTAAAGAAACATTAACTGAAAAGAGCCACAACTTCTGGGAAGTGTGGAGAAATTCATCTTCAGAATGTTTTCTCCCTGGAAATTTCCTTCTCTGTAAGTGATAAGATTAATAATGAACACCTCTTGCTTACATAACTTTTTAAAAGACTTGGTGTGTGTGTGTGTGTGTGTGTGTGTGTGTATGTGTGGTGTGCATTTTCACAAGTGCATGAAGGTGCCTGTGGAGGCCAGAAAAAAGGTGTCAGATCCCCTAGAGCTGAGCTGTAGGCAGTTGTGAGGGGCCAGATATGGGTGCTGGGAACTGAACTCAGGTTCCCTGCAAGAATAATATGGGCTCCTAACCACTAAGTCATCCGCCTACATCTACTTACGTAACTTTTAAGCCAAAAGAGGTACTAATTTTTATTTTATGTGTATGGGTGGGTGTTTGCCGGCAAGTCTGTGCTCCACATGTGTGCAGCAGCATCCACAGAGGTCAGAAACGGCCATCAGATACTCTGGAAGTGAGTGATAGATGGTTGTTAGCTCCCATGTGGGTGTTGGGAATTGAACCCAGGTCCTTTGAAAGAGCAATGTTCTTAACCACTAAATCATTTTTCCAGCCCCCTTACATGGCTTTTAAATCCTGAAATATCCTGTATACACCCTATTCAATTATGAAAACTGAAGGTTACAGACTTGACAAACCATTCATATTTTTGGACTGGTAATTTTTAGATTTTTTTTTTCTGACAAAGCACGTAACTGGAGATCTTTAGCTACTGGCCACGCTCTCCTCACATACAACACTTCAATGAAATACAACAGTTACAGAAATGTAAAAGACGGCAAGGGCTCATGGATGCTGGGGTTGCTGGTCACACACAGTCTCAGAGAGGACCAACCGTCACAATCAACCCCACCTTTCCTCTCCCACCCAGGAATTTACCAAAATCTGACAGGAGTAATAACCTTTCTTTAGTTGAAAAGAAATACATTGTTCCAAAATTTACTTTCAATAATTATAAAAATGAACAGCAGGTAGTGTGAGCTGCCAGCTTGTCACGAACCTGAAATGGAAACCTTCTGTTTGAGAAAACATCTATTCCTTCTTCTAAAGCCTGCTGTGCAATGCTCATGTTTAAAACGTCACGATTCCATATATGCTCGATCCATAAAAACATTGTTGTGGAGAAAATAGCCCTGGTAATTGGACTTACATTCACACATCTTTCCAGCTCAGAGAGACTGAAGTACTAGACCATACTGGCCCATATTAAAAAAAAAATTTAAATTCTATTTAAATAATTGGAATTTTACTGAATCTAAGAAATAATAATAATATTTGTCAATTTTTCTAAGATTTACATTTTTTTTAGATTGACAAACACATCAGTCAGTTTTAATAAGCTTGACTTTTGGGGTTTTTTATTGATTTTATTGAACTATACATATTCTCTGCTCCCCTCCTTTTTTCCCCTCCCCTTCAAATCTAAGGTTCACATTTCATAAACTAGAAAAAATTAAAAATTTTACACAATAAAAAGCTCCAAAAATTATATAAAGAATCTCTTTAAAAACAATAAAATCCTCCAGATATTGACATGTTTTCCTTAGTCTCTTTTTCCAGAGATAAATATAGGTGATATATCATAGGTTATATTACAAAAATTACATATGTAAGTATTTGTATGTGTATTGAACAGTGTATAATATCAATATAGATGTATGGAAATCTGCCCTGAACAGTTTGCAATGGATTGTGACCCTTTACCATTCAATTCCTCAGCCTGAATTCTCTTAAACAGACAATGCCTTGTCTCACCACATAACTCTGGTCACAATCAGGAAATTATCTTTGGTATGCTATTATCTCATGCACAGACTTTATTCAAATTTCATCAATTTCCTATTTAATGGCCATTTTATTTCAAATAGGGCAAAAAATATTCATGGTGCTAAGTCTAATCCAAGACTGCCCCTTTCCTGAAGCTTTGTGTTCAGCCTCTTCGGGTTTGGACTGCTCTTTAGTTTTTTGTGACCTTCAAGAAAAGATTGTTTTGATTCACGTTGCTCCCTTCTTTACCCAACAGTTCCTCCCATTTAGAGTCATGCACCTTGTGTAAAAGCACCAGAATAAAAATCAACTATGTCTGGATTTCACTTCCTTGTTCCTACATGATCCCTTTGCTTGGACAGGCCCACCACTTTTCTCAGCCACCATGTCTCTATTTCCCTGTGTCTTCTCGAGTGTTTTATGGATACACTGGGATTCTATGAATTTATCTTTTTCATTAGTTTATGTCCTCCCAGTTTAGCTTCTATAGAAAGTTCTTTACTGGGGCTATTGTTATCGTGGTTGAGCAAAATTGATTTATTAATTTATATTTTTCCCTTGAGAGTGAACAACTCAACATTTCTTCATAAAGAGCTTGAATTTTGGTAGTTTATACTCACACCCTAGCATCGTTGCTTGCACTAACACATACTAACTGTGTATGTGTACTACATGTAAGTTAATGAGATTTGTTGTGATATTTCTGTAAATTCATACTAACACACACTAACTGTGTATGTGTACTATGTGTAAATTAATGAAATTTGTTATGATACTTCTGTAAATTCATACAGCACACAACAATCTCATTCAACCACTGATCCATCTTTAATCTGAAAAATATAAAAGCAGAAGAAAAATGAAATTGTATCAAACTAAAATTCCTCTTTTTAGCAAATAAAACAACAGAATAGACAACCTGAAGAATGGGAGAAAGTATTCATCAGCTGTTCATCTGACAGAAGGATAATCTCCAGAATGTATAATGGACTCAAGACGATTAACAGTAACTACATATATGCACCTGCACATGCACACACACGCATACACATACCACACACACATACATGCATATACATACACACACATACACACATACATACATACACATATACAGACACACACACACACATATGGGCAGATTGGGCCAGCAAATATACATACACACAAAATTAACAGTAATAAAAACTCTAGAGTAATTTGATATTTTTATATTCAGAGAAATCTAAGTTTAGTCAACTGGCACCTTTCAGGTTGACTTCTGTCATACAATCACATTCATATATTCTCATCATTTTTTTTGGACATTCACGTGTTCTTTTACCAAAACCTTCTCCAGGCTCTTGCAATCTTTTATCTCATACCCTGGAATTATTCATCTCTCTGTGAGCTTTTTGGAGGAGGTTGATGCTTATAAATCAATACATATGGGGCTACAAAAACGCAGACGGAATCTACAAAGATGTTTCCAGGTGCTGTCAAGTACATATATATATATATATACATATATATGTGAATATTTATGTCTGTCTGCCTTTTTACAACTGACCATCCCACTCTGATTCCAATACAAGGCTGTGTGTGTGATAGTAGCCTCCTTCAGACTTCAGATACGATTTATGTTATTTATACTCTAACAAGCTAACATGTTACTGTTTTGTGGAGTAAAAGACAAAGGATGTCTCGCAGGCAGCATTGTTTATATCAGTTCTCTCTTGCACTCAAGTTCCCCAGAAACAATGCCTAGGACTGGTGAATACTGGACACAGACACACACTGGGATGTCATTCCAGCTGAACAGCCCTGGCCTGGCAGAGCGCAGGGGCTTGTGCCACTGAAGCAATGCTTCTTTGTCATAAATGCTGTGCCTTTACCCTTCAGACTTGTTTACACCCACCCACCCTGAGAAATGCCCTTCTTAAATGTAGTTGTGTTTGCACTCTTGATACGTCCAGAACTAGTCTGTGTGAATACTCGGGGCTTCTTGTCAGTTGCCTCTCTGAGGCTTAGATTTGAAAATCTGAAACCCAAATGCTCCAAATCCTGTTACATTTTCAGGGTCAACATGACACTACCAATAAAGAATTGTTCATTTACCTTCATATGACACAGTCAAAAACCCTGCTACATGCACGTTACACATGAAATTATTTTCACCACACGTGTATAAGGAGTATATGAAATACAAAGGAATTTTTTGTCTTATCTTTGACAAAACAGTTCATTATGTATTTGTCAAAAATATGAAATCTGGAAAATGAGTACCATGTATTTCAGATGGCAAATATTTGCCATGTCCCTCTGTCTGATAATGAGGAAGCAGACTCCAGCTATCAGGAGTTTGCCCTTACGTGTTTGCTCAACCACAGGATATGAATTACATGATGCAGGATGTCCATTCTTGGGGAAAATGAGCTACCATTGTAGGTTTGTTTATAGTTCTTGTTCAGCCTGAAGTAATAAAACTAAAACACTGTATCTAGTTGACTAATTGTGCTGGGTCTGTTTCCTGTTTGAGTGTGTCATTTGCTTCTTTTTTATTCTGTTTGTTTTCCATGTGCATTTGATTTATTTTCTTTTTGAATATTAAAAATAATAGGTTTGGGAAAATCAAAACTATACCAAAATATATGCCAAGAGAAGACTCGGCATCTTGTTATCCTCCTCTCTTGTGCTTTATACTGTAGCTCAGAGCACCCATTCACTGCGACCACCCCACCCACTCCGACTAATCATCTACCCAGACCACCCCATCCACCCAGACCACCCCAGCCACCCAGACCACCCCAGCCACTCTGACTATCCATCCACCCAGACCACCCCACCCACTCCAACCACCCCACCCACTCTGACCACCCCACCCACTCCAACTATCCATCCACCCAGACCACCCCATCCACCCAGACCACCCCACCCACT